>NC_056737.1:381957055-382329555 GCF_019279795.1 Protopterus annectens | reverse complement strand
ACTGACAAACACATCCAGCATACTGTGAATGGAAAGTATTGCACTCTTATCTACATGGTTACGGTAACTGTAACTCTAGCGTACATCCTTCTAAGTTGGGAACTGCTGATTGAAGGCTCAGTGTCTGTTATTCTAAAAGTGTATTAGTTCTAGGTTAAGGACTTGGGCTTCAGGCCAGTTATTTTACATTAAGAAGGTTTGTGGTCTGCACTCTTGTGGGAGGAGAGGCTAGATTCTGCCCTTCTGAGCTGGGAATTTCTGGTTAAAGGCTTATTGCTCATGCTTACTTGAACTGTTTTTTTCTGAAATCGGTACGCCTTGTTTGCTGTAGCATAGACTAGATTCAGGCCGGCTGGATCTAGCTTTGTTTGTATGACTTGTGCACTGACCCAGGCCGTCTTTTTTGGAGAAGGTTTCTATGTGCGCTAGTGGCAGGACTGTGCAGTTAGAACTTGTCTGATTGAAGTCTGCTGGAACAGGGCTCAGGTTTAAGCTTTTTAACTGGTTAATTGGGTAAAGTGTTGTTTTGAATGTATATGCTCTATTTTTTGGAAGAAAAAAAAAAAAAAAAATATATATATATATATATATATATATATATATATATATATATATATATTTATATACTTGTTTCTCACCTTTCTGAACTAGTATAGTCCATTTTTCATGTTATTGCTGATTCCAGGGTTGTGTTACAAGTTTCTGTGTTGCCATACCTTACTTGGATAGAAGGAAGTTTCTCTGTTCACCTGTGAGAGAGGGCAGCTTTGAGCAGGTTATCTGTCCCTGGAGGAGTGGTTTCAGCCCAGAAGTTAGTAGTTTATTGGCCATTTTGGGCTAATTTCTATCTTTTTCACTTCCCTGCTATAAAAACCTCATTTGCACAGTTTTTACGCTTGTATTCCACTCAGCAAGTGCCTTCCAGGTGTTCTGCAGAGTCTACAGCAGCAGAGAGACAAAAGAGTGACTTTGGAGTGATTAAGTATCACTTTTCTGCTTTTCTTGCTGTCTTAACTAATTCCGCCTAAAACGCCAGTTTTTTTTTTTTTTTTTTTTAGCGAATCTGTGATTTAAAGTTTGTTATTGTATACAACTCCGCACAGCTCCTCGTGGTGTCCTGCAGAGTGATACAGGCAAAAGAGAGACCCAAGAGAGACTTTTCCAGATTTAAGTATTTTTTCTCTGTTTTTTTGCTCGCACTGCCTTTTCCCGCCTAAAAAGCAAATTTCTAACTGATCTGTGCTTTAAAAAGTTTAAATTGCATTTGCCTTCTGCTTTTTACAGTTTTTGCACTTGTTTTATATCAATTTAAGTCTTTTTTTTGTACTGTATAACTGTTGTAGGCTACACACTAAAGTGCGCTAGCCTGTTTATAGCATTTACAGTGTTTTCTGTGTGTTTTTCTGCTGTTTCCTGAAAAAAAAAACAAAAAAAAAATATTCTCTTTTCCCGCCTTTGCTGAACTAGATTAGCCCAGATTTCAAGTTTTGCTGAATTCCGGACTGTGATATAGTTTCCTGTGTTGCCCATATCCTTATTTGGATAGGAGGAAGCTTCTCTGTTCACCAGTGAGAGTGGGGAGCTTTGAGCAGCCTATCTATCCCTGGAGGAATGGTCTCAGCCCTGAAACTAGTAGCTTATTGGCAGTTTTGGGTCAATTCCTATCTCTTTCAGTTTCCCGGCTTTAAAACCCGCATTTGCGTGGTTTTGCACCAGTATACAACTCCGCACAGCTCCTCGTGGTGTCCTGCAGAGTGACACAGGCAACAGAGAGATCCAAAAGAGACTTTTCCAAATTTAAGTATTTTTTCTCTGTTTTTTTGCTCACACTGCCTTTTCCCGCCTAAAAAGCAAATTTCTAACTGATCTGTGCTTTAAGTATTTTTTCTCTGTTTTTTTGCTCGCACTGCCTTTTCCCACCTAAAAAGTGAATTTCTAACTGATCTGTGCTTTAAAAAGCTTAAATTGCATTTGCCTTCTGCTTTTTACAGTTTTTGCACTTGTTTTATATCAATTTAAGTCATTTTTGTATAACTGTTGTAGGCTACACACTAAAGTGTGCTAGCCTGTTTATAGCATTTACAGTGTTTTCTGTGTGTTTTTCTGCTGTTTCCTGAAAAAAAAAAAAAAAACAAAACAAAACAAATATTCTCTTTTCCCATCTTTGCTGAACTAGATTAGTCCAGATTTCAGGTTTTGCTGAATTCCGGACTGTGGTATAGTTTCCTGTGTTGCCCATATCCTTACTTGGATAAGAGGAAGCTTCTCTGTTCACCAGTGAGAGTGGGGAGCTTTGAGCAGCCTATCTGTCCCTGGAGGAGTGGTCTCAGCCCTGAAACTAGTAGCTTATTGGCCGCTCTGGGTCAATTCCTATCTCTTTCAGTTTCCCTGCTGTAGAACCCGCATTTGTGCGGTTTTGCACGATTTTGCGCATAGCGCAGCATCGGGCAGTGCCGCTTAAACTGGTTTAAACTATTCCCGGCTCCACAAAGTCTGCTCTTCACTTTTTCCCTTAGAACTGTTCTAAATCTCAAAGTAAGCACTCTATTTTCATTCTAAAGCCCTGCAGTTGCTCGTATAAGTAATCTTATAAGTAAGCACTAATAAACTAAAGCACTATACCCTCTTATACTCCCTTTAAGTACTTGGCTCCCTATTGGTCCTTTTTGATCAGTCAAAAGTTAGTTCCTTATACTATTCTGGCATGTCCAAAAGTCAGTTTCGGGTTTATTCTCCAGTCCAGCTGGTGAATCTGGGAATCTTGAGACAATGTTACAACTGCCTTATGTACACAGGCCACCCTCTCCTCCTCCCAACAAGCTCAAATATATGTGAGAGATGCAACTATATAGCCAAATTGGAGGCTGAGCTCTCTCAACCCAATACTGGCGCAGTCAGTCAGGAGGAGAAGGTAACCACAGACACCACAAATCCAGTCTCACATAGACCTATCGCAACAGAAAACCAAACACATAAACACACAAAAACATATTCGGAGGCTCTAAATAAAAATCTGCCCAAGCAACAGAGACCTCCAAAGCAGACATCCAAGCAACCGCTACCCCACAACAATACCCACGTATCACATAGTTCACAAAGTCAGTGTGCCACACAGTCACAGCCCTTAAGGCTAAACAACACACCTAATACACTTGTAATAAGTGACTCTATTGTCAGACACACTGTCGTCCCACTCACCAGGCTGAACAAGGAGAAGGTCACTGTAAGCTGCCTGTCGGGTGCCAGGATCCGCCACATAACACAACCACTCCGGTCACTCCAAAGCAAGTACAAATATGACTCCGTCATTGTCCATGCTGGTGTGAATGACCTGAGACGTACCTCCCTGAACTACATGAAAAGAGACATAGAGGAGATCTCTGATCACGTAGCCCAGGCCGGTATGACCCTGACCTTGAGTAGCATCTTACCCTCACCAAGAATGATGCCACAGTATAAAGACAAAATGATCAACTTTAACAAGTGGCTAAAGTATTGGTGTCATTCAAAGGGGATCCAGTGTCTGTCAGCCTGGGATGACATGCTCGACAAGCCACGTTGCTTCGCTAGGGACGGCTTGCACCTGTCACCCCTGGGCTTTCAAATACTGGCTAAGGCTCTTGCCACCCCCATAGTGCCTTTTTTAGGCAAGGCTCAAAAGACAAACCCACCTCCATAGACAACACAAAGAAAAAGAAACTAAGGGTAATGCTGCTCAACGCCAGAAGTCTAAACCTCAAGATGCACGCACTCGAGGCTCTCCTCAGTATGGAGAATATCGATATCTGTGCAGTAACAGAAACCTGGTTCAAGGCTCCCGAGAGCACCCCAGCACTACCAGGTTATACCTCATACCATGCTTTTTGGCCCCAAAACTCAGACCGAACCACAAAAGGAGGGGGAGTATCCATATTCATCAAAGATACCCACACCTCCAGGTTAGTGGCACTGCATGAAGCATCGGAGACCATCCATGTGCAACTAACAGTGGGCAAAACTGCCTTTCAGTTTGTAGCCTGCTACAGACCACCCTCCCAAACTCAGGAACCCCACTCGGCTTTCCTGAGAACACTGGAGAATATGAAGGTCTCTCCAAACACCATTATATTGGGTGACTTCAACTACCCAAACATAGACTGGGAGCACTACTCAAGCCCCAACACCCTCGCCCAACGGTTCCTAGAATTTATAAACTCAAATGCTATGGAACAACTGGTCACCACTCCCACAAGAGGGGAAAACATATTGGACCTGATCATCACCAACATGGGGACTCTATGTTCCATACTAGAGGTATACCCCTCATTGGAAAGATCTGACCATAAATTAATCTCCCCACCCCCAGCCAAGGAAATCACGGTGAAGAACTTCTCAAAAGCAAACTTCACACTTCTCAAAACCGAGGTTGAATCCTTCAAAGCCCCCAGGCCAGTGGAAAATACGTCCCAAACCGCAGAATCCTTTACAAACTCTTTCTATGCACACCTACAGGAATGCATGGATCATGCTATCCCAAATAAAACCAAGACTCATTCCTCCAAAGGCAGGAGACCTGTCTGGTGGACCCCAGCCATAAATAAGCTATACAACAGAAGGAGGAAGCTACTACATGATAGAGCAAAATCCCAAAAAGGGAAGGCATCTCTGATCAGTACTAGCAAGAAACTACAATCCCTCATAAAACCATCTAAGGCCAGCTTCGAAAGAAAAATTGCACAAGATGCTAAAGATAATCACAAGGCCTTCTTTAGTTATGTCAGGAACCTGGGTGGCAACTCCCAGATATGCTCTGAGTTAGTTCAAAATGACAAAAAATACACTGAACCCACAGACATTGCCAACATCATGGCAGACAGGTTCAGTGCAAACTTCTCCCCCCCCTTCCCTCCCAAAAGAGCAATTGTCTATCCCAACAGAGTGTAGCCTCCCTGACATCACAGATGCACAGGTGAGAGCTTCCCTCTCCAAAGCAAAAAACACAGCATCAATGGGACCGGACGGTGTCCCGGGCTGCATCTTACATGAACTCCAAGAAGAACTGAACCCTCACATAAAGTCACTGTTCAATCTCAGCCTTACTACAGGATATGTACCCAAGGAATGGCGTACAGCAACAGTGGTCCCACTCCACAAAGGTGGTGCCACAACGGACCCCAGAAACTATTGCCCTATAAGTCTGACTAGCCTGGTCTACAAAGCTATGGAGCGTATCATCATGAAACTCATAAACAAAGACATTGGGAACCTCCAAACACTGGATCCTACCCAATACGGCTTTGTTAAGGGCAGATCTTGCCTCTTGAACCTGGTTGACTTCTTTGAAACAGTCACCAAGGCCATAGATGAAGGGAAGGTAGTCCACACAGCCTACCTGGACCTCGCAAAAGCCTTTGATACAATACCACACTCGGGCATCATAAATAAGCTCACCAGCTTAAATATCAACCCCTATGTCACAAGATGGGTTGCAAACTGGCTCAGGGATAGAACCCACATGGTCAGAATTGCAGGTGCCATGTCAGACTCCAAACCAGTTACAAGTGGTGTCCCACAAGGCACAGTCCTGGGACCTCTTGTTCGGTATATATTTCTCTGAGGTACAGGTTAACATGGGAGGACTATGGCTGACCAAGTTCGCAGATGACTGCAAACTGGGTGCCATAATCGACTCGCCGACTGACACAAGCATCCTCCAAAAGGGTCTCACAGAGACGGATAAATGGTGCCAGAGCCATGGCCTAAAGCTAAATGCCAAAAAGTGCATAGTCAACCCCTTTGAGAAAAACAAAGTGCCCACAAATTACCATACAGGTGGTAATCCATTAAGTACGGAAGAAGTAATTAGGGATTTGCGGACCCAAGTAGATAGCAATTTCTCCTTTGACAATCACGTTGCCAAAGTGGTTAGAAAGACCTTCTATATAGCCCACCTTATCACGAAAGGATTCACATCTAGATCAAGAGAGGTCATTGTGCCCCTCTACTCATCACTCATCAGGCCCATAATTGAATACAATGCCCCATTTGGGATGTACCTTACCCAACACCTGCAGCAACTGGAAAGACCCCAAAAGTACCTCACCAAGAGGATCAAGGGACTCAAACAGATGCCCTACACAGTTAGGCTAAAGAAACTCCAGCTCTACTCAGTTGCTTACCGCCTACTCAGAGGCGATCTGTGCCTGACGTATAAAGCCATGTCCAACCCAGAATTAATGGACATGCTCCACCTCAGGAAATCCAAATCCCTTAGAGCTACACGCTCCAGGGACCTAAAACCTCAGCACAGAAATAAATAGGACATGCTGGAGGGACAGATTCATATCCCAGAGGCTCCCCTCACTCTGGAACAAAATGTCAATCCATGTTAGGCAGAGTCCCTCAATGACCCTCTTCAAGAGAAATCTTGACGAGTGGATGGGAGATCGTAGGTTTACCCCTGGGATCTCTTGTGTGTCCCTACTAGACAGAGGCACAGTAAACTAACCTCAAAAGGGCTATCTTCTGTGACCTACTATACAGAGGCACAGTCAACTAATCTAAAAGGGTGGCGAAAGCCAAACACACTCTGGCTAGGCTTATAAATGCCCTAGGGCAGATAGCCTAGTATCAACCTATGAACCTATTTATTGTGCCACATGTTGCAAATGTAATGCATATTATATAGACCAACAGGAAATTAAAAAAGAGAATAAGGCAACATCTCTCGGATATAAACAGGAACATCCTGACTAATGCTTTATGTAAACACATAAAGGACACTGATAATACTCACACTTTTAAGTTTGCAATTTTTAAAACACTACCAACACCTTTGAGAGGGTTCAGCATGATCGGCCTCACCGAATATGAAGAACTCAAATGGATTTTCAGGTTCACAGCTCGTATTACCCATGGACTCAATGACATGATAACTTTAACGCCTTATTTAAGGCATTTGCATAATCAAGTTAAACAGCATCATGTGACTTACTCACTATCAGTATAAATGGAATCAGCTTTGGTTGTTTGTATCTGCCTGATGAAACCTTTATGGTGAAAATGCATTTAGACACTTGCATTTTGTTTTTATTCTGTGTTTTATATATATATATATATTTTAAGTCTTACTAAAAGTTTGTTCCTGGTGCCAGTCTTTCTATTTTTTGTTTTATATAGAAAAATAGGCATTTAAAAAATAACCATTTCAACATGTATTTGCCGAATGCATTAAAAACTCATTTAAAATATGACTGCATAATAAATAATTAGAAATTGAAGTTCTCTCTGAATTCTATGGTAACTGATTTTGATTATTCTTTTCTTTTATATTTTTGTTCATTTAAAGCTGAATATGGATTCCTTAAATAAGTATGCCATTAATGATTTGCTACAGCACAAATATCTTGTACAGTGTAATAAATGCTATGTATACTTTAAGGTAACATCTGATAACACTGGTGATATGTGCTCCTAATGTCAAAAGTTGGATGACTTGCTTACCAATATTAGTAATACATTTAGACTTACTGATGATGACTTTTTGCAACTGGCACACCTTGGAGAACTGTTGTCACGTATTAATGACTGGACTGATGAGATAAATAATGTTAGACAAACAGCAAATAGAACACATTTAGCAAAGGATGAGTCTATTGTCTGTAAAGATCACTCAACCCCTATGAAACAAGGCAATGCCCCTGACAACTCTGGAATTCTGGATACACGTATTCGGCAATCTGAGATTCACAGTGTTTAGAAGGAAATAAAAAAAGAAAGGAGGAAGTTCACAAAAAAAATAACAAAGAAGAAGAATAAACTGATAAATGTCTGTAAAGTAAAGAAAATGCATACTAAAAACGACACTGCTTTGTTATATAAAACACAGATTACAGGGAGTAATAAGATTTTTGTATCAGAAAACCTTCAGTGGATAGAAAAAGGCAGCATGATTCCAAACAGAAGATAGAAAACGGAGGCAATGGGCAGATGAAAAGGAAGAAATCAAAAGTGAACATGGATAGACTGAAGAAAATTACTGTAAGAAAAAAAGAAGATAAAGACAGATGTTGACAACATGGCTCAAGCTGTGGATGTACAAAGCCAGCTGGATGAAAATAGCATGCTTGCAAATGTAATACACAATGAAAACAGTGGGATTAATAAGACTATTGGTGATTATCATTCCTTTGTAACAATGGATAGAGCAGATATTACTGAATTAGAAGATGAAGATTCTTCAGATCTGGTAAGAAAAGATATTGTAAATGGAAATTCAATTATTAGAGGAGCAGATTCTTACATTTGCCAAGAAGATAATGAACATCAAATAGTGTTATGCATGCCAGGAGCAAAAGCAGAGGATGAGAGGCCAGCCTCGGAATGCCTTAATGTAAGGAAGTATGGATCTGTTTTTATTCATGTCGGTACAAATGATGTCATCCACAAGGATTCTCTGATTGTTAGTAAGTAACTTACAGCCCTCAGACAGTACGGCTTACACTGGTGTTAGGACATGTTTTTCACAAATTACATATAGAAAGGAGAGTCAGGTCACTGTGAATAAACAGATTTTTGGGGGAAATGCCAATATGAAATAAATGTCCCGTTTTAAAAAATGGAAATGTGTAGAGCATCCAAGCCTAATTTTGGGCACTCTTGTTCAGACAGGATGGCGTGCACTTGTCAAGATCAGGAAAGAGAATTTTTGCAGCAGATATTTTGCAGTATTTGACAAACACAAGGCAGGATTTCTGCCAGGTCAAAAATTTAACAGTTCACAGATAGCAACATTTGATGCATCTCTGACGATAGTTAATGCTAGCAGCATTAATAATAGTTTTATTATTGGAAAATTTGCTAAGTTCCCACAAGATTTATGATGCTATTGTTTGTGAAACATGGCTAAAGAGCAATGACTGGAAAACAGTACAGTCAGGGTATAAAAGTTTTTACTGTAACAGACATTCTAGCAAAAAATAAGGTGGAGGTGTTATGAGAGGGATTAAAGATGGATAAGAGACCTGTAATTATTGTCTATTCAATGGTAACTGCAACACTATAGATTGTGTAACTGACAGCAAAGACAACCCTGGAACATATAACAACTGTTGTAGTGTACAGACCAACCAAAATCAAGTGCTGATGACCTAGATGAATGCATACATTTCTTGCATGAAACACAGGAGGGAAGAATAATCATGGCTGGGGACCTAAATTTACCAGAAACAGACTGGAATAATATTGATTCAGCAACATTAGTAAGGAAATTATTCACAACATATATTCAGGAACAACAATTGCTTCAGATTGTAAAAACAACCTACCAGGGGATGGAACATACTAGATATTGTTTGTGTTCCTAAAGAAATTACTGTTTACTTCATGTCAAGTTTTACCACCACTGATGTGCAGTGATCATGGGGGTATAAAGGTTAATTTGTTGCTAGATAATTCTGACAAACTGAAATCTAAACCAATGCACAGAAGGTTAATTACAGATTATATGGAAGCAAAACAGTCACTACGTAAAACTAATTGGAATGATGCGTTCTATGGAAAAACTGTAGAAGGAATGTGGAAAGTTTTGAAAGAGAAATTGAGTGCAAAAAATCAAAAAAATATTTAACATCAGGAAATAGGCAAGAAATGTCAGGGGAATATATTTCCATAAGAAACAGATACCTGATTAAGGAGGGAGACAACAAATATAAGAAATGGAAAAGAGGTCAAACTATAGCTTCGAAAACTGAAATAAATAAGCTGGACAAACAAATTAAGCATAGTGTGAGACAAGATCAAGAAAAATTTGAAGAAAATTTATGTAAAGATATTGAGCATAACAGGAAACCCTTTTATAGATACATAAGATGTGGAAGGAGTAAAGACATACAAATTGATAAACTGTGTGTAGATTCTAAAATCTAGTCTCATACAAAACAGATTATAGATATATTTATAAAATCTTATGCAAAACAATTTGGTTCCACAAAAGGGGTGATAAGTTATTCCTAAAGATATCCAGGTAACCTTAGATATTGGAATCAACATAGATTACACTGAAAAAGAACTATAAAAACTGGATCCAAACAAAGCACTGGGAGGAAACAGAATAAGTAATAATGACCTAAGGAATTTATAGTACCATTATATCTATTATTTACTAGATAATATAAATATGGGGAAATTCCTCAAAATTGGAGATATGCGCTTATTAAACCTGTCTTTATGAGAAAGGGGAGAAGGCCAAACTCATATAGATCCTTAAGTGTACTTTCATGTTGTGGAAAAATAATGGAGAAGGTAACATTGGAAAAGTTATTGTCAACACTGGAGAGACTGGGACTTGAAACCATACATCAGCATGCATATGCTGAAAATAGATCTATTACCACCTGTAACATGATGTTCTATAACAATATAATAACCGGTACGAATGAAAACTTGTGCTGTGATGTAATTTATATAGATATAATTTCAGCATTTGACAGAGTCTTACACAAAACACTGATCAATAAATTACAACTAGGTAATGATTTACTCTTGATAAAATGGATAGCTGCATGGCTTACGAATAGAAGTATCATATACCAATTGGACAGGTGAAATTCTTAGTTACAGTCAAGGTGCCCTACAGGGCTCTTTCCTAGGCCCTTATTTGTTTAGATTGTATCTTTCAAACCTATCTTTTTCATCTGAAATGTTCTACAGTCTGTGTGCAGATGAACTGATTACATGTGTTACAAAAGAACTTGACAACTGACCATTTGGGCACAGGAGAATAATATGCTGATAAATACATTAAAAACTAAGCATACAAGATTTTGGAGACATAAACTGAGAAGTGAATATTTAATACAGCATACAGTGATTGAAACTGTAGATTAATTTAAGCACCTGGGTATATGGGTAGATCCAGTTTTTTTTTTTAACAATACTTATAGAACTATAGGTTGTATAAAAAGATTTATAAAGTCTAGGAAATCAGAAATGAAGTAATTGTTTGTTAATTACACTAGTCCCAAACTTAAGTATGGAACAGCGATATGTAAACCTTATAAGAAAACAAGCAAGAGTAAACTGGAAAGAATACAGTGGAAATATACCAAAAACATCCATGGATGTGAAAAATTAAGGACTTAAATATCCAAACTTGTACAGTACCTTTTATAGATATTTAAGATAACATATTCAGGTATACAGGGCATTTAGAGTCAACCATCTGGGAATGTTTGGAGTTATCAAAAGGTAGTAAATAATGATCAGAAAACCTATTTTGAAGATTCTGTAGGAATGAGAAATGTAGTAACTGGTTCTCAGTGAGCAGCTGATATGGAACTGACTACCAAACTACATTAAAGCAACACTAATTTACATATTTTTAAGAACAGCTTGAACACATTATGGGAACAACTATTTTGGTATATTGGCAGGCTAGAAAGGCATTAATGCCTGTGCTTGAAATATTCGTATGTGCGTATGTTTACATATATATATATATATATATATATATATATATATATATATATATATATATATAAAATAAATAACCAGAAGTCAATACACATTAAAGATTCTAAAACAGAAAAATATGAACCCAGGTTCAATAAGCATCTCATTCTCAAACTCAAACAACGAGCATAAGAACTGACAAAAAAGAGCAGAGTATGCTAAGCACTTCAATAATAAAATACATATTGAAAACCTAACTTGTGATACACTGGAGTCCACATTGCTATGGCTACCTTAATATAGAAACCTAAATATATTTTTACAAAGGAAAACAACATGGTCACTTCCAATCATTTACTGTTCTCAAAACTAGGAAACACTCACAGGAATCTTTTAGCCTGGCTGGTATAAAGGCTAACAAGGGCTTTGAATATTGTTCTAAAAAAAGGTTCCGTTAAATAACCCCTTCTGGACAATATAGGTCGACAAGGAAGAGAACATTTTGTACATCTTGCAGAACAGATTAAAAAAAACTTAGGCATTAGGCTCATTCACTGTCAAATGACATAGTATTTCATTAGAAATAATGCTCTTAAGACCTGCTTCAGTTACTAAAAACTTAAACTGTTCCTTAAAGATTGATGTGGGGCCAAAACCAGTTCGTGATAAAAACAAACTTACTGTATTATTGTTTTGTTACCTCATGGCCAGAATAATGACAAATGACAACACCCTTCTTTTATAGGCCATTCTCACTGTATCACCATTTCTATTCTTAATGGATAATAAAGTGCTTCTCTCAGACTTATCAAGATCCCTACAAATAGATTCAACACTTTTGTTTAAATCAACCATTATCATTTGTTCACATCCTTTCATAGATGGATGATATCATGGATCAATTTCAGATTTTTTTAAATTAATTTGGGAATATTTTCAGAACATTTAGATGACTAGCAAACCATACATTACTTTCAACATTCTAGAAGATTTAAGATAAAAAATAGTTTGGAAATGTAAAACAAAGAATGCAGGAATAAATGGTAAACCTTTACTAAATGAAATAACTTCATGAGAAAAATCCTAACCATGCAAAATTAATCAAGTTTTCATTCACTATTGTTTCAGCATTTCTGTGAACATCTGATTTTTTTTCTTTTATGCTGGGATTGGAAGGAAAGGAATGATCAAAGATAGGTACAATTCAGACTCATTTAAGATTATGTGGGATGTCTGGAAAAAGAAGGTGAGAAAAGTGGGTAAGGCATTTGCACGCTCCTAGCTAAGTAGAAGACAGAGAAGTGAAACTTGTGGTGGAGTCAACCTAAACTCAGCAAAAGCAGAGTTAGTTGATACTGGATGTAAAGCTTTGACCTTGGAAAACTGGCTTGTGGTCCATGCAGTTCTAAAAGGCCAGCAATGAAGTACCTGCCTGGTGCTGGAATAAACTGCCATGATTCTCCTGACTGTTAACCCCAGGACTATTGGTTCCGTTAACCTTTCAAGCCATTTAAACACCTCTGGCTGTACTGAAAAATAAATTTATTGTAATCACACAGGCTAAACTAAGCTTTGTGTGTGACTGTGAAGAAGAAAGGCTTCAAGATTTCAATACATCAGATGGGTATCTCTGACGTTCACACCTGAATCTGTTAATTATTCAAGGAAGGTGGTCCTGACTGTAGTTCTCTAGAAAACCTTGTATGCATTTGTTTAACTTAGGTGTGCTCTTCTGACTGTTTTAATCCTGATGAGGCTTCAATACTTTGTTTATAATAATTGGTCTCCTGATGCAGTTAATTCTGTTTCCCCTTCTGACTTTTTACTACCATGGTGGGTCCCATGATTCAGTTTTAGTAGGATCTTCTGGCTCTAGTTATATCAGCTGAGGTCCCCACTTCAGTTCATCTTGCTAAGGGACTGACTTGGTAATCCTGCCTTAGGCTTCTTGACTGTTATACATTGGACTGCACAGGTCTACTAATCATCCTAAAAGCCAGTCACATTTTTAATACTTTTAAGGTACCTCGAGTTGCTACTGCTGCCAACATCCATGAATCTGTTAGCCCTAGGGGTATAGCAAACTCCTTTAAAGTTGACATGTCTATATTATTTGCATTAATTCTGCTGTGATCACCCCACCATACAGTACAGTTGTGTAAAAGCTTACCCATAACTGTGGATGTCCTACTGATCACTGCTGCAGTATTCCAGTAATATTGGGGGTTATCTCATCAAGGTAACTTGATGTCCTGCTAGTGTACCAAAGCCATAAACCTTCCATATGCTCGTACATCCAGTGTATGATCCAAGTCCTTGGGCACAGGGTACATAAGCAGGCATAGGAGCACAAGACCAGGAGATCCTGGAAAAGCCTGAGAAATATAACAATGAAAGACAAGGTCAGCTATAAAGATGGGAGAAGGAACTGCTCTCCCCTTGGTCCACAGGGTGTAGAGAGATAAGTACAAACACCAAGAGGGTAAAGAGGAATGCAACACTGCATCAGTGATCAATACGACATCTAATGTTATGGTTAAGTTCTTGAAAAACTGTACTATATATCCTTCCTTTGTTACAGTATTCAAATACTATTGGTGATTCCCTAAGCTTAGAAGTTGGAAAGGGTGGACAGATCAGAGAAATTATAGAGCCATCCACCAATCAAAGTAGTACAGATCTGACAAAGTCCTTGATCTAAAAAGACATCTACTCTCTAGTAATTAGTGAATGTGTCTATAGCGGAACAAGTTGCGGCTTCCAGAATGGCTCTGGAATCTAAGCTTTGCAGAAAGCACCAGAAGAAGATATTTCTCTGCTGGAGTATGTTTTCACAGGTGAAAATGACTGGGAAAACAGAATTAAATGGTTAGAAAGATCCAACTGGAAACTGGACATTTTGAGACTGAATTGTCCAACTTGCCTTGCTGGAATGAGACAAAAAGTTGGTCCGTTTTCCTAATGTGTTTGGTCTTATCAAGGTAGAATCTCAGTGGTCTGTTCTGTGAGTTTGGAAGGAAGAGAGGTAAATGTATAGCCTGAGTGAAAGGCAATTTATTGACCACCTTGAGCATGAACTTTTTATGGAAAATAAGAAAAGGAGGGATAGCCATAAGGGCTTGAAGCTCAGAAACCCTTCTGGCAGACTAAGGACACCAGTAAAACAGTTTTCCCCAAGAACAAAACTTTAGTAATGCAAAGACCACAGGTTCAAAAGGTGGCATAGTTTTTCCAAAATGAAATTGAGATCCCAAGGGGGTGGAATAGCCACATTAGGTAAATTCAAGTAAAGGACACACTTTAGAAGCTGCTTGACTTCAACTCTTGAAAGCAAGGGGGAATTATGTGGCACACAGGCTGAGATGGCAGACAAGTGTGCCTTTATAGAAGAGTAGGCAAGTCTAGATTTCAGTAGCTCAGAACAAGCAGGACAAAATTTAAGAGTGTTCTCATTCTTTTTATGACACCAGATACAAAATCTCTTCCATTTGGAGATGTAAAACTTTCTAGAGGTAGGTTCTCTCACTTCCTGGACCACCTGAAGCACATCTTCAGAAACTGGTGTTTGAAAGGCATTACAATTCTATCATCCACAGTGAAAGTTTGAGAGCCTTTAAGTTGGGATGAAGCAGAGAACCCTTTTTTTGTGCAAGTCCACTTTGCAGATTTTGTAAAGTAAACTTATAGTGATTGCTTGGGATAGGTGAAGAAGGCAGAACAAGTGCTCCCTGAGCTATAAGGGCGACACCAGCAAGATTTTTGGTCTGTCCAGTTGGATCTTCAGTAGAACCTTTGTGGTTGGGGGGCATAGATATACTTCCTCTCCCAGCAGAAAAAAACATGTCATCCATCCTCCAGGCCTGGGGACAAGAAGTCCTGGAAAAAAAGCTTGAGAAGGCAATAGGTTTGTTTGACGAATACCACAGCTGTAGACTATGTCCAGGAAGACTTCCTTGTTTAGTATCCATTCATGAGGGTCTTCCATGGACCTGCTTAGAGAATCTGCAAGAAGACTGTCCTCTGATAGCATGTACACTGCCTAAAGGGACATATTTGCCATTATGTTCTGATCCCATGCCACAAGAGCTAGCCTGCATAGCTGATAAAACTTTGTCCTTCACTGTTTGTGGAGGGTCGGGAGGGTGGCCTAATGGTTACGGTGTTTGCCTTACAAACACAAGGTGTAGGGTTTGAGTCTCACAAGGGATAATTGGCTAGGCTTAAAATGGCTCACAAGGGCAGTTAGCCTAGTACTAACCTATAATGTACCTATAATAAAAATATACCACATTGTTGTGGTGTTGTATGTAAAAACCCTGAGAGGGCCTGAGTTCCACATGTGAGAAAACACCTTAAGGGTTCAAATAAAAGCACTCATTTATTGACACTGATGTGCTCCCTCAATTGTCTGGGGACCACTGACCCTGAATAAATGAAGAGCCTGTCAAGGCTCCACAAGCCAGATCTGAAGCATATGTGTGCAGTTCCAGGTTGGGAGTGGTTGGGTGAAAGGAAAGGCCTGGATTTAGTTGGCTCAGGGATATCCACCACTATTAACTCTTTCTTCAGAAAGGGTAAGAAAGGAATTTGCCTTTCACACATTCAGACCTCTAAACGAGCATGAAAGAACTAAAGGTGGAGGTGTAGCCATCTTCATTAAATCCAAATACACCTTGAGACTGGTAAGACAATATGACTCTCGAGTGACTTCAGGTCCAGATAACTATAGGCAAAATACCCTACCACATCATTGCTAGTTACAGGTCCTCCACCATGTACCAGAAGAAGCACACCACCTACCTGGACTTGCTGGACTTGTTTAGTATACAGCCAAACACTTTGGTCATGGGAGATTTCAATTATCCTTCCATCGATTTGGCAATTTATATGAGCACAAACACACTCTCTCTCTGAGGTTCCTGGATTTTGTTAATTCAAATGCTCTGGAACAGCTAGTCTGCAGCCCCTCAAGAGGATCAAATGTTTTAGACCTAGTGCTCACCAACATGGGGGGGGGGGTCACTGCACTACTCTCTGTGTTTTGCACTCCCTGGTAAGATCAGACCATAAATCAGCCTCGTTTGAAGTAAAGATCAGACCTGACACCCCCACAGGAGCAAAAAAACTGAAACATTTCTCCAAAGCAAACTATAGCCTAATAAGTGATGGTATAAAAAGTTTCAAAGCCCCTGCTAACACAGCCAACTATGACTCCTATGTAAAAGAGCACATAAATGCCCTACATAGCCACTTAAACAAATGTACTGACTCAGCTGTACATGACAAGACTAAAACCAGATCCACCTGGTAGACTGTAAGTATAAACAGGTTATATAACAAAAAAAAGAAACGGATATCTAAGAATAAGAGGGAACTTACTCAGAGGAAAACTACCCTCCACAGCTTGAACAAGCAAAGCAGACATCTTGTAAAGTCTTCTAAGGCTAGTTATGAGACTAAATTAGCATTCCTAGCTAAAGACAACCATAAGGCATTCTTTAGCTATGTCCAAAACCTAAAAAGGAATACCCAGCTAAGTTCTGAACTTGTAGTGGATGGTACCACTCACATGGAACTTGAGGAAATTGCCAACCTGCTAGCTAACAGATTTGGTAATAACTTCACCCCCCTGTTCCCACCAACCATAGCCCAAAACATTTCTGACACCAGTCCAAAGAATAATTATACAAACAGTCTCCAAGGCCAAAAACACAGCCTCTGTGGGACCAGATAACATCCCAGGTTGCTTACCAATCAATCTAAAACAAGACCTAACTGAACCACTTGGCACTCTCTTTAACCACAGTGTGAGCACTGGTTTTGTTCAGGCAGAGTGCAGAACAGCAAAAGTAATCCTCTTGCACAAAATGGGCCCATCAACTGACCCAGGAAACTGTCAACCCATAAGCCTAACCAGCCTTATCTGCAAGGCCATAGAAAGAATCATCATGGACCTTATCAGCAAGGACAGAGCCAAACTTCAAACTCTTGACCCGACCCAGTTTGGTTTCATCAAGGTTAGATTTTATTTATTAAACCTGGTGGACTTCTTTGAGAATGTTACCAAAGCCCTGGATGAGGGCAAAGCAGTACATACCACCTATCTTGATTTATCCAAGGATTTTGACACAATTCCCCAACTCATGGATCATTGAGAAGCTCTCCCAGCTGGGGAATAACCCATACATCACTAGATGGGTAGCTAACTGGCTCACCTACAGAACACACACTGTCAAAGATGGGGAGTCCACCTCCACCAGTAAACCAATTACCATTGGAGTACAACAGGGGGTCTGTGCCAGTCCTCTACTGTTTAGAATCTATTCCTCTGAGGTCCAAGTGAAAGTAGACAGCCTGTAGCTTACAAAGTTTGCATATGACTGCAAACTGGATGCAATCACCGAGTCCACCAACAATGTAAACATATTACAGAAGGGGCTGACATAAATGATTGGTGCCAAAGTCATGGATTAAAACTAAACACAAACAAATGACTCATCCTCTTTGGCAAAGTAGCAGCCCCTGTTAATTATGATATAGCTAGCATCACTCTAGTTCAAACCCAGTGGTGTGAGACTCGGGAACACAGGTGGATCGCAATCTGAACTTCAATCACCATGTGTCCACAGTGGTAAGGAAAGCCTTCTACATTGTGCATCTCATAAATAAGGGTATTATATGGAAGACTTAAGGAGGTTATAACTCCACTGTACTTGACCCTTATCAGACCACTAATTGAGTACAATGCTCCCTTCTGTATGCATCTCACCAGACACCTGCAGCAACTGGACAGACCACAGATGTTTCTAACCAAGAGAATCCAGGGCCTCCAAAACATGACTTACATGAGAAGACTGAAAGCCTCATCACTGTACTCTGTATCATACAGACTGTTGAGAGGCGACTTGTGCCAGGCCTACAGAGCAGTCTCTGACTCTGCCCTAATGGAAATGCTGCATGTCCGCAAATCAAATGGGACAGGATTCACTCGCTCCAGGGATCTCAACCTAGTCTGTGATAGTAACAAAACATGTTGGAGAGACAGATCTATCTCCCAGAGATTGCCACTTTGAATAAGCTCCCACTTCATGTGAGGCAGAGCTCCTCAATGTCCCTACTTAGGTGGAACCTTGGCAATTGGATAAGTGACTGTAAAGTCACCCTGGGGGTGGACTTATATCCCTCATGGACAGAGGTAGTCAGTGCTGATCACAGAATTGCAATGCTAACAACTACCATCTAACTATGGTAAGTTAGGCACAGGGGATTTTCTACATGGCTAGGCTTGTAAAGACCCTATGGGCCATTAGCCTAGTAACTTCCTATGAACCTATTTGGATGTCCAGTAGATGACAGTGCTCAGACCATAGAGATTTCAGGTACCACTGGATCTTTCTCATGTCTAGCTTGGCAAAGGGTACCATTGGAATGGTTGTTGCCATGTATCCCAGGGTTCTTGGAATCTCCCTTGCAGAAATCGACTGAAGGGGAAACTGACTAAAAGCAGGTGGAAGGGGACTGTACTTTCACTTGGTGGAGAAAGGCAGTCATCAGATGGGTATACGGCCTGCAACCCAAGAAAATGACTCCTATGAGGGAGTTATAGATGACTGAGGGTGCATCCCAATCTGTCCAGAAGTGAATTTGTGAAACTGAGATGCAAATGTAGGATGTCCCAAGAGGCAGCCTGCATAAGAAGCCTGTTCAAGTAAGGGAACATATCTATACCCTGAGTTCTGCAAAAAGCAATGGCTGGGGATAGGCACTTTGGAAAGACTATCAGAGTGGTAGATAATACTTTTGAGGTCTCTGATTTACTAATGCTGCTGACATCCATGATCTGTTATCTCTGTGGGGGCAGTAGATGCCTTCAATGCTGATGTGTCTATGTTGGTTGCATTAAGTTTGCTGTGATAGCTCCCCATGACTATTCTGCTAGGGCCCCCAGACTGGCATCTCTGTTGAATGTCTACAAACAGTAAAACTAACCCTATTGCACAGTCAAATATTTAAACTTACTAGTGTAAAAAATAAAAATGTTGCCTGGCTCTCCTAGTCAGAATCAATGTAATTAGGTCATTCAGTTGCTTTTCATGTAGTTAACAAATGTTGTATTTCTGTGACTGTGAGTAAATGGGCGACTTTTGACAATGTTTTATACTAGGCTGAAATAAGAGGTAATTAAAGTCTGAAAGATAATTTTTTTTTTTACATTTTGTAGTGACTTAAAATTGTAGTTTATGTTATCTTAAATTGTAGTCTAACGAGTATGCAACATTTGTTAGTTTTTTTTTGCTAATGTGTCATTTTTTCAGAGCACTGTCTCTAAGAAGTGTTTACCAGTACTGTTAACAGTTTCTATATGCTAATATTTTTGCTTATAACAAATACGCATGCATATGTGGGAAAGAATACTGTATGCCAGCTTATTAACCTTTTGCTTGTGTTTCACATGTACAACCACATGAATGGTTACTGGATGTGATGGACTGGACTAACAGAACCGAAGGGTGAAATATATAATACATACTAGTGTGGAGGACATTATAAGCACATCATTATAGTTCAAATGAAGCCAATTAACAACAAGTATGGGGAAGGATGATGGCGGTGTGAATGGTCCTCTGCAGGATTAGAGACTTGTCTAGTGTACTACAGTTGCTAACAATGTTGTAACTAGAAGTTAGTCTACATGTTTGCTACTTGACAAAGAACCTACCATAGTGAGCATGTATCAGGGTTGGAGGACAAACCTACCATAGTGAGCATGTATCAGGGTTGGAGGACAAACCTACCATAGTGAGCATGTATCAGGGTTGGAGGACACGGGGTAGTTTAATGGAAGTAGGGCAGAAAGTAGAAATCTTGATTGAAAAAAATGGAGGGAAGAGGTGCTACAAGGCATTGAATGGGCACAGATGACCATTGACTGAGCACTGAAAATAAAGGCATCAGTGTATCGTGGCATCACAAATACTGGCTAGGTCGTCTTCAAGCTGCAACTTGCTAGGTGTCCCAAAATCTTAATAACCAGCTATACATTAAAAGAAAGTTTTGTATTTTATCCGGTTTTAGCATCAAGCCAATACATATAACTGCCTCTCAAAACTGGATAAACTGTTCTTATTCCTGCTTGTGGCCTTAGCAGACTTCCCATTCTATCCTATTATACACTTTATATCAGTTCTTTTGTTTCCCTCTCCAGGTTCTAGTAACCACTAAAAGACAGTCTAAAGCCTTAGTACAAAATTGTCACATTTCAAAGTCAGTGATCTATTACGCTTTTTACTCCTGACCTACTGTCACTGCTACGACACCTTTAACTAAATGTATTTTCTTGAGCAGTTCTGGAGTTGACATCTATTATCTGTTGAGTGTGATGCATCACACAGTTCAGTTTTCTCTTCCAAAAACATTATCGATTTGACAAGATACAGATTTTACACTTCTGCCCCACTGCTTTTTGTTTTTTTTTTTTAGCAGTTCCATGTATCAGACTTCAGGAGAGAACTCCTTCAACAGACATCTATGATATTTAATCTACCATTTCTACCATACCTTTGACTCATCTTCAAAGGTGCAATTATGACATTTTGCTGTCAAATTACAGTTTAGGTGTGCTGCTCTTTATGCCTATAGAAATGCATAAGTTCTGTCAAATTATAATTAATAATTTGGTAAGTAAATATTATACTTAACTGACCAAACTTGAGCTGTAAAGCTATCGACCCTTTTCAGACTGCATTTAATACATTTTTTAGCAAACTGTCATATCACTGGTAACTGTGTTCAGCTGTTTCTGTATAATCTGGCTTGCATGTTCACACACAACTTTTGTGGTCTATCTGTCCATCTATTAATCAATTCATTTTCTTTTTTTTTTTTCAAAACAGGTTTATTGTTTTAACATATAAGAGAAATATCATAACAATTTTATACAAGTAATTAAAAATAGGTATTATTATAATATTCAACAAAACAACTAAAGTATTTACAAAGACATCCACTACAATCAGATCAATTAATTAAACTAAAATACCATGCTATTGAAATTAAAATTTTTTTAACAAATTTTGTAAATTATCCCATACAATATAATAAGATGTTTTTCTATTTGTTCTTGTCCTAATTGTGTTTATTTCCATATGGCATACTATATTCATAACATTTTTAAATTCATTGAACGAAGGAGGTGTATCTGAAATCCAATTTCTAGTTATTATTTTCCTAGCCACTGCTAGAATAGACCATAACAAGGGAAGCTTAACCTTTTAACACTTTGAGGTACAGGTGTGTTGAATAATATAAGAGATTTAGAAATAATGAAATTATCTGTAAAAGAGCCTGCAAAAATTCATTAATTGACTTCCAGTATTCTTTCAATTTTATACAGTCATAAGACATATGAGCCCAGTCAGCATTAATTTCTACATTACATCTCTTACATAAATTATCTTTATTATTTATTTTATTCATCATCAAAGGTGTATAAAAAGATCTATGTAAAAATTTCCATGTATAAAGTCTCCAGACAATGGAAGACGTAGTTCTATAAGCAGATTCCAATATATATTGTTTATCTTGTTGATTTGGTGGGTCCCCATTAATAGAAGTGAAATAATTCCAGTATGAATCTACACTGTAAAAGTTTCTTGTCTGATAATTTTATGTATGTATGAAAGTTTACCTTTATCAGAAACTTTATGTTGTAAATTTAATATCAAGTAATCAATCAGTGTTGGAATAGATTCTTTAACTGTTATAGACATTAGATCTATTTTATTAATGAGATGTTGTCTAAAGGTCTGAACCTCTAACCAGCAAGTTTCTCTTAGATCAAATTCTTGTTTTAAGAAATCTAGATTTTTAACTTTATTATCAGATATCAACTGATACCAGTACTTTAGATCATTATCTATAGCTAAATGAGTTCCTACAGAAGTAGATGACAAAAGCATACCCTGAGTATAGGTTATAGGGAATACAATAAAATTCTATTCCCTATACTTAGGGTGCATGAATATAAAGTTACGATAACTAATAATAATATTTAATGGGTAACAAACCATATGTTTAGGTGTAATAGGTGAAGTACAAAATTCCTTTAGTAACCATAACATGGAGTTATTTACAATCATATTTTATGTGTTAAGGAGATTTTCATGAAGTGCATACTAATTAGCTCCCAATAATCTTTCCATTTTGTGACATATGACTGATCTATTAATAAAGTAATAACTTTTACAATAGAAGAGATAGTATATAAATTAAAGTCTGGAAAAGAAATACCCCTTGAGACCAGCTATTAGTATGTTTCTTTAATGCAATCCTAGGTCTATTAGGTGCCCATAGGAAATTTAACATTAGTGTATTCAGTTTCTTGATAATTATTTTTGTAGGTGGAAGTATTATTGATTGTATTAAGTATAAAATCTTGGGAATATTATCATTTTAATAATTGTAAGTCTCTCCTCCATAGTAAAAACATATTATTCCAGGTATTAAAAGGTTTTGTAGATTAAGAAAGCAGGTATTATAATTATTATATATAATAGATTTAATATCTTTAGATAGTATTATACCTAAATAAGTTATCTGACCTGAATTGGGTACATATTTAGTAAAATCACTAATGAGAATATTTTTTCGTGTATATATAGGTAGTATTTTAGTTTTTCTTCATTGAATATTAAACCAGAAATACTTTTAAAATTCATCATGTTATCAAATAGAGACTGCATAGAAGAATTAGATCCTGCAGATGTAATTAGAACATCATCTGCAAAAGTTGAATTTTGGATGTTGTATTTTCATCTATTTCAAAACCCTCTATGTCAG
The DNA here is from genome assembly GCF_019279795.1 of Protopterus annectens. Taxonomy (NCBI): domain Eukaryota; kingdom Metazoa; phylum Chordata; order Ceratodontiformes; family Protopteridae; genus Protopterus; species Protopterus annectens. The sequence continues at coordinate 382,306,287 of NC_056737.1, read as the reverse complement.
TACTGTTTCTGATCAAATTAGCCCAAGGCTCCATTACTAAAGTGAATAATAGTGGAGAAAGTGGACATCCTTGGTTTGTACCTTTAAGAATGGGTATTTTTGTGAAACATATGTTCCTACCTTAATATAAGCCAACGTTCCTTTGTATAAATGCTCAATTAGATTTACAAATGCATCTGAGAAGTTTGTGCACTTCATTAAGGTAAACAGATAGTCCCAACTTACTGAATCAAATGCTGAACTTATATCAAGACTAATAAGTGTTAAATCTTTCTTTTTCCTATTTGCAAAATCTATTAATGTTAAAGTTCTTCTTATATTATCAAAAGTATTTCTATTTACAATGAAGCCTGTCTGATCTATATCTATAATGCCGGGAATGATTGTCTTCAATCTATCAGTAAAAATACTCATAAACATTTTATAATCAACATTAAGTAATGAGATGGGCCGATATGAAGAACATCTAGTTGGATCTTTATTAGGTTTTAAAATTGGCGAAATAAATGTATATTGCCAAGATGCCGGGGTTATTAACTCAGTTTGGGCCAAAATAAAAACCTTATGTATTAATGAATATGTACTTTTAGAAAGGATTTTATATATCTCTCGTATAATACCATCATTACCCGGTGCTTTGTTTGATTTAAGCTTATTTATTTGTGTAATAACTTCTGTATATGAAATACTCTTGTCCAATAGTTTAATCTGTTGTTTATTAAGCTTTTTATTCATGTTTGTGGTTATAAACTCCTTTATTTTATCTTTAGGTTCCATGTTAATGTTATTATGGTTAATTTTGTGAAAGTGATTTCTAAATTCATCTAGTATTTCTGGTATACTAGAAACATTCTTCTTTTCCTTAGAGAAAAGATTTCTTTGATATGGTTTTGTTTATTCAACCTTTTGTTTTATTTTTAAGTCTATGTAAGTATTTGGGGCTTATTGAATAAGACAAAACTTGCATTCTCTAAAGTTATTTTAACTTTATGAGTTAAAATTTCTTTGTATTTCTCATTTAGTTTGTTTATTTCTTCAATAACTTTCTTGTCCATAATATTTTCTTTATTATTATGTTTATAAGAGTCTAATTTACTTTGAATATCTAACAATTCCTTATCCCAAGATTTCCTTTTATTATTATACCATCTGATACTTTGTCCATATAGGTATGATTTTAAGGCATCCCAAACATAAACAATGGAGACTTCAGGAGTATTATTTATGTCTAAAAATGTTTTACTTCTGAAAGTATATATTCTTTATAGTCTTTTAGTTGAGTTAAGTATGCTGGTATCCTTTTGATCTGAACATTATGAGTATTTTTTATCATGAATTCAAAAACAATTGAATTATGATCAGATATAGGACATGAAATGATTTTGGAATTAATTAAATCTGTTACCATCTGGTTAGAAATAAAGACCCTATCTATTTTTGAATAAGTTTTGTATCTGTTAGAAAAAAAGGTGTATGGTAATGATTTTGAATCTATCTGATCATTCAAATGATAAGAATTAGCAAAATCATTTAAATGTTTTGCATTAGATGTAATTCTTCTTTTCCCTATAGTGGTAGTATCACTTTCATGTAGTATACAATTAAAGTCACCAGCTAAAATAATATCTCCTATAGAGAATGATATGATCTTATCAAGATGATGTTTCACTGTATTAATACCAATTCCAGGTATCCAATATACATTAATTAAAGTGCAAGTCTTCCCATTAATTTGTATTGTAACCATACAAAACATTCCTTTGTCATCCTGATAAGACATAATGGTTTTAGGAATGGGCATACTTTTATTCCATAAAATAGCCACTCCTCTTTTTTTCTGAGTGTGCTCTGAACTAACTAATACTGTATATTTGTTTGTGGCTAGTTTATCAATATCTTTTTTTCAAGAGATGGGTTTCTTGCAGGAAGACTAAGTTGGCCTTATGTAAATTAATGTATCTTATTAGGCTTGCCCTTTTACATGGATTATTCAATCCATTAATGTTTAAAGAAATTCATTTTAAAGATGTCATTTGGCATTTTTAAAACTTAAGAATCTTATGATCAAAATAACAAATAACAAGATAAGTAATGTTACATCTCCTCCTTTAGGTGTACCTTTAAATATAGCTGTATTTATTGAATCTCTTATGGGATGTGGGATAGGATTAAATTTTGTTTGTAGTGACAATGAATGTACAAAATATATTGTGGATGTCAAAACTATATACAAATAACAATGAACAAGTGAAAATAATGTAAGGATTAAACCTTGCATCCAGCCTGGAGTTATAAACTCCAACTTAGAGTAGTATTTACCACTCAAGTTAACCCCCTACCCTAAGCAGCAGTACCTCAGCTACCACCTTATCAATTTAATACTAGTTATATTTAACTGAGGTTAACAGTTTTCAATTCAATTATCTAGCAAGACAAGACTACACATTTGGTAAAACAGCATCATATAAACTAAAATAAACCTTTTTTTTTTTTTTTTTAAACTGTTCATACTACTATATACATCCATGTAATATAAAACACTTATATTCAAATAGCATTCAAATAATCTTGATGTTAGAAATCAAGAGGAGAGAAAAATAAGTTCTAACATTCATTTAAATCAAAAACTTTGGCTAATATGATTCAGACATTACATATATTAAGAAGTATCTACTTTCTGTCGTGTAAATGCAATTAACAGCTTCCAAAAAAACCTTGAATTGCTTGTATATGAGCATTTACTCAAACTCATTATTGTCAATAGAATAAAATATTGTATTCATATAAATTGTTATAAATCATACTGCATAGCTATGCAGATTCTCAGAAACACTTATATACACATATACATACATAGACACACACACACACACACACACACACACACACACACACACATATATATATATATATATATATATATACACACACACACACATATATATATATATATATATATATATATATATATATATACACACACACATACACACACACACACACACACACACACATATATATATATATATATATACATACATACATAAACACACAAACACACACATACACATATACATATATATATATATATATATATATATACATGCATACACACACACACACACACACACACACACACACACACACACACACATATATATATATATATATATATATATATATGATCTCACTGAGTTGTGTCCTTGCCGAGCACTATCTTACTAGCTGTCCCTACAATAAATCTATCTGCTTTATACAAAATAATGCACAGCAAACACATTTTAGTAACCAGATTTTACAACCATGCTATACTACTGCTTTAAAATATATCACATGACAATTTCTTCCAGAATAGAGTTATAAAATTATTTATGCTTGTCAATCAGATGAATTAAATGGGTTATAGTAATGTATATGTTTGGAACATAAGTTTTAACACAGATTATTAAGCTGCTGTTAAGTAGATTTTCAAAAACACTTGAATAAATGTTTCATTTTCTATGCCTTCTAAAATAAGACATTTACTTACTACAAGAAACTGTATCATTTAAACTCATTATAACTGACATATTTTATGAATTATAACATAGATATTTAAGTAATTATATAAAATAACTCACATTTAGATGTTAAAGAGTTCATTTTCCTTCACATAGTCGCATTTGTATCATTTCTATTTCCTGGTAGAGTGACATTTCTGAATCTGTGATGTGTCAGTGTGATATCTAGGTCAAAGGTGAGACTGGTTGCTTTCAGCTTCTCTGTGAGAATTCTGAGAGTTGAAGCTTTTGAAGTAGCTCATGGACACTGTGCATGAGACAGCCCACATCCCAGATTGTCTCTCTTAACATTTTGGCAGGAAACTTATTAAAAACTAGTGACAAACATTCATTTAGCAGTGTAAATGCATCTAAACATGACAAAACCTTCACAATATATTTTACAGGTTATTACAGCCTCTATGTAAGTGAAATTAAGCCCAAAATTATTAATAAGTAATAAAACTCAATATTTTTGTCCCAACTCAATTTTTATGCAAATCTTATTATTTACTGTGTCTATATGATCAAAAACATTTCTATATATTAATAAAAAAAAAAAGAAAAAGAGAGTAGAAAGTAAAAGGGTGTAAGGCAGAAATAAAAAAATATAAGAGAAAGCTATAAGAAGTATATACAATGGAATATTACTTACTGTTTATATTAATAGAGTTCAAAATAAAACATATTATTTACTATTACTTAGTTCTAATTATTATTAGTTAAAGCATGACAGATTATTTACAAACAAGCATAAGCAGTATAATCAAGAAAGTATAATTAGGAATAGCATTTGAAGAACATATAAACTTTTTACAAGGAATAAATATGTTATTATTTTATTAATCATATTTTCATTACTCTTCTCTCCCTGCCCTCCCCCACCCTTTACCCACTACATAATCTAAATAGAATGTCATTGTTTAAACAAAGAAAAGAAGAAAAGGAGAAGAAAAAAAAAAGATAAAGAAAAAAATGTATCAAATTACTGACCTTACTTCTCCTTTTCAGAAAGAGAAACAAGCTGAATCACAGCTTGCCATTAAATCTCCAGATATTTTGACAAGTTATGAAACAAAACATTTCTTTGCACACAGAGAATAACTTTGATTAAATCTTTTTCAAAATATGTGTGGCTTCTTGGTAATGCAGGAACTATATTTTAAAAGATTAATAATAAAATAAAATGATGAGAGAACAAAAAAACATAGAACAAATCATTTGTTTTTTAGTCTCTTCTTCTTCTCTGAAGTCTTCCACGAAGTTTCAGTTGCCAGTCTCTTTAATGAAGGACTAGCCCATTCCATTTCCTCTATTTTATCCAAAATCTTATTTTTTTTGATAAACAGTAAAGCAGAGTCTAAGTCATCGAAAATTTTAGGACCATCAGGAAGGAAGATTTTAAGCTTGGCAGGAAACAGAAGGTATGTTTTAAACTGTGCTTTTTTAAGCTCCCTTATTAGTGGCAGAAAAACTTTTCTTTTAGCTATTACCATGGAAGAATAGTCATTGTCAAAACGCACAGTTGTCTCATTAATCTTAACAGGAGCTTTAGCCCAAGCAGATTTAAGAACCATCTCTTTATCAAAAGATGATAGAAATCTAACTATAACTGATCTAGGATAGTTTTTGTTAGAGTTAGTATTAGCTATAGATCTATGTGCTCTTCGATACCAAAAGAGAATGCTTCTGGTAAGTCTAAAGTTTTAGGGAGCCATGTTGTTAAAAAGAAGTAATATTGTTACCTTCAATATTTTCTGGCAGTCCAAGAATCCTAATGTTATTGCGCCTAGATCTATTTTCCAGGTCATCCAGCTTTGTTTGTAAATGTGTATTTTGTTTCAGCAGAAACTCAATGTTGATTTCCTCTTCTTGTATTCTATTTTCCATGTCATTCACAGCTTCTTCTATGCCTGTCATCTGGATCTTCTGTTGTTGCAGGTCTATATGTAACAAGTCTATTTGTTTTGTAGTTTTTCTATGAAGGTGTCTATTTTAGTATCCATTTTATCCATCTTAGCAGTAAGTTGCTGGATTATAATTATCAGAGACTGAAGTTCTTTCTTGATGCTGGAGTCTTGAGAATTTGTCTTACTGGAACTCATTTCAGACTGATAAACTGACAGGAAAATTTCCAAAGTGATTTCTGACAGGAATATTGTTAAGATTTCCTTTCTTTTTTAGATATAGTTCAAGAACTATATAAAACAAATATATTTAGAAAGAAAATTACTTCAAAAATTAATTTTTTAAGTAATTAATTCCTGTCAGTGTAATGAAATTGGTGGAGCTGAAGAAATCTGCTGCTATCCTGTGTTCATCCTTGGCCACCTATCAATTCATTTTCTTGACTGCTTCTGCTATTAAGGGCTGCAGTGGTAGCATTATGTAGAATGTCTTCAACTTGGAGTTCTTCACTGCTTTAGTTTCTAACAGCAGGTCCTCGGGTTAACTCCATAACAAGCAATGACCACCTTTCAAAGTCACAACCTATACTACTGAGGTCAAGACTCCCCCATTATATGTGAGAATCTCTTCTGCAGGTGGTCACTGAACTCATCTTGCAATAAAGCATTTGCTATGTGCTCTCAAGACACCTTAAATTGCATGATGGGTTTACCAGGTCTTTCCAGCCACTGACTAGCCATTTGACATAGCTCACCACACAATGCAATCAGTTAACAGATCAGCAATTACCTCGTACTCAGTGTCCAAAGGATACAGTCTCAGGTCTGATGGCAACTACAGAGTCTGTCATCAACCTTTGGCCTGAGGTGGCATCGAGCAGATGTATGAACAATTCAACATATGAACGCTGAGGGCTACAAATAATTCATGACTAGCCTGGATGTCCACTAGCAATTCACTGAGTTTAAATCGTCATAGTTATTCCTCCCAATCACACTCCCTACCTATACAGCCCATCATGATATCTCAAAATAGTGCTACAGCATTAGTAGGTTATTCTACCTCAAGAAACACATTCACTGCTTCGAAGAAAGCCAAATACTATGAACAACTGTCAGGTGGATATAGAGAGTGTTTTGTTATGCAATTCACAAATGCGATGAGCCCCCCCCCCTCCATTCCATCTGCACAAAATCTACATGTACAGTAATTTGCCAGGGACTTGCTAACATCCTCATATCCATTTGGGCCCACCTTACAAGAAGTAAATCCAGTGCAGGACAGAAAACTTATGAATCTTAAGTCTGGTGTGTTAAGACCAAAATGACCATCTGTATCTACCTGGCACTTCTACTTTTAACGTCTTGCACAAGCTCTGGTTCACTCCCCACAGAGAGGTGAAATCATGAGTTATTTTTCATTGCCACAGTCTATTCCATCATAATCTGTTCTGCCCCTTTCTGCAAATCAATGGCATCGTATCTAATCCAACCTTCTGCCTTGCAATCATGATACATGAATAGCCAGTCCACTAAGTGTTCAGCAGTGAATACCACATCCAGAAATGGGTTATGGTATCTCTGTTCTGGCCAATGTTCTCTTATTCTTTAGATAAACTAACATGGAGTCACTTTTTGTATGAGACCCCTCCCCTAAAGCCAATCTGCTAAGGAAAAGGCTACACACAACATAGATGTCACTATCATAGGGATATCCAAGCTTCTTTACCAGAAGAGGATTACAATCCCAGACTTTTATGGGTTTTCTAATTACAGGAATATTCTCTTGCTATGGGAATATTGACTTATCTCCTCTATCAATTCCCCATACTCGGAGACAGCTTAACTTTATAAATTCTATTTATTAGAATGCATTTATGCAGAGGAGGGGACTGTTGGTGTCAATATTTCCTTTATTATTATACAGCCTACCTCAAAATGCTACCACCTCAGAATTAGTAAGGACTGTGAAGAGATTTGCGAAAAACCCCTGTCATATTTGGATGCATAACGGGTTAACATGCATATGTGTCTGCATTTGATAGTGTGTGTTGGTTTCAGGATGCCAATGTACTAAAGGATAGAAAAACTAAATTCAAGTTATGTTTTTCCTTCACAGTTCTTTTATTTCAAGGATAATTTCAGTTCTTTCTGAGGCTACATATTCAAGAGACTATCGGTCTCCAACATCTGTATTATCTGTATGAATATAAAGCATTTATTTTTAGTAAAAGGTACTTGGAACATTTTCTATATAACACAGAAATTCCATTCAGTGCAACCCAAGCTAAACTATTTCTAAAGTTTTCTTTTTTTTTTTTTTACTCACTTTACTTCAGATTGCAATCATTTTTATTTTAGTTTAAAGTTTGCTATTCCTGTAGACTGATCTTGCGTGCAAATAACATACATAGAGCTTTGCCCACCTATATCCTCAACCAGCTACAGCAGGAAAAAAATGCCTTGAGTTGTACTACAAACAATACAGGAAGCCTTGAAAACCATCAGACTAAAGGGATACTTTATTATCTAAATTTAAACACTGAGACTCTCCCAGATATTTAGGATACTACTGTTCAAGCCCCAGCTACTTGTAATAAGTACTCAGGGGAGATGGGCAAATCTGTGTGTCATTAACTTTTTTGTTACAGCTGCTCAGTTTTCAAAATGTATCCATGATTCTCTTGTCTGAGCAAAATGCATATAAAGTTCTGATGGTGTGGAAAGCAAACCTGAACCTATAACAAAATGAGGCTGTTTGAGAAAATTCCAAAAATGTAGATACACAAGTACACATGCAGCTAAGAACTTTTAATTCAAAAAGAATGTTTAGCACAATGACAATGGAAAACAAACAACTTACCTCAGGAGTTGTTTTCTTAAACACGTCTGTGCCATGTATGACATCATTCATAATACGAGACTGCAACTGGAGATACTCCTCTTCACTCAACAGAATAGATTCGAGCTGTGTTCCACAGCTGGGACACTGGCTACTGCAAGGTGCAAATAAAAGTGCTTAGTCTCTCAATGGCACGTACACTAATTATTTGCTACATTGAAACTCTACTATAAATTCACTGCTGCTGTGGAGAGTCACCACGTTAACATAAATGTGTACTTCTGAAGGTATAGGACAAAGGAAAGATGCTGTACTCTGAAAACTGCTACACAAGAATTAGTAACTTTAATAAAGCAAGTCTAAGAGCTGTCTGCATTAAGTGAATAACTGGCCAGTCAGACAAAAGGTTTTTCACCCTCATCTAAACTGGTTACATAAATGTACCAATCCCTCATTATTGCTGTAGATAAATGTGTGTGTATGTACCTTTAAGAAGCCACCCAAGGGCTTGCACAAGTTAATAAATACTGTGCATGTGCAAGTCTGACTGCCATTTTGTAGTAAGCTGTTGAGATGTAAGCATGTATGCATGTAAGGTCTGTCCGTTAACCAGTTCATTTACGTTTTATGATGCTGCTATTCATCCTGATGTGTTTCTATGTATTAAAGCATCTAAACAAAATATTTCACCTGCCTGTCATCTATGTTAGAGAAGGATGAGCGACATGGCATCAGAAGCGGCAGTTCTAAAGGGACATGAGGTTTAGAAGAAGAAGAATGGCCAAAACGATTCATTACCAGAAAGAGTTCTAGTTTTTTCCACTTAAGTCTGAGAAGCACCTGTTGGCACTGGAGGAATATAGAAGAGTGGTTCATCTCTACTGCACGCATAATTAGCAAAACAGGTCAGAAACAAATTTTAAGTATTATAACTTGCTCAAAACTATTTCTTATTTGCAAAATATGAAATGAGGCATACAAAACACTAAACGATATTTGAATAAACCGATATGTCCGATACTGATAAAATATTCAAATTACTATGGAAAATCTTAAGTTTGAATTACATAAAACTAATAAAATAAAAGGAAACTACTGCATTTTCACTAAGCATGTATTTTTCATATTAATTAAAGACATCCAAGTTATCAGAAGTGTATAAAGTTTTTGCATGTTTGTGCAGTACTACAGCAAAGTTATTTCGCAAAATACAATGCATATTTTGCAAAGTACAGTATTTTGAAGAGTTTAGTGTGCATTTGAATGTTATTACAAGCTCACAGACCCACAGAACAGTTTGTTCATACGTAATTACAAGGGCCATATTTTTCAGTGTGTTTGTGCACATGGTAGACAGATTTTGGAAACCCAGTGCACTTGTGTTTGGCAATAATACTGCAGAGAACTGGAGAGTGTTTGAGCAAGAGTACAACATTTTCATACAGGCTCCATATTCAGATAAAAATGACTGTACAAAGGCATTTAGTCTGCTTAATTTAGCTGGGTCAGAAGCTACTGAAAGGGAGCATTCATTTGTGTATGCACCTGCTGTCTATGCAGGAGAGGGGGAAAACCGTCATACTGTTGTACATGCTGAGTCAGGGGAGGACCCTGAGTGCTTAAAACGTAAATTTAGAGAAATGTGTAACACCCAAACAAATGTTTTAATGAACAGGCACTTATTTTACACAAGGGATCAAAAGCCTGGTGAAACTTTTGCAGCATATATAACTGACTTGAGAAATAAAGCTAAAATGTGCAGATTTGGTGATTTAAGGGATGAGCTGATAAAGGACAGACATGTGTGTGTGGTATTAAACATGATGCTGTGAGAAAGATTTTGATTCATGACAGCGATTTAACTTTGAATAAGGCCATTGAGATTTGTCAGATATACTAGCTTATAGAAAAGCACACAAATATGCTTACAAATGAGAATAGCTCTAGAAGGTACAGTGATAAAGCTCATGTTGACAGTATGCAGCATGTGGTTAAAAGAAACAGGCCAAAGCACGTGGCAGCAACTGTAGCCTGTGCAGCACCCACTGGTAAACCCCAGAGTTTTCCAGCAAATTCCAGAGTTCACACGGTCTCAGTGAAGCATAAGAGTGAGTCAGCAACCTCAAAACATGGGCCCCAATCTAGTTTCATTGCCACCTGTCATAATTGTGGTGGAAATCATGAATCTAAAAGGGAAAAATGTTTAGCTTTTGGTCAGCAATGCCACAAATGCAATAAATGTAATAATTTCAAAAGGTTTTGTAAATCAAAAGGCCCACGTTCTTTTATTAAAGGGGAACACTAAGAAAAGAGTTGATCAAGTAGAGAGCTGCAACCCTAATAACCCTTTATGTTGATGGTGTGTCCATGCTTAATGAAACAGTCAATGCAGTAGATTTAAGGGCAAAGAATGAAGTATTTTATACTATTCAGATAAATGGCAAACCCGTAGAGCTCAAAGTTGAGACAGGTTCCAAGTGCAATGTTATGACAGCAGAAATATTTGCTAGAGTGTGTCATGGTGAAAGGCTTGATTTGACAAAGTGTGCGAAGCTTGTTGCTTATGGAGGTGAAGAAATTCAGACTGAAGGCTCAGTAGTGCTTTCATTTCACTCCGCTAGGAGAAGCCACAACTTATTTTATGTGGTCAACAGGCATGTCCTGTCATTATTAGGGATCAGAGGCAGTTTGAAAATGGGACTGCTTTCATTTAATAAGGTAAGTCCATCATGTTAGCTTAAAAGACTACTACTCTAATTTCGCCCAGTACATTTTTATACCTATGCTGATCTCTTCAAAGACAAATTAGAGAAGCTTCCAGTTGTGTACTCCATGAAGTTAGATCCAGATGTCAGTCCAGTTATCAGGCCAGCTCGTTAAGTTCCAATAGCCATGCAGGCATGAATCAAAACTAAGATAAAAATGATGCAACAAGGTGTGATTTGTCCAGATGCAGAACCAGTATAATGGGTTATCTTCCATGGTGGTAGCTCATATGACATCAGAATATGTATTGACCCATGAGATTTGAACAAAGCACTAAAAATCCAATCCAATTCACGCAGTCGAAGAAGTCACAGCTCTTATGCCAACAGCCTCTGTTTTTTCTGTCTCAGATGCAAAGAGTTCACTTTGGCAAATTCAGCTTGACAAGAAATGATCACTGCTCACTACTTTCAGTATTCCGTTTGGCAGGTACAGATTTTTGAGAATGCCATTTGGGATAAATTCTACAAGTGAAGTCTTTCAACATGTAATGGAGCAATTTTTTTTCTGGGTATCCTTGTGCTATTATAGTAGATGACATACTAGTAGGAGGTAACGGTGATACTGAGCATGACAGAAACCTTAGAAAAGTTCTGGAAAGGGCACATCAAGTGAATCTTAAGCTCAATCCACAGAAATGTAAATTCAGGCTACAAGAGGTTACTTATGTTGGTCATTTATTTACTAGTTCAGGCCTATGACCATACCCTTCTAAGCAAACAGCCATTCTCAAGATGCCAGCTCCAGACAATGTTCAAGCCCTGCAATGTTTTCTTGGCATGGTTAACTACCTAGACAAGTTTATTCTAGACTTCAGCCAACTATCAGCAATGCTTAGAGAGCTGTCACATAAAGATGTATTCTGGTCTTAAAATAATAAACAACAGAGGACAAACCACACTGGACCAAAATGAAAAGTTAGCGCTTTCATTTACTAGGTTAGCAAACTTCTTCAGACAAAAGGAAGTAATAAAAACTTCAATTTATAATTTCACAAGTGATGACATAATTTCCTACTTGTTACAAGACAAGCCTCAATTTAAAGTACCAAACCACTTACAAAAGCATAATAACAACCCCATCTTACAAAAAATTTTGTTCTTAAAAATTGGTGAAAAAAATCAGATCATTCAATAATAAAATAAAAAATAAAGTACATATAAGTGTACTCTTAAAGGATGTTATATGAACAAAAATAGAATGCATGTATCTCACCTAAAACAATTTACATAAAGCAAGACACATAAATAAAAAAAAAAACCATAAATGAAATATGTATAAGGCTCTAACACATTAATGCCTTCAATTTCAAAACACTTAATAGAGACCGAATAATTCAGCCCCGGTGAAGTCAAGGCATTAAGCTTGAGTTGCCAAATAAGCTCCCTCTCATCAACTTTTAAATCTTTGGGTCCCCCTCTAATATCAAATCACAAAACATCTGAAAATTCTATCCAGTTAAAAAATAGATAAAGACCAAAAAACCAGCTGCAAAACGTGGAGCAAGTAATACAAACTTGTAGGAAAAACCACCTTTAATAACAAAGCAAAGCTTTCGGGCAGAACCCTTCTTCAATACTAATACAGTTAAAAAATAGCCTATATCATATACCCCAACCACAAAATTAAGATCAACTGTAGTCTTACTTGTGGTACAGATAGGGAAAGGGTTTTTAGTAACAGTGTGTAGGGCTAGGGTTAGAGGCAAAGGTAGGATTAGAACATGAGTAAGGTGGGCAAGGGTGCTTTCCCTAACAGTACTGTATAAGAAAAAAGGACATGGAAACACAGAACACCAAACATGCAAAACAACAAATCCATCTCCTTGGCCAACCTGTGAACACTTGCACATGCACCAACCATGATAAACTTTTAAGTCAGCAGTTCCCAACCACCACCCTGTGGATCATTTAACACCGGGCCACACAAAATTGTAAGCAGGGATCTTGTGTGAGTGAATGAGTGTATGAAAGCAGAGGAGTGTGTGTGTGCGCGAGAGACAGCGACCTTCTGTGAGTGAATGCGTGTATGAAAGCAGAATGTATGTGTGCATGTGAAAGCAGAAGAGACTGTGTATGTGTATATGAGAACGTGAACAGTGAGATCAATCGAGCCATTATTTTACACTTGCTAAGCAGCGCTTTTCTGTTTAGCGAGTGTAAAATAAAACCAAATGAAACGGAAAAAAGTGCATGTATGTTTCTGTCTGCTTGTGTGAGTGAATGCCTGCATGAAAACAAAGCAGACTCTTGTGTGGTGTGTGTGTGTGTGTGTGTGTGCGTCCATGCGTGATAGACAGAAAGAGAGAGAGAGAGAGAGACCAAGAGAAAGAGTGAAGAGAAAGCGATCCCTGGCAACAGCAGCAGCATCAATTAAGAGGTTTGCATACCTCTCGACCATACCTGTCAACCTCTTGCACAATAACTCTGGACAGAGAGCTCTCAATCTCTGGGCACAAAAAATCTGGACAAAGCCAAACACAATAAGGGAAAATAGGAACAAATTTTAATTTAAATATTGCTTATAAACTCAGAAAGGTGATAGAATGCAAAGTCTTGTGTTACCATGCATTTTCTGAAGGATATGAAGTCTGAAACTCAAATGTCTGTCATTATATAATAACGTCAGTCCTCAATCACCACAAAAATTCAGAAAACACCAGATTTTATGAGGAACAGACCAAAAATATGAGGCAAAAATCTGGACAGTTGAGAAGTATGAGTCAGAGCGACGAATAAATAGGGACAGATTTTAAATATTGCTCTTATAAACTTAGAAAGTTGCTAGATTCAGAAAAAGGTTTCCATTAGGTTTGCTACCTCTTGACCATACCTCTCAACCTCTCGCACAATAAATCTAGACAGAGCCAAAAATAGTATGGATAGATTTTAAATATTGCTGTTATAAACTTAGAAAGATATAAGATTCAGGATAAGGTTTCCATTAGGTCTGCATACATCTCAACCATACCTCTCAATCTCTCTCACAAGAAATCTGGAGAGAGCCAAAAATAACAGGGACAGATTTTAAATATTATTCTTATAAACTTAGAAAGCTGCTAGATTTAGAAAATGATTTCCATTAGGTTTGCATACCTCTCGACTATACCTATCAACCTCTTGCACAATAAATCTGAACAGAGCTACAAGTAATAGGGACAGAATTAGATATTGCTTTTATGAACTTAGAAAGTTGCTAGAATAAGCACTGAAAAGCTTCCATTTCCAACATCCTATCTTTGTGGAGTGGGGTTTTCTATAATGACAGCAACCAAAACTAAATTACGGAGTAGACTGGACGTAAGAAACACACTTCGGGTATCATTGTTCCCCATCACCCCTAGATGGGACCATCTTGTTTCAGGGAAACAAGCTCAGGGCTCCCACTGATTCTGCATTATGGTGAGTTGTATTTATTATGCACTTTATTAAACTTTATTTTTATGCACGCATGATGGCTAGTCCATGGAAAATTGCCTTACATGAAACCGGTCCTTGGTGCAAAAAGGCTAGAGACCGTTGTTTTAAGTAATTTATTTTCCTGCATAACCTACCTACAAATACTGTAAAAATGAGCATATAGTCAAATGTGCCTCTGATATTTCATGCTTCCAATTTTTTCACCCTCTCAACAATTTTTCGGTCAGATGTGCTTTAGATAGTTGCTGAACACCAGATCATCATTAACCAGAATCCTGAGATGAACACACAGACTAAAATGTTGAAACCCACAGGAATGAAAAACACTGAATATCAAACTCATTACCACTGTGGATCTATGAAACTGTGATAACTTGGGTCCACGGGGTGGCGAGTTCAGGAGTTTGAAACTGTGGGCTTCATTATTTTAGTCTTACTGTACTTTCAGACTTTTGGTCAGTGATACGATAGTAAACTTTTATGCACATGTGTGCCTGTGTATATATGTTTGCATATATGAATATATGGGTCTATTTCAAAAGATCAAAGACCTATACCGTTGACTTTCATAAGTTCGAGACCAAAGCAGAGAAACTCCAGATAACCAAAAGCTTAAAAAACACAAAACCCAGAACATCGAACTCTACAAGTGAGCAGAAGTCTGATCGTCACTTAAAGGCACAGTTCTACAATTAAATACTGGCAACAGCAAATAGCTATCACCAGTTATGCACCTCCCCTGTATATACCAACTCTGAGATCGCACTACAGTGAGAAAAGGGTAAAGTTCCTGATCCTCGCTGTACCTCGATCTCCAGTTCAAACCGCTGATAGTTCGATCTCTTGAAGTAGACCCATATATATATATATATATATATATATATATATATATATATATATATATATATATAAAGGGTACAATAGTGTGGTGATTCTACCACTTAGAAGAGTAAAAGTGACCAAAAGATATATAAAAAGTTGTTTAAATAATGTCTATAGCAGTGTTATAAAGAGCTCACTTTAAACATATACAGCTGTGTTATACAGAGTTCACTGTAAAGTGGTTTCTTTAAATGAGTAAAGTTCCTGTTGAGCTATACTTGTTTTTTCTACGACAGAAAGGTACCTAGTGGAATTAGTGAGAGATGGTTTGTTTAACCAGCTGGCAGATTAAAAAGGCTGAAAGAAGCATAACCTTTGTGTAAGGGGAACTGGTGTCCAGAGAAATGAAAAAATGGAAACTGTTCCTGACAAAGGAATCTAGAGAGATCTACCAGAAGACCATTTCTCAGCAGTAAAAAACTGAATATAAAACTGAGTTAAAGACGCTTGGAATGCTTTTGGTTAGTCCAGGGTTGGGAGGGTGGCCTAATGGTTAAGGTGTTTGCCTTACAAACACAAGGTACAGGGTTTGAATCTCACAGGGGATAATTGGCTAGGCTTAAAATGGCTTGCAAGGGCAGTTAGCCTAGTACTAACCTATGAACCTATGAACCTATGAACAACCCTGTTTAACTTGGAAAAACTTGCATTTCATTTAATTTGTTTATAATGAACTGCATTCTTAAAACTAGTGGTTTAATTTAATTTAATCATCCACACTGGCAGGCTGTACCATGCATTTCAGCACAAGATATTAATGTCAAACTCTGAAGACTACACCTAAAACTGCCAGAGCGAGTGCACTTCGCCAAAACAAAGAGACAGACAAAGAAAGTCTAGTGGTGAGCCAGGATTTTTTGTCTCACTTTACCTCCATTGCCTGCTGATCTTCAGCCAGCTCTTACCCAACTGGTCCATTTGTACCAGCTGGAAACATACTTCAAAATGTGGAAAAAAGATCATATAGCTAGGCTTGGAACAAAGATAGCAATGTTGTTGCACCTGTGAAACCACAGCCTTTGAAAAGCATGTAACTCATGCTGTCATACCTATAGAATGTGATAAATTACATGATCAAATGATTGAAAGTGCATCTTATTTCTCTGAAATTGTCAAGTTAATTAAGCATTATGTCTTTGATTTGGGCAGCACATATACAAGACAATACTAACAAAGCATAAAATATTGCATGCATTCGTGGTGACAAGAAACAATTTTCTATTAAAAATCAAACTGACTTTGGGAATTTTTTCATCCTGTCATTGATAACTCAATCTGACATATGGCATGATAATAGGCAAAGATTTTCTCCACTTTAAAGAGTTTAGCAGTATGTAATAGAGATGTCACTGTAGCCTGAAAATACTGCAGAAGAAGAGATGAAGTGACTAGATCTTAGGAGAAAGGCACACTCACTGAAAAGATGCATTCTAAGGAAATAAATTTTGGAAGTATGGAAATGTGTAAAGTAAGTCAACCTCTAAGTTTTCTATGAAATTAAAATAAAACCCCATCCCAAAATGCAGGTGTTAAGAACTGTAACAATAAAATATTTGACCCGGGTAGTTAGAGAGGAAGAAACAGTAACTGTTTATAGATACAGAAAGTTAAAATGAAAAAATAAGCAACATGTACGTTTAAGGAAATAAAATAAACTGAAGATTAACCCTTTGCAGAGGAAACAGCAACAGAACAATGCACCAACTGTGCCAGTGCTTTAAGATTAACCTCAACGTACCAACCCCAGATGGATGGTTTGATATAGTATTTTAACTGAACATCAAACTACATAAGAAAGTTCATAGGTTGGTACTAGGCTATCGGCCCTAGGGCCTATGCAAGCCTAGCCATAACAATTCCCTGGATATTTCTTCCCACAATATTTACTTCTCCAGGCCCCTGTCTAGCAGGGCGACTGACATGATCCCCGGGGTGAATTTCCTATCTCCCATCCAATCATCAAAGTTCCTTTTGAAGAGGGCCAAAGAGGCGCTCTGGTTGATATGTAGGTTCATAGGTTCATAGGTTCATACTAGGCTATCTGCCCAAGGGCATTTATAAGCCTAGCCCATAGTTATGTGGCTTTCGCCACCCCTTTAGTTTGAATAAAAACTATGCCTATCATTTTTCTGTGCCTCTGTCAAGCAGTGACACTGAAGTAATCCCTGGGGTATATCTGCGATCTCCCATCCATTGGTCAAGATTCCTCTTGAACAAGGCCAGCGAGGTGCTCTGCCTCACATGTACCGGGATTTTGTTCCACAGCATAGGGAGTCTCTGGGTAATGAATCTGTCCCTCCAGCACGTTCTATTTATAACCGTGTCAAGGTTTAAGTCTCCCGCCCTTGTGGTTCTGAGGATCTAGATTTTTGAGGTGAAGCATATTCATCAAATCTGGGTTTGACATGGCCTTATATGTCAGGCACAGGTCACCTCTGAGCAAGCGGTATGAGACTGAATAAAGCTGGAGTTCTTTCAGTCGGGCAGCATAAGACATATTTTTGAGACCCTTTATCCTTTTGGTGAGGAACTTTTGGGGCCTTTCAAGCTGCCTCAGGTGTCTGGTCAGATACATTCCGAACGGGGCATTGTACTCAATCATAGGTCTAATGAGTGATGAGTACAGGGGCACGATGACCTCCCTTGATCTAGATGTGAATCCCTTCATGATCAGGTGGGCGATATAGAAGGTTTTCCTAGCTACTTTAGCAACATGAGTGTCAAACGAAAGACTACTGTCAACTTGGGTCCCCAGATCCCTGATGACTTTTTCTGTGCTCAGTGGATTGTCACCTATATGGTAGCTAGGGGTAACCTTGTTTTTCCCGAAGGGTATGACTATGCATTTTTGGCGTTTAACTTCAGGCCATGGCTCTGGCACCAGTTATCCGTTTCTGTGAGGCCCTTCTGGAGGATATCTGTGTCAGATGTGTTTTCGACTATGGCGCCCAGTTTGCAGTCATCTGCAAACTTTGTCAGCCATAACCCTCCTGTGTTTGCTTGTACTTCAGAAAAGTAGATGCCGAACAAGAGTGGACCCAGGACTGAGCCCTGTGGGACACCACTTGTGACAGGCTTTGAGTCTGACATGGCTCCAGCAACTCTGACCCTGTGGGTTCTGTCGCTTAGCCAGTTTGCAACCCATCTTGTGATGTATGGGTTTACATTCAAGCTGATGAGTTTTTCGATGATACCTGAGTGGGGTATTGTGTCAAGGCCTTTGCCAGGTCGAGGTAGGCTGTATGGACTGCCTTACCTCATCAATGGCCTTGGTGACTGTCTCGAAAAAGTCAACCAAGTTTAAGAGGCAGGATCTGCCTTTGACAAAGCCAAACTGGGTTGGATCCAAAGTCTGCAAGTTCCCTATGTCTTTATTTATGAGTTCCATTATGATCCTCTCCATGGCTTTGCAGATAAGGCTTGTCAAGCTAATGGGCGGTAATTTCCAGGGTCTGTGGAGGCACCGCCCTTATGAAGTGGGACCACAGTGCGGCGCCACTCCTTGGGTGCGTATCCTGAGGTGAGGCTAAGATTAAACAGCTGTCCTAACTGTGGGTTTAATTCCTCGTTGAGTTCATGAAGCACACAGCCGGGACACCATCCGGTCCCATGGATGCTGTGTTTTGCCTTAGTGAGGGCAGTTCTCACCTGGGCGTTGGAGATGTTTGGGGGCTACAATCCTCTGGAATAGATATCTCTCCTTTTGGGGAGGGGAGAAGTTTGCACTGAACCTGTCAGCCAGTATGTTAGCAATGTGTGTAGGTTCAGTAATTTTCACATCATTTTGAACTAATTCTGAGCATATCTGGGAGTTTCCTCCTAGGTTTCTAACATAGCTAAAGAAGGCCTTATGATTGTCTTTAGAGTCCTTGGCGATTTTTCTCTCAAAATTTGCCTTGGATGATTTTATGAGAGCTCTTAGTTTTTACTTATAATGATCAAAGGTGTCTTACCTTTCAAGAATTTTGCTCTATCTTGTAGTAGCTTCCTCCTTTTGTTGTAGAGCTTGTTTATGGCTGGGGTCCACCAGACTGGACGCTTGCCTTTGGTACAGAGAGTCTTAGTTTTGTTTGGGATTGCCTGATCCATGCAGTCCTGTAGGTGCTGGTAGAAGGCATTTGTAAGTGATTCAGCGGTTTGAGTAATGTTTACCACTGGCTCAGGGGCCTTAAAGGAGACCACACTAGTTTTTAGAAGTGTGAAATCGGCTTTTGAGAAGTTTTTCACTGTGGTCTTTTGTTTCAGGTGGGGGGGGATGAGGACCTCCAGCGAGATTAGTTTATGATCTGATCTCACCAGTGAGGGGTATACTTCGGTGTTGAACATTTTGATCCCATGTTCGTGATGATGAGATCAAGTATGTTTTCACCTCTTGTGGGGATGGTGACTAGTTGTTCCATGGCATTTGAGTTTATGAACTCCAGGAATCTTTGGGTTAGAGTGTTCGGGCTTGAGTAGTGTTCCCAGTCTATATTAGGGTAGTTGAAGTCACCTAGTATGATGGTGTTTGGAGATACATTTATCCCTCCAATGTTTTCAGGAAGGCCATGTGAGGTTCCTGAGTTTGAGAGGGTGGCCTGTAACATGCTACAAATTGCAGAGCAGTCTTGCCTATGGTTAATTGCACCTGGATGGTCTCCGATGCATCGTGCGTTGCCACCAACCTTGAGGTGTGGGTGTCCTTTATGAATATGGACACCCTCCTTTCTTGGTGTTGTCCGGATTTTGGGGCGGGCATGATATGAGGTGAAACCTGTTAGTGCTGGGGTGCTCTCAGGAGCCTTGAACCAGGTTTCTGTCACAGCACAGACATCGATGTTCTCCATATTGAGAAGGGCCTCGAGTGCGTGCATCTTGAGATTGAGACTTCTGGCATTGAGCAGCATTACCCTTAGTTTTTTCCTTTTGGTGTTCTAGGGTGGTAGGTTTAGAATTTGAGCCTTGCCTAAAAAGGCACTATGGGGTGGCAAGAGCCTTTGCCAATATCCGAAGCCCAGGGTGACAGGTGCAAGCCGTCCCTTGGGCAGCGTGGCTTGTCCAGCATGTCATCCCAGGCAGACAGACATTGGATCCCCTTTGAATGACACCAGAATTTAAGCCAATTATTAA
Organism: Protopterus annectens; assembly: GCF_019279795.1. Lineage (NCBI taxonomy): Eukaryota > Metazoa > Chordata > Ceratodontiformes > Protopteridae > Protopterus > Protopterus annectens. Next base: position 382,285,823 of record NC_056737.1, on the reverse strand, counting down.
AGCTGATCATCTTATCACTGTATTGTGGCATCATTCTAGGTGAAGGTAGGATACTGCTCAAGGTCAGGGTCATACCTGCCTGGGCTACATAATCAGAGAGCTCCTCGGCGTCCCTTTTCATGTAGTCCAAGGAGTGCGTCTCAGGTCGTTGACACCAGCGTGGACAATGACTGAGTCGTGCTGTACCTGCTGTTGAGAGACCTGAGTGCTTGCGTTATGTGGTGGATTCTAGCGCCCGACAGGCAGCTTACTGTGACCTTCTCCTTACTCAGTCTGGTGAGCGGGACGTCAGTGTGCCTGACTATGGAATCACCAATGACAAGTGTGTCTGGCATTTTGTTTGGCCTTAAGGGCTGTGACTGTTTGACACTCTGACTGTGTGGTCTATGTGTTGCATGTGTTGGGTCGTGAGGTGGTAGTTGTTTGGGTGTCTGCTTTGGTGGCCTCTGCTGTTTTGGTAAATTTTGACCAGAGCCTCCAGTATGTCTTTGTGTGAGTATGTGTATGATTTGAAGTTGTGATGGTACCATGTGTGACTGGGTATGTATTGTGTGTGGTTGCCTTCTCCTCCTGTCTGGTCTTGCCAGTCCTATGTTGAGAGAGCTCAGCCTCCAGTTTGGCCGTATAGTTGCATCTCTCGCATGTATTTGTGTTTTGTGGGAGAAGGAGAGGATTGTCTGTGTACATGAGGCAATTGTAACATTGCCTCAATATTCCCAGGTTCACCAGTTGAGCTGGAGAGGACACTAGCAACTGATCCCTCGACATACTAGAAGTAGTAGATAAAGAACTTTCAAAGGACTCCGGAAGTGGGTTTTGGGCTGGTGGGGTACTATCTGTAATAAGAGTGCTTTATCAAGGTGCAAGTACTGTAGGAGTAAGTGCTAGGCTTTACAGATAGAGAATAGTCTACTTGGGAATCAAGTAGAGATGAACTTTTCAGTTATAGGATATGCTGGTTAGATCAGCAGTACAGTTTAGCGTGTTTTATAGCAGGGGCTGAAGGGAGCTAGGAATTGGCCCAAAACGACCAATGGACTACTAGTTTCTGGCTGAAACTTCACCAAATCGGACAAAAGGCCAGTGCTTCCCACTCCCACTGGTAAGCAAAGAAACTTCCTCCTTCCTAATAAGGCAATGGATCAGTAACAGGAACTAAAAACAAAGCCCAGGGATCAGCAACTCTGAAACTGGACTACTCTAGTTCAGTAAAGTGGGAAAACAAGAGATTTTTTTGTTTTATTACAGAGATAAGGAAAAAAACAGACAGTAAATGCTATAAATGCTGTATGGGCAGTCTATTCCAGAGTATGGGGAGTCTCTGGGTCAGGAACCTATCCCTCCAGCATGTTTTGTTCATTGTGATGACAAGGTTTAGATCCCTGGAGTGTGTGGCTCTGAGGGATTGGGATTTCTTTAAGTGGAGCATGTCCAACAGCTCAGGGTTTGACATGGCCTTGTATGTTAAGCAGAGATTGCCTCTGAGTAGACGATATGCCACAGAGTATAGCTGGAGTTTTTTTAGACGGTCAGTATATGGCATCTGCTTTAGGCCTGTGATTCTTTTAGTGATGTATTTCTGTGGTCTTTCAAGCTGTTGCAGATGTCTTGTGAGGTACATACCAAACAGGGCATTATACTCTATAATGGGTCTAATGAGGGATGAGTACAGTGGGACAATGACCTCCTTTTTTCTGGATGAAAAGCTTAGTGATGAGGTGTGCCACATAAAAGGATTTCCTGACTGTTGTGGCAATGTGGTTATCGAAAGTGAGACCAGTGTCCACCTGTGTCCCTAAGTCTCTCATCACACTTTCGATGTTTAGTGTCCTGCCACCCATGTGGTAATTCATGGGTACATGTTTTTTTTCCAAAAGGGATAACTATACATTTCTTGGCATTAAGCTTGAGCCCATGGCTCTGGCACCAGGCATCTGTTTCTGTAAGGCCCTTTTGTAGAATATCCACATCATTTGGGGATTCAATAATGGCTCCCAGTTTGCAGTCATCTGCAAGCTTTGTTAGCCAGAGTCCCTCAGTGTTGGCCTGTACTTCATAGAAGTAGATGCCAAACAAGAGTGGTCCCAGGACTGAACCCTGAGGTACTCCACTTGTCACATGTCTGGAGCTGGATTTGGAGTTGGCTACTTTTACTGTCTGGGTTCTGTCAGTACGCCAGTTAGCAACCCATCGAGTGACGTAGGGATTTATGCCCAGCTTAGTAAGTTTATCTATGATTCCAGAGTGGGGGATGGTGTCAAAGGCCTTGGCGAGGTCCAGATAGGCTGTGTGGACTGCCTTACCCTCGTCCACAGCTCTGGAGACTGATTCGAAGAAGTCAATCAGATTCAGGAGACGAGATCGGCCCTTCACAAACCCAAACTGGGTGGGTTCTAGTATTTGAAGGTTGCCAATGTCTTTGTTTATAAGTTCCATGATAATGCGTTCCATGCCCTTGCAAATCAGGCTTGTCAGACTGATGGGACGGTAGTTCCCGGGATCCAAGGTGGATCCTCCCTTGTGGAGTGGGATAACTGTAGCTGTGCGCCACTCAGTGGGCACGAAGCCTGAGGTGAGGCTATGATTAAACATGACACTTAGGTGAGGTGCCAGTTCATTTTGTAGTTCATGTAGTACACAGCCTGGGATGTCATCTGGTCCCATGGATGCTGTATTCTTAGCTTTGGAGAGTATGGTTTCCACCTGTGTGGCCGTGATTATCGGAATTTGGCAATCTTTTGGTATTGAGATGGGCCCTTTAGGGGGTGAGAGAAGGGTGAAGTTGGCAATAAATCGATCTGCCAGGATATTAGCAATATCCTTGGGATCAGTATATTTAATGCCATTCTGTTGTAACTCAGAGCAGATCTGTGCATTGCCATTTAGATTATTGACATAACTATAGAATGCCTTGTGGTTGCCTTCGGAATCTTTGGCAATTTTATTTTCGTAACTAGCTTTTGAGGATTTTATGAGGGATCTCAGCTTCTTACTGAGGCTGGTGAGGGAGTTTTTGCATCCTGGTATTTTCCTCTTTTTTTCAACAGTTTCTTCCTTCTGTTGTATAGTTTGTTTATAGCAGGGGACCACCAGATTGGCTTCCTTTTTTTGGAGAAGAGCATCTTGGTTCTATTTGGGATGGCACGATTCATGCACGAGTAGATGTGCTCGTACAGTGCCTTAGTGTAGGATTCTGCAGTCAAACTTCCAGATCCCATCTGCGTGGGTGTTGTGAAGTTTGTCACTTCTGACTTCAGTAGCTTGAAGTTGGCTTTGGAGAAGTTTTTTTAAGGAGGTTTCCTTACTGGGGGGTGGGATGTGGATGTCAAGGGTGATTTGCTTATGGTCAGACCTGACCAATGAGGGGGTGACCACTAGTGTGGAGCATCTATCTCCCATGTTTGTAATGACCAGGTCTAGGATATTGGAGCCCCTGGTGGGACAATGGATTAGTTGATCCAGGGCATTAGAATTTATGAATTCCAAGAACCGTTGGAAAAAGGAGTTGGTACCTGAGTAGTTTTCCCAATTAATGGCAGGGTAGTTGAAATCACCCAGTATTAGGGTGTTTGGTTGTACCTTAATATTTTCCAGTATGTTTAGAAAGGTGTAGTGAGAATCTTGGAGCATGGTTGGGGATCTGTAGCAAGCTACAATTGGGATTGCAGTCTTACCTAGTGTTAGTTGCACCTGGAGAATTTCAGATGCACTGTGTTGGGCAACTAGCCTGGAGGAGTGAATATCCTTGGTGAATATGGACACTCCTCCACCTTTAGTGTTTCACTCCTGGTTTTGTGGCTGAAAAGTGTGGTAAAAAGTTTAGCCAGGAATTGCAGGGGTGCTCTCTGGAGCCTTGAGCCAGGTCTCAGTTACTGCACAGATATCGATGTTCTCCATTTTTAGGAGTGCTTCGAGAGAGTGCATTTTGAGGTTTAGACTTCTAGCATTGAGTAGCATTACCTTCAGATTTTGCCTGCTTCTATTTGTTATGGTGGTGGTTTTATCCTTTGAACCTTGCCTAAAAAAGTCACTATAGGGGTGGCAAGAGCTTTAGCCAGTAACCTGAATCCCAGGGGTGATAAGTGCAGACCATCTCTGGCAAAGCATCGTGGTTTGTCGATCATGTCTTCCCAGGCAGACAAATACTGGATCCCGTTTGAATGACGCCAGAAGCTTAGCCAATTGTTGAAGTCAATCATTTTGTCCTTATACTGTGGTATCATTCTTGGCGAAGGCAGGATGCTACTCAGGGCTAGGGTCATACCTGCCTGGGTCACATGATCCAAGAGCTCTTCCATATCTCTCTTCATGTAGTCCAGGGAGGTACGTCTCAAGTCATTCACTCCAGCATGGACAATGACAGAGTCATATTTTACTTGTTGTGGAGTGACTTGAGTGCATGCATTATGTGGTGGATCCTGGCACCCGACAGGCAGCTGACTGTAATTTTCTTCTTGTTCAGTCTGATGAGTGGGACATCAGTATGCCTGACTATAGAGTCACCTATGACTAAAGTGTTGGGTACATTGTCTTGCCTTAGGGGCTGTTGTTGAGTGGCACACTGGTGTTGTAAGCTATGTGTCACTTTGGTTGTGACTGGTGTTTGTTTGCGTTTCGGCTTCGGAGGTCCTTGTTGCTTGGGCAGGTTAATGTTAAGGGCCTCCGCATATGTTGGTTTAGTGTTGCTATGTGTTGGTGTTGATGGAGTGGGTTTTGAAGGGCTATGAGTTGCTTGAGGTGTGATGCAGGTGTTAACCTTCTCCTCTTGACTGTCTAGCACAATCTTGGCCGGAGAGAGCTTTGCTTCCAGTTTGGCTATGTAAGTGCATCTCTCGCAGGTTGTAGTGTTGGGTGGTAGAAGGAGAGCATTGTCTGTGTACATGAGGCAGTTGCCGCATTGCCCCAGTATGCCCAGATTCACCAGGTGGACAGGAGAAATTTTTATTTTTATTTTTATTTTATATTTGTTGACCGGGCTAGTCTAGCTGATATATTTCCATTTTCAGTAGAGGCCCGAGGAGAAAAGCTCCACAGAAGTAAAAAATCTATACATACATAAAAATCAACATAGATAACAATAAGCCATTTAGAAAACAGCTTAGTAAAAAACAGCAAAAATCTTCAAAACTCTTCTAATAAGTTAGTATAACATTAATTAATTACTACCACACACAGAGAAATTCCAAATAACATCATACAGGAAATAAAAATACTTGGAGATAAAGATACTAAGATAATAAGTAATGAAAGTGGAACAATAAGAGTGGGGTAGGGAAAATAAAGGATTAGAGGCGAAGAAAGCAGGTTAAGAAAGTTAACAGGGAAAGAAGCAGGGAGAGGATGAAAAGGGAGAAGAGAAAAGCTTAGTGGAGAATACAGTGAAACAAGAGTAAGAGAGATAGTTTAAGATAAGTAGTAATAGTGGAAAGTTAATCAGGTTTACAACAGGAACAAAGCCAGTGATTTTGGAAGTGTTGTTTAATGTTTTGTTTGAAAAGAGGCAGAGAGGAAATCATTGTTATGTTAGTAGGTAACAAATTCCATTTTGTACCTACAGAATTGGTGAATAGGGAGTTACCATCAGTGTTATTAGATTTTATAGAAGTAGTCAAGAGTTTACTCGAAGAGCGGAGAGTTAAGATTGCTATAGGGGATTATGAGTTGGGAGAGTACAGGAGTGTTTTTTTGGTTGGTACAGTATTTTATGGGCCAGAATGAGTTGATGGATAGCGAGATAGTTTTGAATTTCAAGCCAGCCTAGTTGTTTCAGGTTAAGACAATGATGGGTTCTGTAGGGGTTACCAGTAGCGAAGCGAGCAATGCTATTGTAGCAGGTAGCTAATTTGTTAAGGTTGTTTTTCTTGAGGTTGGTAAAGATGGGTGAGGCATAAAGAAGAGTAGAAATAAGATGGGAGTGAGCGATCCTAGTTCTAGTAGCTGGTGTAAGAAATGGTCTAATTCGATACAAGGATCCTATTTTTCTGTTGACTAGTTTTATAGAGTTGTTAATATGTTGGTCAAAAGAGATTATTATCAATGGTAATACCTAACAGTTTAGTTGTAGAGTCAGGTGAGATGAAAGTAGCACTGTTAGAGGAGATATTAAAGTTTAAGGGGGAGGTCCTGGAAGTGGGGTAAAGAGAAGAAGTTTAGTTTTTGGCATTTAGTAAGAGGAGACGACTGGAGAACCATGTTTCCACGGTATTAAAGACATTTTGGGTAAGAGAGATCAGTTCTGAAGTGGAAGATGCTGAGAAGATGAGTGTAGAATCATCAGCATATTGAATGCATGTAGCTTGAGGGATTATTGTTTGAAGATCATTAATGAAGAGGGAAAAGAGAAGTGGGCCAAGGATAGAGCCTTGAGGAACTCCGATGGAAACAGGCAAGAAAGAGGAAATGTGGTTATCCCATAGAACTGCCTGTTTTCTATTTGTGAGATAGGAATTAAACCATGTAATGGCTGAGGAATCAAAAGAGAGAGATTCAAGAGTCTTAAGTAATAAAGTGTGGTTGACCATATCAAATGCTTTAGAGAGGTCAATGAAGAGGGCAGAAGAGAGTAAGTTGTTGTTACGGTTCTGATTAATAGTGTCTACAAAGGAAAGCAAGGCAGTAGTAGTACTGTGATGTGGTCTAAAACCATGTTGACAGTCTGCTATAATATTGTGAAGAGAGAAATCACCGGAAGCTGACCCTTGGACATGACTGTTTAGATGCTTTTATGTAAAGTAGAGCTGTTTTCCCTTACCTTTGCAAGGTACTTTGCAATTATAGGCTGTTTAGTGCCTATGATTAATTTCTCCTTATTGACAAGGAGAGCTGAGTGCTTGTATCTGTTTCAGGCTTCCTAGTGCTTTCCAGCAGGTTCTAGAGCAAGTGCTAGTCACAGGGATTCAGATTTTAGTGCTACTACTGAGAAACCAGCTAGTTTTAAGGGAAAATTTGAAGAGCAGACTTTCTGGCACCTGGAATAGTTTAACTGTAGCCTCGCAGTGCTGCACGATGTGAAAAATATGCACACGCACGCATTTTTAAGCCAGAAAGTTGAAAGGTTAGAAATCAGCCCAAAAGGCTAATAAAATTACAATTTCAGAGCTGGAAACCACTCCTCTAGCGTTAGACAGGCAGTACAATGTTCACCAGTCCCACTGGTAGGCAGTAGGACTTCCCTCTACCAATGCAAGGTCTGAATAGCTCTGAACAGAGAAAATAAAGTCCTGAGACTAGCAAAGCTTGGGATATGTACTGGCTAGAAAAGGTAGGAAACGAGCAAACAAGATAGTATTTTTTTTTGTTGAAACAGGCTAAACAATGCAATAATACAATAAGTAAACACAGAAAAGGCCAACACACTTGAGTGTGTAGTCCTAGACAGTAAATGCAATTAAAACTCTACAAAATTAGCAATTTAAAACTTTTTTAAAGGAGTACCGCACCCACAGACTCAAAAAACATGTTTAAAACTTCATGGTATGATGTTTCCTACACTTTAACAGCACTTTGGGATTATTTACAGGATTTTAAATATTTTTATATGTAATTCCAGACTCTGACCACCTGGAGGCCAGCATACTGATGTGGTTTGGATAAACCAGGTTGCCACTCAGTATCCCACAAATCATTGTTTTTTTCACAAATGTTACATCATGCAGGCCTCCGTTTGCCTAAAGCTCCTGTCATTTCATAGATGTTGCATGCGTACAAAGTTCTGAGTAAAATAGAACAGGGAAAGTAACATTCCCTGCTGTTGAATGACTACTTAAAATAGAAACAGTGCAAATGTCACAAAACACACTGAAAGTGCTGTTTACTGCTGCCTTTTTTCTAATTTAGTTTAAATGGCACTAATTTGTGAGACAATGAATTCCATTCCTTTTACTTCTCCCCTCCCCCGTAACACTTAGCTTCCCTAGCTGTCAAAGTCCTGAGGGTAATTTGACTTGGTAATTCCATTGACTGGCAGATCTCAGCAGGGTGCTTGACTCATGTAATTCAATCTTTGTTCTAGCATTTCCTTTGTTACAGGGGACATTTTTTTTGCTGCACTATAGCCATGGCCTTACTTGACTGCATTTGCATCCATTTTATGTAGCACTCCTGTAAGATCTTGCACCAGGGAGCTAAATAAAACATTTACACTATTAACTACTTTAGATCTTTATTAATGTAAGTGTTTAAGGTATCACTTCATGCTTCCACATTGTTAAAAATGATTTACATGTGCAAAGTGTGTTGGTATTCAGTGTTTGCCTACATATTTTTGTTTACTACACTGGTTGGTTTGCAAAAAAAAACCTTTTGCAGTGTCCCTGGGTTTGTCTTTGTACATACAAAGAGTGCTATATTTTCCCCTTCCTTTTTCTTGTGCCCAGTAGTCACTTATAACAAAGTACATTTTTTTATATTTATTTTTTTATATAAAGGACATAAAGGTTAATTAACCTTGAATCAGGTAATGGATGCCACTGCAAAGAATCACTGTTGAAATATTTGTGCATGGACTAAATCCCTTACTAAATATTTGCCAGACTCCAGTTCAATTGGTGCTATGGCTTTAATATACTCGTGTGTTTGCTCATGCCTTCCAAATATCCCCACCATTACATACCAGTTTTGCAGTGTAGTAACCACCCGACATGCCCATACACCTTTAGCTATCAATATGCAGCTACTCCTGTTCATGTGAGTATGTGAATTCATTTTCAGACTTAAGGTGTTGAAGCTGCACTCATACCTCTCATGTGTACCTCATTATGAGGAACGTACCTCATTTGGGGTCTTAAAAAGTACATGTTCTCGAAGTTCCTCAAAGTTCCACATTGAAAGATTCTGTCAAACATTCAGTGTTAGGAATTTTTTTAAGTGAAATCCATGGTAAATAGAAATTAATCATACTAATTCATTAACAGATCTTCTTTATAAGTAAAACCAACCTATTTTAACCATCCCATGACCTTCCTAGTTGAAGTTGTTAGTAAGCCATTGGTATGTGTTCCACATTTTGCCCATCTGTTCCACATTATGAGGGCTAGTGTTCCTCATTTTGGAGATGGTGGCTGCACTGAATAATTCTAGGTGCTTGTTCAGGTTTCACATGGTGCTTGCTTAAAGCTATTCTCAGGTTAAGCCACTATGAATATGTTGCACTGCCACCTCTGATACAAGGGTAATGTTTTAATCTTTTTATTCCTGCACTGCACACTAGTGGTATCTGGTGCAAATACAAGAAAAGTATGTAAGCGAAACACCACCTAAGCATCATTTGCTGTGCAGAATGTACAAGTATGCATACCAAATTTGTGTTTCCAAACATCGGTGTTACTACACTACTACTGAATAATTCCTATATCGGGCTCAAACTGTTTGACTTCGTTTCTTACCTTAGTATTTTTGGGGCAGCAATCCAATCTATTCACACACTGTAAAACACAGCAGCCACTACTCATTTGTCATGTTCATCCATTCTTGAGCTAGCATTATCCACATCACATAGCACCACGTGACATCCCAAACTTGCCTGTTATTGTCCAATACCTGTCAGTACAGGAGAAGATGAATGCATACACCTAACTATATAGCAGCAGTCAAAAGGCAGTACTTACATGATGCATTCACAAGCTGGCTTTTGGTTACAATGTGCACATCCAGCAACTGCAACTACTGCATATTGTACTATCATGACAAGCCTCTGTACCACTTCACGGTAGCCAGCCTCACAGAGGTCTACTCACACCACAGCATTACTTGCAGCTGCAGCCAGATCCACTCATCTCACCACTATCATAACACTCCTGCAGCTACGCATGCTACCCCAAACATGCCTCCTCTTGCCATTTATGCATTATGTATATCTCACTTCTGTCCTCAAAGACCAGTCTGTGCAACTGCAGCTGCCAAATAAGTGCCACTACACTGCACCACTTCACGGCAGCCAGCCTCACAGAGGTCCACTCGCACCACAACATTACTTGCAGCTGCAGTCAGATCCACTCATCTCACCGCTATCATAACACTCCTGCAGCTATGCATGCTACCCCAAACATGCCTCCTCTTGCCACTTATGCATTATGTATACCTCACTTTATGTATACCTCACTTCTGTCATCAAAGACCAGTCCGTAAAACTGCCAATCTGAGGTAAACTGGGTGCTGCTGTGCTCATGCCTTGAGATTGGTTCCAGGCACAGAAACTTTTCCATTTTTCAGCATAAGATTTTCTAGTACTAGGCCTTCTTGCATCTAAAATGATATCCATCACAGGTTTGCTGAGGGATGGTAAATGAGAGATTAAGTAATTAGCCAGGCTGCAATGTTCAGTGTTGGAAGCTGAGGGTGCAAAAGATCTGGTTCTCCTGCTGAGACAGCAGGGAAGGAGTGTGAGGCAGGTGCCATGGAGATAATCGTGACACTATGCAGGAGGGGGTACCAGTGTTGGTGCAGCCAGTCTGGAGCAATCAAAACCATCCTTGGTTTGTACTGTTTGATTTTTAATAGTACTTTGGAGAGCAGAGGCAGAGGGGGGAAGGCATAGACTGATGCTGAAGGACAGAGCATACACTTTCCAGGCTTGTTTGTGGCGAGTCCTTGTGTAAAATTTGTCCACTTGGTAGTTCTGGGGAGAGGCAAACAGGTCTATATCTGGGCTGCTCCATTTGCTTGTCAACATGTTGAAAATCCTTGGTTCCAGTTTCCACTCATGTGGGTCCATGAGGTTTCTGGTTAGTGCGTCTGCCAGTGTATTTAATTTTCCTGGCAGGAATTTAGCTTGTAGGTGCACTTGGTAGCTCAAGGCTGTGTTCCACAATGCCATGGCTAGTCTGCAGAGGGGGTAAGAATGTCTACCCCCATGCTTGTTTATGTACCACATAACAGTGGTGTTGTTCGTCTTTACCATTAGTTGTCCTGGAAGAATGTGGTCCTTGAAGGCTGTCAGAGCATTCTATACAGCTAACATTTTTTTTGCTTGATCTGCAGGTGCATTTGACTTGGGCTCCATTTGCCCTGAATGCACTTCCCTGCCAGGTGAGCCCACCATGCATAGTATGATGCATCTGTTAGGGTTTGGATGGCAGGGGTGGTGTGAAAGGTAGTCCCTTGTTTTGGTGGCAGGCCTCTGCACACCAAAGGAACTGTAGGTGTAGGCAAGGTATGATAGGAATCATTGTTTCTAGGTCTTGAGAATGTTGAGACCATAGGCTTTTTAGGTACCAGTGTAGTTTCCTCATATGCAGTCTTGCATATGGAATTAGAAGAATGCAGGGGACAGTGCCTACTAAATCTAGGAGGCTGAACTTGTAAAAAAATCTTTAACAGTTTGCATAGATTTAGCTTTAAGAACTTCCTCAGCCTTGTTGCCAAACAGGTGGTCCTGATTTAAAGGAGCATCCATCTACCTTTCTTTTGAAAAACATTCATCCCAGCATTGCAAGGAAGAAACTAATAGTGTAAAACAAAATGCAAGTCTGTGCCCGTCAGATTTTATGTTACATCACACCTCTCAACCTCTTAGCACAGGAAATCTGGACAAAGCCAGAAATAATAGGGGGGCAAAGGCCTCAAAGTAAAGATCAAATTTTAAATATTGCTTGTATAAACTTGGAAAGTTGCTAGAATAAAAGGTTTTGTGTTGGCATGCATTTTCCGAAGGATATGAACACTGAAACTTACATTTCGGTCATTATTTAGTGAATTCAATCCTCACTGATTTGCCAGAAAGCCACAAGTTTTATGAGGAAAAGACCAAACATACGAGGCAAAAATCTGGACAATGAAGCGCTATGTGTTATACACAAGCAACAAACCTAATTATCCAAGCCAGATCGAACCCATGGCCAATATTGATAGTATCAGAGCCAACAGTACTATAGCTTTTCCAGTCAAAATCCCCAGATTGAAACAGAAGGCACGTCTGTGACATGGGGTCATGAAGTAAGGTTACTGAAACTATTGATAAGTAGAAGGACAATGTACACATCCTTTCTTCAATGCAAGTACATATGATCAAATGGGCAACATAAAATTAATAACAAGGTCATATACTTGGAGTCTGGGGCAGTAACCAATCTGCTTTTGGATGAACTTAATGATACAAGAAGAATGTTTTATAACTTTTATAGAATGCAGTTAGAGATATTGAACACTATGTTGTGGTGGGAGTTTCTACCAATTAGGAACCTGGCTTCATCCGCAAATTATAGCAAAGATGGAAACAGAAAATGGACTGATGAGTGCATCTTAATTTTAAAGCAAGAGAACACCAACTATCAGTAATTTACCAAGTCCTGGACAACAATAGCGAAGATACCGTTGATGGTCATCTCGGATTTTAAGTCAAGACTTGTCACCAAATGACTGAATAAAGTTGTTGACCCTTAACCTTCCTGGATATCTGCCTGTAGTACAGCTCAACATTATAAAAAATTATGCTTTACGCTCATATCTCCAGCAAGTGGTAAATGTAGCTAGGGATGTAAATGTGGGGAGATGGGACCCGAGGTAGATGTGGTACAGTACACACTCACTATGTGCACCTGTTGTGGTCATGCACTAGCAGCCAAAATATTTGGGGAAAGGTGCATCAAGTGGCAACATTTTCCCTTAGAAAACATGCTCACCGTCTGATGAATCTACTGTATATCAGATCTCAGGCATCCATTATTACAACTATTGAATTTTGTTGGCTTTATCATTCACAAACACCAGTGACTGTTGTTATCATCAAACTTTAGAAGTCATTAGTTGTCGACATCAGTAAGGACTTGCTTTGCTACAGTAACAGATTATGCAGCTCTATAAAAAAAAGCTACCCACATACAGGACTTCAATGACTTCTAATCCATTTTCATGATTGTATGGAATAATCTGTTATGAACCCATAGAGTATTTTTAATTAATTTGATTATAAATTTCTGGTGAACATGCACATTTATCATTTAATACACTTGAAATTGTCAATTTTATTTTGATGGCATGCTTACTTTAGTTATAACTGTGAAAGTAGGCTTCATAATCTGCACTTTGACACAGTAGTGTGGCCCTGCTAAAACCCATGTTTTTTTGTGTTGCACAAATTCTCGGGTCTACTTCTTTTGACCTAACTTTCATTTGCCTGACACTCATTTGCCTGACACTTCATTTGACTGACACTTCATTTGACTGACAAGTATTATTAGCAAGAAAATGGAATATGCCCCCTTCCCCACTGCAGTGCGACCCTGGAGTTAGAATATATAGTTAGGGGGGGTGTGTGGGGCACAGCCCCCCACAATGGGGGGTGTGGGAGGCGAAGCCCCCCACTTCATTTCATATGATATTGTTAACTTTTGATGTAATATTGCTTAGTAACAGAGAAGTAAGTGGGGGGGCTTTGCCCACCACCACCCCCTTATGGGGGGCTGTGCCCCCCACACGCCCTCTAACTATATATTCTAACTACAGGGTCGCACTGCAGTGGGGAAGGGGGCATATTCCATTTTCTTGCTAATAATACTTGTCAGGCAAATGAAGTGTCAGGCAAATGAAATTTCAGTCATTTGGTCTCAGGCAAATGAGTGTCAGGCAAATGAAAGTTAGGTCAAAAGAAGTAGACCCAAATTCTAAAATAACTAATGAGCTGCACAGTGTTCACAATCATGCTCACTAATACAGTATTCAGATGACCCCGCACTCATTTTCACATCTGACAAAATGACACCTCCAAAAACTATTCAGGAAGCTTTAACAGCAACTGAAACATGGCTTTGTAACTCACAACTCATGCTCAACCCAAAAAAAATAAATAAAGTTACTACTTTTTCCCCAAATCACTCTCTCAAGAAAAAACAAAATTTAAAGTCTTCTCCCTTGCTAATATAATCATTGAAGTAATTCCTCGTATCATATTATTAGGGATGATAGTGGATCTTAAATTCAACATGCATATACACAACTGCATAGGAATAACTAATCAAAACAATTGATCACTTTTAAGGTCTGTGTCTCTGTTCCCAGCAGCTGACACGCATGCACGCATGCATTCACACACACCTGGGAAAAGCTGGCACAGATGTATGCAAACTTATCAAATATGTTGGGCTTCTGTATTTGTACAAAGTTATTAAAGGCCTGGAACTACTTATCTCTATCCATCAGGTCAGTACCTCCCCCATCCTTCAAAAGCATTCGGAAAGGTTTCCTAGCCAAAAGCTGACTCTGTTCTTGCTCAATGCCAGGACAATTATATCCCTAAATGTGAACAAATACCTGATGTAATGGGATCCTATCTCGCCTCATTCATAACAGATGGGTTTGGGTCCGACTCGGCCACTATACTAGAATGAAGTCTCTCATTGGCTGGGCTACCCCTTATCCCACAATGCACCATGCCTGCTTCCCCAGATCTCGTTTGCCGCTTTTCAAGACGGACGTGGTCTCAACTTGGCTGGAGCTAGGTGATTTTCTTGACCTTTTGGTCTTTTTTACATAGGGTTTCTGTCAGGAATCTTATTAAACAGCTGTTTTAACAGCTTTGTGAGTGTTTGTGTTCAGTTTGGAGAAAATTTAATTTTATTGTTTCTCGGGCTTCTTGTAGACTAGACCAGGTTTTTTTTCCCTTATTGGATATTCATATATTCCAGTCTTCCCCTCGGAGCATCTGCCGCAGGCATTCCGGGTACCTCCGTGGTCTCTCAGCAAGTGCCCTCTGCAGAGTCTGGAGGTCCTGCTTTTGAGGCCATGAGGAGTGCGCTGGCCATGACTTTGCCGGTTCAGCAGGTTTCTACACCACCATCCCAAGTTCTGGGTACTGGTGCCTCTGGAGACATTCTTTCCCGCGACAGTGGGGCCCTGGGGCCTCAGGATACCCCCTTGGGGGGGTTCCCTTCTTCCGGGGGTCCTTCCGAATCTGCTTCGGATGAACCCCCAAGGAAGAAACTGTGCAAGAGGAAGCATGTCGATTCCCAGGATGAATCCGTCACTTCAGATACTGACCTCGAGGATGCAGAAGGGTCCCCTAAATCGTCCTCGGATGACGTCTCTTTCTCAGATATCCTTGAGATCTTGAGACAGACAGGCGGTTGGCAATCCAAAGCCCCTTCCGCTGAGGAGTCAGTTTTCCTCAAGGCCTTTGGGGCCCAGCCCTCCTCCTCCTGGGTGTCTCCACCCTTCGACGAATTATTGGACTTAATCTCTCGAAGGGTGTGGGAGCATCCTGACACAGCGGAACCGGTGCCCACCAGGCCCAATAAGTTTTTCAGCTCCTCCACAGAAAGAATTCCTCTCTAAAGGTGTTGCAGTTGATGCTATGGTGGTGGCATCTGCCACTCAGCAGGACGTGGCAGAGGCTTCAACGTCTATTCATCCTCCTAATAAGGATTCTAGGAGCATGGATAGGTATGGGAAGCGTACCCTTTCTTCAGCGACCTTTACCATGCGGTCCCTGAACTATCTTTGTCATTTTACAAGGCTCCAAAGGGACCTCCTCAAGGAGTTAGGAGAGTCCCTTGCGGGTAACCTTCCTGAGGCATTAGCTCAGACTGTAGGCGCCCAGATGACTACCCTGAACTCTATTGTCAACTCGTCCATGAGGCTCATCTCCTATGCAGCCGAAGGGGCGAGTAGAGCGAGCACAGGAGTGGCTCTTAGGAGACAGGCCTGGTTATGCTTGTGTACATTCGCGGAGGCCTTTAAGTCTTCCTTCGCCGATGCCCCCTTTGATGGGTCTTCTTTGTTTGGAACCAAGGTGAAGGACACTCTTATTCGGTGCGAGCAGGAGGGCAAGACCTTGACTGCCGTTGGGGCCCGTTTTTCCGCTCCCTCTAGACCTTATCCCAAGGCTCAGAAAGGAGGGAAAATGTGGTTCAGAAAATCCCAAAAGTTCTTCTCTACTCCACCGAGTGATCCCCCCTCCAGAGGCAGGGGGGGGGACTCAGGAAGACGCCGTCCTAGAGGTGGCAGAGGCCCCCGTAACTCTGGACACTGCGAATCCTTTCGTGGTTCCTCCTATCCTCAACGTCCCTAGGATGTGGCCCAGCTGTGCTTCTCCGGAGCCAGTCGGGGGTCGTTTTGCGAAACACCCACAGGCTTGGGAATCAATAACCAAGGATCAGTGGGTGCTTCTTATTGTAACCGGAGGTTACCTCATTCCCTTTTTCAAGCCCCCTCCTCCTACAAGGAGAATCCCGGACGTGCCACCCAGTCAACGGCATCTGGCAGCCGTAGAAGTTTCAAAGCTGCTGAAAAAGGGGGTCATCCAGCCCATCCCCGCTGACCAGATCGGATCAGGAACTTACTCAAGGTTATTTTTGGTGCCAAAAAAGACAGGGGACGTAAGGCCCATTTTGGACCTCAGCCTTTTGAATCGTTTTGTGAAGAAGTCCAAGTTCCGGATGGTCAGCCTTCAGTCCATTCTCCCATTATTGGAGAAGGATGTCTGGATGTGCTCCATAGACCTCAAGGACGCTTACTATCACATATTGATACGTCAGGAGTCCAGGAGTCATTTGCGCTTCCGCCTAGGAACCAGTCATTTCCAGTTTCGTGCACTGCCCTTTGGTCTCACCACAGCCCCCAGGGTGTTTACCAAATGTCTGGCAGTAGTGACAGCTCACTTGAGAAGTCTCGGATTCCAAGTGTTTCCTTATCTCGACAACTGGCTCCTCACTGCCACCTCCAAGCATCTACTGATTCGAGCGTTGAGGGCCACAGTAACTTTGGGTCTCTCACTAGGAATCTCTTTCAATTTGAAAAAATCTGTGCTGCGGCCATCTCAGCGTATCACCTTTATAGGCGCAGAGTTAGACACAAAAAGTATGCAGGCATTTTTGCCATCAGAGAGAATTCAGGTTCTACAATCTCAGGTCCAAAATTTGTTACCCAAATCTCGAGTTCCTGCCAGACAGATTCTTCAGTTATTGGGTACGATGGCTGCAACCATCCTCCTAGTACCGTTAGCCAGACTGCACATGCGAGTGCTGCAATGGCTGTTATCGGTTCAGTGGTCATACCAAGAACTTCCCTTGGATCACCTAATTCTGATTACGGAGAGTTGTCGTCGAGATCTCCGTTGGTGGCTATGTCGGTCCAACCTGGACCGGGGGTGTCCTTTCGCTCTTCAGCCTTCTGTTGCCACAGTGACCACGGACGCCTCCCAGATAGGGTGGGGGGGTCATTATCTGGACAGGACTGTCCAAGGCACTTGGCAGGATTGCGAAGCGCACCTTCACTACAATGTCCTGGAAATGAGAGCAGTGCTTCTGGTTTTACAAGCACTTCATCATGCTCTCCCCCAGGGTACTATTGCGATTCTATCCGACAACATGTCGGTAGTTTGGCACATAAACAAGCAGGCGGAACCAGGTCCTACCCCTTTGCAGGAGGCCATGAGAGTATGGCACTGGGCCATAGCCTCTCGACGTTTCTTAGTAGCCACGCACATTCCGGGGAAAGCCAATGTGATTGCAGACAGGCTCAGCAGGACTCTCCTGTTGCCCCACGAGTGGTCCCTCAACAACAGAGTGACTGCGTTGATCTTCGCCAAATGGGGTCTCCCTTGTTGCGACTTGTTCGCCAGCCCCAACAATGTGAAGTGCAGAGAGTTCTTCACTCTGACGCCCTCTCAGGGACAGTCTCCAAGGGATGCTCTAGCCCACACTTGGCCCCTGGGTCTACTTTATGCCTTCCCTCCGATTCACCTTCTCCCAAGGGTGATTCAGAAGGCTCTCCATGTCGGGTGCGACATGATTTTGGTCACCCCACATTGGCCCCATCAGGTTTGGTTCCCGTTTCTTCAGAAGTATGTGGCACAGGGCCCTTGGATCCTGGACCCAGTACCGGATCTGTTATCCAATCCGTTGGGACTCCATCCGTCCCTCCGGTCACTGCGACTGGCTGCTTGGTTACTCCACTTCCATCCTTAGTTAGAGATCTCTCTCTTTCTTCAGAAGTAATGCATATCTTTTCTTCTTCCCACAAGCCGTCTACCGTTAAGCTGTATTCCAGCAAATGGAAAAGGTTTTGTTGTTGGGCACAACAGCGAGGCGTTGATCCTCTTACAGCCTCAGTTCCACAGGTCTTGGAATTTCTGGCTTCCTTATTTCATTCTGGCTCTTCAGTCTCCACACTTAAAGTTCAACTGGCGGCTATATCTAATTTTCATGTTGCTGTAGATCCCTCTTTAATGGCTAACAGACTTTGCAAGTCCTTTCTTAGGGGAGCCTGGCTCCTCAGGCCTCCTGTGGCTCATCCCATGCCCCCTTGGGACTTAAATTTGGTTCTGGCCTCCTTAACTGCCCATCCCTTTGAGCCGGTAGCCACTTGTGATATCAAATTCCTGTCATGGAAAACGGCTTTCCTAGTGGCTATTACTTCTGCTAAGCGTGTTTCAGAGCTTCAGGCTCTCTGTTCTTCCCCTCCATATTTGATCTTTCACAAAGACAGAGTTTCCCTTAGATTGAATCCATCCTTTTTGCCTAAGGTAGCATCCCCTTTATGCATTCAGCAATCTTTGGAACTTCTTTTTCTTTCCTAATTTTTCCAGGAGAGCAGAATATACCTTTCACCAGTTGGATGTTCACAGGCAACTGCGTTTTTACTTGGCTAGGACCACTCAGACTAGAAAATCTGACCAACTGTTTGTGTCCTTTGCGGAGAATAGGTTGGGTCTTCCAGTTGCCAAAGCCACCATTGCTAAATGGATTAAGGATTGCATCTCTTTCATTTATTCCCACTCAGGCAAGGAGTTGCCTTTCCCAATCAAAGCTCATTCTACCAGAGCTATGGCCACCTCTGTAGCTTTTCATTCCAAAGTTTCAATAGATGATATTTGTGCGGCTGCTACTTGGTCTTCTCCGCACACCTTCATTTCTCATTACAAGCTTGATGTGGCTTCCAGAGACAGAGCTTCATTTGGTTCCGCAGTTCTCAGGAGTGTGTTCCAGTGAGCCACCCGGGGTTTTAGGTGCTAGGATGCTGTCCCATCTGTTATGAATGAGCGAGATAGGATCCCATTACATCTTTTAGTTATGTACTTACCATAACTTTGGATGTATGGGATCCATCTCGCCTACATTCATACATACCCACCCTCCTTCCCCCTACCTTTTGGATTTGGAGGAAATATAGATCTTGCTAACCTCTCCTATGGAAGGTCTCTAGTTGGTTACAGTTATTGGTATATGTGTTTTCTGTATCTGTATGAATGTATAAAGCGAACAAACAAGATCTGGGCAAGCAGGCGTGGTGCATTGTGGGATAAGGGGTAGCCCAGCCAATGAGAGACTTCGTTCTAGTATAGTGGCCGAGTCGGAGCCGATGGATCGGCTCCGAACCCATCTGTTATGAATGTAGGCGAGATGGATCCCATACATCCAAAGTTATGGTAAGTACATAACTAAAAGTTCATACCTTTCATCTCCTTACTCTCCCTTCTTCACTTACTTCCTTCTATCACTTACATCTCCCTGGCTTTCTCTCTAAATATACCACAAGCCTGCTTTTCTCTCGCTTAGTATTACAATTTATGTTTTATTATACTAGCTTACCTTTAATTTCTCTATAAATTTGCTAAATGTTCTCTTATTGTATCTATTCTTAACCAATGTTTACATATTATGTGTAGTGTTTTAATTATTTAAACTGTAATTATTTTTCATATTATTTTTAAAGACTGTAAAATTATTGTTTTTAAAATGTTTTGTAATACTTCAGAACTTTTCTCTCTAGGCCTCCATTGAAAATGGGCTGTTACCCAGTCAGACTTTGCCTGTAATAAAATGGCAAGAAAGAAATATAACATACAATATAACTAAATTGGTGGCACTTGGTGCAAAGGATAAAGTGTGGAGCTGTACTTCCTGTGATACAGGGTTTCTTGCCCTCAGCCTTCAATTTCCTACTATGTGACCTTGAGCAAGTAACTTAACCATCAATTGTACCAGGGGTCACCCCTGAAAAGTGACTGTGTCCAGTGGGCCTACCTGGTTGACAAATATAATTATTAACAAAACTGTTCCGCCTCATTAAAAAAAAACTAAAAAATATCAGTGTGTTTTAATGATTTAATAAAATATTTTCTACCCTACATTAAACTACATCTATGGTATACCTGGAATTAAACTTCCTTAAATGCTTCCTTAGTCTGTTCTGTATAACTGTTATAAATAGCTTATAGTTTAATGGCATTAAATTAACCAAATTTCCTTTTTAAATGTTTTTTCAAACATTAAAAGATTAATTGAGTGAAAATCACATAAACTCCTCTATTCCATATCAAATATTAACAATAAAATATCCTGCGGCAGATGCTAAACAGAAATTTCCACTTACCCAGGAAGAGTGTTATGCAGCTTGATACAAAGGGGTGAGTGTAATAAAGTCTCTGTATATAGTAGTTGTGACATAATTATACACATCAACTTGGAATTGAAGCTTATATATATATATATATATACACACACACACACACACACACACATATATATATATATATATATATATAATAAAAAAATGGCATCACATAAGCCTGAACATGACATCCTTGGGTATTACAGAACATAGTAAATGTCAATAAAGGCAACATGAAACTTCCTTACAAGGCTAACAGGGCTAATACTAAAGATAATACTTTAATTCTATGAGTTATCAATTAACCAGACATTGATTATACAAACTACAATGTTACAAAAATGTGATCCAAATTATTACTAGATTTTGTAAATCAAAATAACTTGTAACAGACATTAACTACTGTTGTTTATCATCTGTGGCTGTCCTCCAATTACAGACACAAAACTCTATACTTCAATTTCAGAACTGGACGCAAAGCAATTGGCATTGTATCAACCTTCTTAAACTATCCTGGCAATAACTATTACAGCAGATGAACTACCTTTGAATACATAATCTATCTGAATGATCCAAAATTAAACTACTCATTTTTAAGAGGTCATACAATTTAGAATTAGTACACCAAGACACCCCAGTACTGCAAAAATGGAACTTCTTGCTCCATAAAAATTTCTCTGCACACCCTTTCACTAAAGAAAAGCCTCAACACAAAATACTTACACACATACATGCAGCAGTGGCATTCTAATTAATCTCAGTAAAAGCAAAACAAACCAAAAAAAAAAAAAAACACCACAATACAGCAGTGAGAGATCCACTTAAATTCAACTTAGGCTAGACGACCAGTTTAATAGCTATGACTAGGAACCAAAGTCAAAATCTATAGTGGGTCTGGAAGTGTGGTTTACCTTGCTTTGTGACAAAACAATGAGGCCTGCAAATGAACAGAAGGCTTCAAGCTGACAGACCTGCAAAAAAGTTGTCGACCGTGAGTCATACATAAAAAATCTTGTAGAGCATGAGAAATACAATTCATAGTACACAAAGAAAAATAAACACTCCAAGAACAGTCCAACAGGTTCATAGGGAAGGTCTAAGTTGGCTAGCCATCTGGGCCATTTAAGCCTAGCCAAGTTCCCTTCTGGTGCCTGAATCACCATATTCCACTTGGCCTTACCCATCCCATGGTCAACAATTGTACATTACTCCCAGTGAGAATAACCAAGATCACACCAAAGATAGCTCTCAACCTTCCATCTCCAAGCTGAGGAACATTAGTCCAGACAATACAGAACAATTGGCCAAAATGTGGAACACATAGTAACATCTCACCAACTAACACCAACAAGCAGGGTCCTGGAAAGGTTAAAATATGCTGATTTTACTTCTAAAAACAGATGGTTTAATGAATTCATAGTATTTCTTTTTTTGTCTATATACCCTGGATATCAGCAGTGCTATTTTTGTAAAGAAACATGTGTTGGTATGGATATGTTGCATTTAGGTTGGCTACCCCCCTCAGCCCCACCCACGCAGAGCCATTCCAGTGTCCGATTAGTTGACTGTTTAGCCCCGGTTGCCATAAGCACTGTTGAAATGTGTCAGTGTGCATGGTGCTTTACTTGTACAAAGATTACTGAAGGTAGGGGATTCTTAGCAGTAGTGGTAGTAACCCCTTTAGGTCCCTGAGAAATAGTTTCTGGATCAGCAGTGTGGCCCTTGTATAGAAATTGATGTGTGTCTGGAACCCTATAGTACCTATCTGGCTTGACAGGAGCAGGGGGGAAGAGAGACAGGGGAAACACTGGACTCTGAGTACACATCATCCAAAACACCTAAAACAGGGGGAATAGCTAATGGTCTATGCTGAGGCAACTTTAAAAATTGTCTTAATCTCTTCCTAGAGTCTGAATATTCCTGGCCCTGCCATTGGAAATGCTCCCTCATGGAATGAAGTGTTTCCCCAAAAGAAAATTCCTCGGGAGGAGAAGCGGAGGGAATGGATTCCTCTGCATCAGAATCCTCGTAGGCGGGAAGGCCTCCTCCTGGTAATCTGATTGATCAGAATCACCTGAGGCCTCATCAGAAGACTGGGGATGTACCTGCTCAACCCTAGGCCTTTTGTCAGAAGGCGGCTGAGTACCTCTGTCTGGATGTGGCTGTGAACCCCTGATTAAAGAAATAAGGTCTTCAGCTAAACTCAATATCTGTGAACCAGTAGAGGATCCCTGAGAAACAGATTTAGGAGGATGAGGCTTAGCCTGTTTGGCAGCCTTAGCACGTGTGTAGGCCTTAATGGACATGGACACAGGAGGCCTGGCTGCCCCACGTGCTGGACTAGTTTTATCCACCGAAATGGTGTCGGAAAATTCCTGGGCTTCGGTCTCTGAGGGAAATTCTAAAACCGGCACAGAGCTGGCCTCCGGTACCGAAGTCACCAGTAAAGCGGTGTCATCGGTCTGGAGCTGTTGTGTTACCGGCTCAGCAGAGACCGAGACAATGACTGAGTCATACTTGTACTTGCTGTGGAGTGACCCGAGTGCTTGTGTTATGTGGCGGATTCTAGCGCCTGACAGGCAGCTTACTGTGACCCTCTCCTTATTCAGTCTGGTGAGTGGGACGTCAGTGTGTCTGACTATGGAGTCACCTATGACAAGTGTGTCTGGCATTGTGTTTGGCCTTAAGGGCTGTGACTGATTTGCACACTGACTTTGTGATCTATGTGTTGCTTGTGTTATGTCATGAGGTGGCAGTTGTTTGGGGGTCTGCTTTGGAGGCCTCTGCTGTTTTGGTAGATTTTTGATCAGTGCCTCCGAGTATGTCTTTGTGTGTTTATATGTTTGATTTGTAGTTGTGATATGTGAGACTGGGTTTATGGTGTGTGTGGTTACCTTCTCCTCCTGTCTGGTTTTGCCAGTCCTGAGTTGAGAGAGCTCAGCCTCCAGTTTGGCTATATAGTTGCATCTCTCGCATGTATTTGTGTTTTGTGGGAGGTGTTTTGTGGGAGGAGGAGAGGGTTGTCTGTGTACATGAGGCAATTGTAACATTGCCTCAATATTCCCAGATTCACCAGCTGAGCAGGAGAGGACGCTAGCAACTGACTCTTTGACATGCTAGAAGAAATGAAAAAGTTTGCTGTGTAACTGAGTCAGAAAGGACCTATAGGGAAGTGGGTACTCAAGGGGGTTTTAAGCTAGTGAAGTA
The DNA here is from genome assembly GCF_019279795.1 of Protopterus annectens. Taxonomy (NCBI): domain Eukaryota; kingdom Metazoa; phylum Chordata; order Ceratodontiformes; family Protopteridae; genus Protopterus; species Protopterus annectens. The sequence continues at coordinate 382,262,294 of NC_056737.1, read as the reverse complement.
CTTTGTATAATATAGAAGTGCTTTACCTGACTAAAAATGCTTTAGGAACAAGTGCTGAGCTTTACAGATAGAGAATAGACTGTTTAGATTACAAGTAGAGCAGTTCTAAGGGAAAAAATGAAGAGCAGACTTTACGGAGCCAGAAATAGTTTAACCTTGTTTAACCGGCGCTGCCCGATGGTGCTCTAGTGGCAACTCCGCGCTAAATGCAGAAAAGGCAATAAGTCAGTAGTACAGGCTAGCACACTTTAGTGGGCAGCCAAACAATTAAATTAAACAGCAAACAAACACTTTTCGACTTGAATTAGACTAATTTAGACTAAAATGTACTTTTAAGTGCAGATAATAAAAAATGCAGTAAATAACTATGAAAACAGTTAAAGCTTGCTCTAGGTAAGCAATAGAAGGTAAAACAAATATAAAAAACAGCAGGATACTTAATCAGGAAAGCAGTCGCTTTTTTTCAGTTCTCTGTAGCCAGGAAGACTCAACAGGACCACGTGGAGCTGTTATGGATCATAACTTCCTTCCAGAATAGGGATGAACCCCCATAATACCCCCGTAAAATGTGTTTGCAATTTGGGACAATGCAATATAATAGTTTGTTTGGGTGCATTACTTCCAGGGAAACGGTTAATGTCTTTATTGTTCTTTTTCACTGATCTAATGAGACAGATCTGACATATAATCTGTTCTTATCATTAGTCCTAAGCATTTCCACAAGTAGTTTTCCTGTGTTGCTTTATAAACTAGAATCAAATCCCTTGGCAACGAACATAAACAAAACGTGTAATTTCTACAACTTTTCAGTAATTAAATTAAGTACACAATATTCTCTCTTTTAAGAGGTTCTGCAAGTAATGACCACCCTATACATCCTTTTGCAGTGTCACAAAACTTGCCAAGTTCACCCCCCCCCATTTATCTTTTTTAAGCAGGGCTACATGTGTTAACCAGGTAAACCAACCAAGCCCATATATCTCATTTCAGGGGTAACCAGGGAGCACTGCATGGTTAAGTGACTAGTTCAAAATCACTTTGCAAGTGGAGACAAAGAATTAAAGCCAAGATTTCAGGATAAAACTTTTCATAACTCCAACCTTCTAACTTGTAAGCAAATGTTTGGCTGTTTAGCTCAATGTTTTGGTCCCTCAGACTAAATCCTTTACAGTTTGCCAGACAACTAGTCATTTTTAGACATAAAATGTTCAGGTCCTAGATGATCCACATTTACAAAAAATACGATAAAAAACTAGAGAGATTATCCTGTTATATTATTGCCCTTTATAGAACTATAAAAAAAAAAAACACTTCAGTGCATGGACACAGAACTATCACTCCTGTCTTACTGGTCATCAGATTTACCCATGCAAGACCTACTTACAAGTCCCTATCCCTAGTTTTCACTGCCAACCTCTTTGTAGCACTCAGCTACGGCACAGTGGCACTTCAGTTCACAGCTGACAAAGCACTACTGCTGTCCACTGGAATACTGGGCCATTTCTCTAGGCAGTTGAAAATTATGACCTGGCATTATACAGTGTCCATTGAAAACAATAATACATTAAGAAGGATTTCTCTGGCTGGCTCACCAGCATAAACAGAATGATCATTAGAGAGTTCACTTATCATAAAAACATTAAAGTACTTCATGAGTGTTATTTCTGTTCCTATCCATGTGTACCACAGCAGCCCCTGCCATGACTCTCAAGTCAGTGTATACAGCGATCTCCAAAACCCACCCCAGAACAACTGGTTTGCTTAGCTTTAGCATTTCATTTGTGTCTACCAATCACATGGCTGAATGCAATACAGCAATCACATACGTTTTGGAATATTTACACCCCCAGCTGGTTGGTCAGATAACACAAAGTGCCCCTTCCACTATTTATACAAATCACTTAAAGTTCACTGCAACTTACATACTAGAGTTAAAAGAAAAGTACAACCACTGAGAACCCATTTCAGCCAGGACCTCAATGTAGCCGGTTAAGGAGTAAACAAGACTCATCCAGTTAAGGACCAACATCAGCCATGCTTCATAGGCTAAACAAAAAAATACATAAGCACAGTGTCACCATCTAAACATAAACAAGGGTATGTACAAATGGCAGTTAAAGTGCTGAACTAATGGAGTTAAACTAGCTCTATAACCATCGCAGAAGACAGACGTAAGCAGAATATTTACAAACAAAGACACTGAAAATCTCAGATGTCAGTTGTCACCCGGTGGTAAGCTAATAACAGGATAATATAGTGCATACCAAGTTTCCCCCTGACTAAAGAATTATTCTCCTTTCAGTCATAGGCATTCAGCTGTTGTCAGCAGTTAACCTGAAACATCGGATCTTTTGGTTTACTAAGATTCAGAGCCTTTTTAATTCATTAACTTACTTAGACCTAGACATTTTAAAGCTCAGTATCACCCATTCATTACATAACAGACTCCACGACTATAACACTGTTTAAAAACATCTTCCACTTAGTTACCACTGTTGTTAATTTCTTTTTATACAAATTCTGTGACTGTTCCCTCTGCTAAACGTGTTCCATGGTTCCAAACCGACTACAGAAGTTCTCTCTTGATTCCAATGAAGCAGATGCATTTTGCTACTTAGTAACTCGGAGTCCACCAAGTGTGAAACATACTCATGGTAGACATGCTACTAAACCAGAGTAATTTAAGGTTTATGAGCATCCTTACAACTCTGCAAAGCATCTTTTAAAGTGTACACATAAAACATACAGATAAGATTAAACTTAAGTTATGCCGACTAAAATGAATACCAAATTCAGGGAAATCAATCAAAACAAAACTATTCTCATGGGTATATAAGTCTGTCACTTCAAAAAAAGCACAGCTTCCATGCAACACCTATTATGCTATTTTACTTATCAGTAAAAAAGTGTATTCTACAGAACTGTTATTTTAAAAACTACCGAGTGCGCTTTCCTGTTGGCGTATCTTCTGGACTTAAAAAGCACCCTAAAATATGAATGAGCAAAGCTGTACAATATGATCACGTTTAAATTTCTGTTATTGGAGAAAGTAGGGACTTAACGTTGTTTCGTAGAACTCATCATTCATTGCCGTGCCCCCAATATATTTCCAAATAATCTGTTTCAAAAGAAAAGAAAGTTCGACCCATTGATCATTACCGTGATGTCAAAAACGCTAGAGAACCGAAAACAAAGGTACAAATAAGTTTTTTACATCATAAGTGCACGTTGCACGTCTCAGCAGCAAATCCATCTGCACACATTGTATCAGATGTAGAATGTGGTCTTGACTAAATGTGCCAAACCAACGGAACACTTACCCTTAATAAAGTCTGCTGTTTGAAGAAGTCTTCTCTTTAAGATGCTACAAACTTAGTCTGAAATCTCCTGAGATTGGTTCTCTCGCAGCTCAAGTTATAAAAAAGCTGGAAACGCTGACTGCTGTCCCTGCAGCTTGTTTTACTTGCACAACACTGTGCTACTCAGTAAAAGTGCACAGAAGCTCGCGGCAGGATGAAGCACAAGAACAATTCTTAAAAATGTTTACTTACAAATAAATCAGGCCACGAGGGTAAGCTAATACAGGCAAGGCTTGGAAAAACATGTTCCGTCTGGAAAATACTGTGTACTAGAAACATGAACAGGAAAGGAACTTCCCTACCTCCTGCAGCTATATTTGAGTATTCCAAGGCTGGGGGAAGGACAAGGCAGCTGTGACATCACAGAATGGGTGGGTTTGACCAAGAAGCAGAGGCCGGCCATGGTGATATCACTTCGGGGGAGGGGAAATGTTAAAAAAAATATACCTCCACTGCCTGGCCGTGATGACATCAGTAATTGGGGGACTCTAGCAGGCTTAAGTAAAACGCGAGAGAATGTTTTTAAAAGTGTAAACATTCCTGTACGCTAAGGTAGGGTTGGATTACAGAACTCAGGAGGAATTAAATTTTCTAAACGCTGCTTTCTTATTTGTTTATGCAGGAAGCTGTAAATAGGGATGAAAATGGCAGAGAAGTTGAGGAAAGTATTTTACAAACCCATTGTACTCATTTAAATGAAGGAAGGCAAGTGCACAACTGAAAAATGATTTAAGAGGAAGTAACAAAGCAGAATAAGTAGATAGTCTACATATACAGAGAAGTCTATATATACAGAAAAGCAGCTAAAACACACAAACACTTTGGATGCAGTGCAACCTAGAGCACTTGAGTTGTAGCAATATTAAGGCAATTACAGTTATAATAAATGTTCTGAAATACACTCTATATTTCCAAAGTAATATACTTTCTACCATTGATTAAGAATGAACTTCCTGTATATTTCCAAAGTGTTTGAGAAGCACAGTCAGGACACAAGGAGATTCAGGCAAAAAAAAAAAAGTTAGAGAAAGATGGCAAAAACTGGGACCAGTTAATACCATGCCTCCTATTTGCCATTCAGGCAGTGCCACAAGCCATGAAAGGGTTTGGTCCTTTTAAGTTATTATATTACAGGAACCTCCAATTAACTATTAGACACTGCCAAAGAAATATGGGAAGACAGCCTCTCATTTAAAAGTCTCACAGAGCATTACACAGGCTTGTAAGATAGACTGAAAGTGATGATGCCCATAGCAAGAGAATACATGGAAATACATCAACTAAAGACAGGCAATTGAAAGAGAATACTACATCTTGGTTTTGGTCCCTTTTCTGGCTTAATGACAGGGTCCATTTTTTTATTATAACACACACACACACACACACACACACACACACACACACACACACACACACACACACAAAAACATATGAGGCAAACTACAGAGTTAGGCTGATAGGTAAGAGAAGACCATAAACAAATGTACCATGGCAATCTTCTGAAACCATGCAAGTACAAACTTTGGTTGTTAGTTTAGCAACAGATTAGTTATTCTGGCAAAAACAGAATGCTCACATGTATGCCTACATTCAGACAGATCCAAGAAAAGGGTGAAAAGGTTACACAGACAAACCATTCAGTAAAAAAAATGCGAGTGAGATTCAGCCAAACTAGTCTTCACTGCCTAATACCTTAAATCTCCTATAGTGGATGCCCACGGTACATATGTACATGCTCCCTTAAGCACATACCAGTGTTTTAAGGTACATGGCTACGGAATACCCATGAATTCATAGTTTAGTACTAGGCTATCTGCCCTGGGGCATTTGTAAGCCTAGCCATAATGATGTGGCTTTTGCCACCCCATGAAATGGTACAAAAATGTACAGAATAAATTTAGAATACTGTGCCTCTGTCTAGTAGTGACACAATGAAGGTCCCCTTATATAATAGAATTAGTTTACTGTGCCCCTGTCTAGCAGTGACACAGATGTGACCCCTGGGGTAAACTTACGATCTCCCATCCACTCATCAAGATTTCTCTTGAAGAGAGTCAGTGAGGGGCTCTGCCTAATATGAACTGGGATCTTGTTCCAAAGCATGGGAAGCCTCTGGGTTATGAATCTATCCCTCCAGCATGTCCTATTCATACTTGTGCCGAGGTTTAAGTCTTTAACTCTCGTGGTCCTGATAGATTTGGATTTTTTGAGATGGAGCATGTCCATCAGATCCTGATTGGACATGGCCTTGTACGTCAGGCAGAGATCACCTCTGAGCAGGCAGTATGCTACTGAATAGAGCTGAAGTTTCTTTAGTCTGGCAGAATAAGACATATGTTGGAGACCCTTGATCCTCTTGGTGAGGTACTTTTGTGGTCTCTCCAGCTGTTGCAAATGCCGGGTGAGGTACATGCCAAATGGGGCATTGTACTCAATCATGGGTCTGATGAGGGAGGAGTATAGGGGTACAATGACATCCTTGGATCTGGATGTGAATCCCTTCATGATGAGGTGTGCAAGGTAGAATGTTTTTCTAACCACTTTGGCAACATGGGTGTCAAATGAGAGGTCGCTGTCGACTTGGGTCCCTAGGTCTCTGATTACTTTTTCTGTACTCAGTGGGTTGCTGTCTATGTGATAATTTGTGGGTACTCTGTTTTTCCCAAAGGGGATGACTATACATTTTTTGGCATTTAGTTTAAGGCCGTGACTCTGGCACCAGTTGTCCGTTTCTGTGAGGCCGTTTTGTAGGATGTATGTGTCCGCTGGTGTATCGACTATGGCGCCTAGTTTGCAGTCATCTGCGAACTTTGTCAGCCACAACCCTCCCATGTTTGCTTTCACATCTGAGAAATAAATGCCGAACAAGAGGGGTCCCAGGACAGATCCTTGTGGGACACCACTTGTGACTGGCTTTGAGTCTGACATTGCTCCAGCGATTTTAACTTTATGGGTTCTGTCCTTTAGCCAGTTTGCAACCCATCTAGTGACATAAGGGTTTACGTTTAAGCTGTTGAGCTTATCTATGATGCCTGAGTGGGGTATTGTGTCGAAGGCCTTAGCCAAGTCCAGGTAGGCTGTATGGACTGCTTTGCCCTCATCAATGGCTCTAGTGACCATTTTGAAAAAGTCAACCAGGTTCAAAAGGCAGGATCTGCCCTTTACAAAGCCGAACTGGGTGGGGTCAAGTGTCTGTAGGTCCCCTATGTCTCTGTTTATGAGTTCCATAATGATTCTTTCCATAGCTTTGCAGACCAGGCTGGTTAAGCTTAAGGGGCGGTAGTTCCCAGGGTCTGTAGAGATACGACCTTTGTGGAGTGGGACCACTGTTGCTGTACGCCAGTGTTCAGGTACATATCCTGTAGTAAGGCTAAGGTTAAATAGCATTTTTATGTGCGGGTTTAGCTCCTCTTGGAGTTCACGTAGCACGCAACCCGGGATACCGTCAGGTCCCATTGATGCTGTGTTTTTAGCTTTGTTGAGGGCGGTTCTCACTTGGCCATCTGAGATGACAGGGAGATTACATTCAGCTGGGATAAGTATTTCTTCTTTTGGGGGTGAGGGAGGGGAGAAATTTGCACTGAACCTGTCAGCCAGAATGTTGGCAATATCTGTGGGTTCAGTGTATTTTTTGTTGTTGTGAACTAACTCTGAGCATATCTGAGGGTTTCTGCCCAGCTTTCTAACATAGCTGAAGAAGGCTTTGTGGTTATCTTTAGTGTCCTTAGCGATTTTTCTCTCAAAGTTGGCCTTGGATATTTTTATGAGAGAACGTAGTTTTCTGTTAATGTTGATCAGAGATGTCTTCCCTTTATGGGATTTTGCTCTGACGTGCAGTAGCTTCCTTCTTTTGTTATACAATTTGTTAATGGCTGAGGTCCACCTGACAGGACGCTTGCCTTTGGTGGAGAGGGACTTGGATTTATTTGGGATTGCATGATTCATGCATTCTTGGAGATGTCCATAGAAAGCATTTGTGAAGGATTCGTCATTGTGGGATGTGGTATCCACTGGCCCAGTTGACTTAAAGGATACCATCTCAGTCTTAAGAAGAGTGAAGTCTGCTTTTGAGAAGTTTTTCACTGTGGTCTTTTGTGCTGGGGGTGGAGGTGGGATATGTATATCCAGGGTGATTAGTTTGTGGTCAGATCTCACTAGTGAGGGGTATACCTCCGGTGTGGAGCATTTTGTCCCCATGTTTGTGATGATCAGGTCTAGTATATTATCTCCCCTAGTGGGAGAGGTGACTAGTTGTTCCAGTGCATTTGAATTTATGAATTCCAGGAACCTTTGGGCTAGGGTGTTAGGGCTAGAATAATGTACCCAATCTATGTTTGGGTAGTTGAAGTCTCCCAGTATGATGGTATTTTGTGATACATTCATATCCTCCAATGTCTTCAGGAAGGCTGAGTGGGGTTCCTGAGATTGGGAGGGTGGTCTGTAAGATGCTACCAGTTGTAGAGCAGTTTTGCCTATGGTTAGTTGCACCTGTATGGTCTCTGATGCTTCATGTGTTGCTACTAACCTGGAGGTGTGGGTGTCCTTGATGAATATGGACACTCCCCCTCCCTTTGTGGTTCGGCCTGGGTTTTGGGGCCGAAAAGCATGATACGAGGTATAGCCTGGTAGCGCTGGGGTGCTCTCAGGAGCCTTGAACCAGGTTTCAGTTACTGCACAGACGTCGATGTTCTCCATGCTGAGGAGTGCATCGAGTGCCTGCATCTTGAGATTTAGACTTCTGGCTTTGAGCAGCATTACCCTTAGTTTTTTTCCATTTTTGTTTTCGAAGGAGGTGGGTTTGTCTTTTGAGCCTTGCCTAAAAAGGCACTATGGGGGTGGCAAGAGCCTTAGCCAATATCCGGAAGCCCAGTGGTGACAGGTGTAAGCCATCCCTTGCGCAGCAGCGTGGCTTGTCCAACATGTCATCCCAGGCAGACAGACATTGGATCCCCTTAGAATGACACCAGTACTTAAGCCAATTGTTAAAGCTGATCATCTTGTCTTTGTATTGTGGCATCATTCTTGGTGAGGGCAAGATTCTGCTCAGGGTCAGGGTCATACCAGCCTGGGCTACATAATCGGAGAGCTCCTCTATGTCTCTTTTCATGCAGTCCAGGGAGGTACGTCTCAGGTCATTCACACCAGCATGGACAATGACGGAGTCATATTTGTACTTGCTTTGGAGTGACCTGAGTGCGTGTGTTATGTGGCGAATCCTAGCTCCCGATAGGCAGCTCACAGTCACCCTCTCCTTGTTCAGCCTGGTAAGCGGGACATCAGTGTTTCTGACTATAGAGTCACCTATTACTAGTGTATCAGGCATGGTGTTTGGCCTTAAGGGCTGTGATTGGTTGACACACTGATTTATTGAAGTATGTGTTGCATGTGTTTTGTTTTGAGGTGGTGGATTTTTGGATGTCTGCTTTGGGAGCCTCTGTTGTTTTGGTAAGTTTTTTATTAGAGCCTCCGAGTATGTCTTTGTGTTATTATGTGTTTGGTTTGCAGTTGTGGTAGGTCTATGTGGGACTGGGTTTGTTGTGTGTGTGGTTACCATCTCCTCCTGTCTGGTGGTCATGCCAGCCCTGAGTTGAGAGAGTTCAGCCTCCAGTTTGGCTATATAGTTGCATCTCTCACATGTATTTGTGTTTGTTGGGAGGAGGAGAGGGTTGTCTGTGTACATGAGACAATTGTAGCATTGTCTCAAGATACCCAGATTAACCAGCTGAACTGGAGAGGATGCCAGTAATCTACCACTCGACATGCTAGAACAGTACAAGGGAGTGCTGTGCCTTTAAGGGAAGTGGATATTCACAGGGGTGGTAGGTGGATGTAGTGCTTTACTTAGTACGAGAGTGCTTACTTAGTAGAGAAGTTTTGAGAACAAGTGCTAGGCTTATAGTATAGTGAGTAGTCTGATTATATTAAGAGTAGAGCTTCCTTAAGGGAAAATTTGATGTGCAGACTTGGCGGAGCAAGAAGAACTTTAACCGGCGCTGCACTATGCGCACAACCGCCCAAAGCCGTGCAAACGCGGATTTTAAACAGGGAACTACAAAAGAGCTAGAAATGGTCCAAAACAACCAATTACTACAGCTCTTGTGCTGAGGTCACTTCCTACAGCGACAGGTAGGCTGCTCAAGGCTCCCCACTCCCACTGGTGAGCAAAGAAACTTCCTTCTATCCAAGTAAGGTAATGGACAACACAGGAACTACACCACAGCCCAGAATACAGCAATGCCTGTAAACTTATTTACTTTTTAAGTCTATATGTGGACATTAATGCTTTTAAGGTACATGGCTACGGAATACACATTAATTTTTAATATTTACTTTTTAAGTCTATATAAGGACATTAAGGCCCATAAAGTAAAATCCCACTAGCTGTAAACATGCCAGGTTTTAGAATTTTTGTGACCTTGTCAGTACAGCATAAATGGATTGTTTGGCTCTACGTTAGAAACAGGCTTAAAACCCACATGATGAATACCCTAACAAGCAAAAGAAACAAGCAGTACTAGAATTTCTGTTATGGAAAAAAAAGGTTTTCAGAACTGCCTTGCAGAACAGATATGATTCAGCATCTGCGGTGGTGGTGCTGCGGTAGCATTGTCACCTCACAGTAAGACGCTGTCCGGTTTGATTCTCAGTTAGAGTGTCTTCTGCGTGGAGACATGCGTGAATGGGCGTACCTTCGCTGAAGGTTGTGCATCAGGGCTGGTAACTCAGCACGTAAAAATCAACTACCAATCATTAGCGGACATGAGTTCCGCTGTGGCGACCCCTAATCGGGAAAAGCCGAAAGACACAACAACAACCAGACTGAGACTAGTCCAGGAGAGCAAGTTAAACTTAAAACCATAATGAATTTTAGATAGGAATTTAAGGAATGGGTACTGGAAATTATTCAAGAGTTATTAGGGAAAACAGAAATATCTTCATAAGTTATAGCTAGTGACTGGCATAAAATAAAACTGGGGTCAAAACGAGAAAAATATGGTTACGAAGTAATATAATTACTTAGGGGGCTGCCAAAGGTTTAAGTGCTGCAGAATAAAGGGAATCTCACAGAACAAGAGGAGGAGAATAAGGGAAAATAAGCGAGTAGCTGAATAATATGCATGAGTTTAGAAAGACTGCAGTTAAGCAACTATCTTTGGATAACACCTCAAGAGCACAAAAACTTTTAGCACAACTTCTTAGGCAATAGAAGGATGGTCAACAAATTTAGGGAACCTATAACAAGAAAAATAACTATAGATCCTGCAGAGGTTTTAGAGCTACTCTGGAATTTTTATGAAAGTTTGTATAAAACAGAGAAATGTGAAAATCAAGGAAAGGAATATATACATGGAAATAATTATGGAATACTTAATTATACCAAGGTTAGAAGTAGACGATGCTCAATAACCAACAGTTAAGATAGGAGGTGATGAAATAAAAACAGTGAGGTATAATCAATCTTGAGGAAAATCTCCAAGAATAGATGGCATTCCTGTGGATGTTTGGAGGGAAGAAAGTGATAAAGATCTGGAAGATTAACACCATTTTAAAAGGAAAACAGTAGAAATATATAAAAACTCCAAATCACTAAAGGCTGCTTAACCAAACAAAAATATTTAGAAAACAAGCAGAGCTAGGTAACCACAGAGAAACATTTATTGACCAGCCAATTAAAATTCCTCTAGAAGTCTCCTCCCTTTAGCTGGCTACTCTTTGCTTTAAAGGGGAAGAGTACTGGCAATAATGCAGGATCTGGTGAAGGCTCTATGAGTTGAAAGCACTTATCCCTGTTTTTATGCCTGGGCTGTTTTTACACCATTTTATTAGTCAACAAATGTTCTCAGTGGTGGTCTAGCTATTCTTGCTTTTTAACTATTTTAAAAGGAGGGGGAAGCACTAACACCTTGGAAGAAAGCTGTGTTACCTACAGATGGCAAAGACACAGCATCATATAGAACCATTTCAATTTTAAACCACAATTATAAAGTCTTTATGTCTATATTAGCTAAAGAATGGCAAATATTTTGACAAAATTGAGAGATCTGGATCAGTGTGGTTTTGTGGAGGGGAGGCAAACATTTGAAACATTAATAGAACAATGATAATAAAGGGGAAAGTAGAGTATAAGAAAACACTGCTGTTGTTGGTGTGTCTTGATGCAGAGAAAGCATTTGATAAATGGGATTTTATGAGTATGGCAATGGACGCATTTGCATTTCCTGTTACAATATTGTTACTAAGAAGGATATAAGAGGGATTGGAGTAAAGAATCAAAGTGGGAGGATTTTTCTCAGATAAGCTGCGTTTGAACATAGGAACCAGGCAGGGTTGTTCTCTTTCCCCTTTGTTGTTTGCTTTATATTTAGAGCCATTGGCAAAGAAAATAAGGGACTCAGAAATACAAGGATATAATTGGTATCCAAGAATGAAAAAAAAGATCAATTTTTCATGTATCATGCTCTTTTGACCAGACTTTTATTTTTTTCACATTGCAGTGCCTACATTTCTTAAAACTGAACAATGAGAAAGAAAGAAGGAAAAAACAGGGCACCTATTTACTTTAATATCTCTATTACACTTGAAAATAACTGAGAAAGCTTTACTTTATAGCATGCAGATTATACCATGCATTATAAAAATACTACTGTTAAGAAGAAATTTTTGTTTTACTTAAAGTTAGCTTTCTCCCTCCTCTTCCCCTCTCCTAAGTGTTCCAAACATTAATGACATGAAGTAGGGCATATGCTTTAGAGTCCCCTACAAGTTTAACAAAGTCAAAAAAGGCCAGTATTTCCAGGTTTTATTCTTCTATCATGTTTCACAAATATAATTAATGCTTTGTAATCCCACATTTATTTGTCAATTTCCAAGTTGTTTGTTTTATTCCTGCTACTCTCCATCTCCCAAATCTAGTATCTGCTTCATTTCCAACGTGCTCTCAGTTCTTCTAGTCAACCCTTGTGCTCTTTTCTGTCTCTCAAGCATTTTCTGTTGAAACATTGGAAAAGGTTTCATTGGCAGTCTCTCTGTGGTCTTTATTACCAGAAGAACAAAAAGCAGAATATCCTTCTGCTTCACAAATCACATTTTGTTGGACAAACTTTTGTATTTCCTTTTTAGCATGTTCTGCATCAAAAAACTATTCTGTCCCTGCAGGAAAAATATTCTGAAGATAGCTGGGTAAAGCAGTTTGATTCTCATGCCTACCTCTCAGCATTCCCTGATCAGTGGAATAAATATACTCTCCTTCTGCCTGTTGTACAGTAAGTAATAATTTTCCCAGAAACACTCCACTGTCTCCTACTTGTATTACTTTTTCATTTTACCACAGTTTTGTCAGAATCAAGTCCATCTGCTGGTAGGATTGCATCTTTACTATTGTAAGTCTAGGTTGCATTTCACAAGATGTGCCATTTCAATTAAAACCTCCTGCTGTGGAATACCAGTCCAGTTGCTTATTTGTGCTTGCATAAAATTAATACAGTCAGTTCCTTCCAGCTTCTCTGGTACAGCAGGAAATCTCAGATTTCCCTATGTGCTCTATCCTCTAATTCTGTTATTTTTGAAACATCCGTTTTTGAGCAGTCTCACATTCAGCCAGGCTTTTCTTCATTTTGACCTCTAGGTTTTGCAGTTTTATCACCTCATCTGAATATCTGTTTAAAGCTTCTTCCATTTTTCCAGCCATAAGTGAGAGTGTGTGTGCAAGTGAGTGTACGAATGAACTACCGAGGCACGGCATTGGTACACTAATCAAGAAAAGTTGGTTTTATTTCCAAATAATATTGTTTTGAACCTGATAAATCCAGAAATGGGCACCAGTGTTGTGGAACATTCAGCATTTCCAGGATATAAAATTAACAAAGATAAAATAAAGGCTATAGCCATAAATTATGTACCCACACATAAATTGGTTCAGCAATACCCATATTTATGGGGGCGTAAGATGGAGTATTTAGGAGTATGAATTAAAAAGGCTTCTGTTATGGCAGCTGAGGATATGTGGGAAGAGACTAAACAAAAGATACAAAAATTGAGAAACTGGAAACTCTTATAGATGAATATGGATAGTAAGAAACAAGCAGTGAAATGTTTTTGTTCCCTTTAGTTTTGTATACAGATCAAGCATACTTTTATTAACCCAAGGAGAAGTTATGGACAATAATCAATAAAGAATTGAAGGACTTTATCTGGGAGGGAAATATGGCAAGAGTTAAGTGGGATAAGTGGATCCTTCCAATCGAACAAGGTGGTTTAGTTTTAACTAATTTGAAGGTATATTTTAGAACTACACATGTAAGGTTCATGTACATAACACATGCAGAAGGTTATAATTCAAAGTGGAAATGCATGATGATGAAGGAAGAGGAAACTTCAAGAAAGACTGGATATTTTGGCTACAGTTCCTTAAAGAGAATAACAATGATACAAAATATTGTATTCAAAAAGGAGCAGAAATAATCGAAAAATTAAGCCAATATGAGAAAGAAGAAAGGAGATTTTGTCAATATGGATAACTGCAAGTAAAGGTACAGAAAGTAGGCAAGAGGGGGCTTTAATTCACTGGAGAAACCTGGCAAAGGAACTAAGATATTGGGAGCAAATAACTCAAGCAGGAAAGGTTACCGAGTGGCATGAAGCCAAGAAGACATTTGTATTGCAGGCTACAGACCACCTTCCCTACCAGGGCATGATCTCAGAGTACAGGCAGAGAGAAAGGGATATGGGAATTTTAAGTGAAAGACCTACTCTTGTAGTGTTTTCAGCTGAATCTAGAAGAGAAGCAGCTGTAAAAAAAAGGGATAATTAGTGGGGAATATAAAATATTGCATGACTATAAGAATCACTTGGATGTTAATGATTGTGTAATTTACTGAGCTGCTACTGTGATTCTATTTTGTACGGTTTTCAGACTGCAGTTGAGTAGTGCAAAATGGAATGGGCTTTCAATAGACAGTAATCATCATAATTAGGTGCATTATGAGAGTTATGTGTCTTCTTTTTAGAAGATGGACAGCAATATGGAAACTGCAAACCATGGGGAAACCATGGAGTACCTAGTATGCATTTTATAACAGCTATGATTCATTAAGAGAGGCATGGTACAACTTCCAAGATGGCTGCACATTGAGTAACAGCTTAACTCTAGCTCTACCAGTGTGAAAACAGAGAAAAGGCTAGTAGACATTTGTGTTTTTGGGTAAATTTCAGTAACTGGCTAGTAAGTGTACTGCCTGAATAACAGGAAAAAGGAAATACAGATAACCTGGAAAAAAATCACCTACAAAAAGTGAGGAAGAAACACTGACTGAGGACAGTTCTGTAGCTGTTCAGCAAAAAGCAATGCAACCTTCAGACATGACTTCCAGTAACCTACAAGAAGATAAAAGACAATTGCATGCAGACCTAGCTAAAATAAATGAAACACTAATGGAGTATATCAACACAAACAACAAAAGGCTGGAAAAATGGAAGAAAGTTTAAGTAGATATCCAGATGAGGTGATAAAGCTGCAAAAATCAGGATGAAATGAAGAAAAGGCTGGATGAATATATCTGGTAAGGAAGAGTTGTTTCAAAATATAACAGAATTAGAGGACAGAGCATGTAGGAAAAGCCTGAGATGTTCAGCTATACCAGAGAAGCTGGAAAGAACAAACTGCATTAATTTTATGAAAGTACAAATAAGCAACTGGACTGGTATTCCACAGCAGGAGTTGTTAGTTGAAAAGGCACACCACATCATGTGCATGCTCCAAACCTGGCTATGACAAAGCAACCTACACCTTTAATAGTAAAGATGCAATCCTACCAGCAGAAGGAGTTGATTCTGACAAAACTATGGCAGAAGGGCAAAATACTAAAAGTGGAAGACAGCAGAGTGCTTGTGGAAAATGATTACTTACTGTACACCAGACAGAACAGGAGTAAATTCATTCCACTACTCAGGGAATATCAAGACACAGGTGTGAGATTCAAACTGCTGTACCCAGCTGTCTTCAAGGTATTCTTCCCTGGAGGGACAAAATAATTTTTTGATAAACTACATGCTAAGGAGGAAACAAAAGTTTCTCCAACAAAAAGTGAGCTGTGAAACAGAAGGAGATTCTGCTTCTTGTTCTTTTAGTAATAGAGACCACAGAGACACTACCTGAGAAGCCTTTTCCACTGTTTCAACAGAAAATGTTCTAGAGAATTAAGGAAGCACGAGAGTTCACTAAAAGAATCAAGAGTATCTTGGAAATGAATCAGAGACAGGCTTTCAGAGATGGAGATGAAGAGTAATAAAACCAGTGATTTAATACGGGATTACAATAGAATAATTATATTTGTAAAATATGACACAAAAAGAAAATCTGGAAACATTGGACTTTTTCAGAACCCATTGGACGTGTGGGGAATATAAAGTATATACCCTACTTCATGTTATTAATGTTAGGAAAATGCTTTGGGGAGGGGAAGAGAGGGCAAAAAGTTAATTGTAAGTAAAGAAAACTTTTTTTCTTAATAGTACTACTTTTTATGGTATGTGATTTCCTTGCATGCTATAAAGTTAAATTTATTAAGTTATTTTTAAGTGTAATGGTGTGTGAAGACTGGTAGAGAAGGGTGAAGGCTGCCAGGCTAGCCAGATAGAATTTTGCAGATAATTCTGTCATTTGCAAATATGAATATAAACTACAGGCTTGTTGTTTTAAATGTAAAGAAATACTGTTACATGTGGAACTGGAAATAAATGTGGCAACAGTGCACTCTACTAACCAAAGTAAAGCATGTGGTGACCCTTTGAAGTAGCAGTGGTGTCAAAAATCTAGATGAAGAAATTCTTTCTATTGTTTTAACCAAGAGCTAAATTGCTATATTTAAACATGCAAATGCATTTTTATTGCTCTGTTCCTGACCAGCTGCAAGACAACAAAAGGGAGATGTTAAGAATGTAAATGCAGTTAATGTGTAGCCTGGGAACTCCAGGAAAGTGAAAAAGAAATGATGTAATGTTTATCAGAACTGCAGTTTCAATTTAAACAGAGAGAATCAGAAGGCATTAAGCATTTTTGTCTGGATCATCCAACTTACAGCACTCTGCCTCTTGCTCACATGTAAGTTATCTTAGACTTGTGTTTTCTTGTAGAAATATCTAGAACTAGAAAGTTTAGACTAAGTGGTTTTTTTTGTGATGTCAGAACTGTACTACTGATTTATTTTAAGTATTTCTGTGTGATCTCTGAACTCTTAACTAGCACTGATTGTGTAGTAGAAAGTCTTGTGGTTTTAATTATTTATTATTAAATATTTTAAAACCTTTTAACTGTGGCTGGTTTGTGTAAAGATAAGTTAAGCTCTAGAGTACATTGCATGTATATAAGAAACATGTACCAAGTCACTCTAATAAGCCTTGAGACTGTTCAGTCACATCTACCAATTGGATAATAATATTGCACAGTAATAATTGGACACCCTTTTAAAGGCCTTTGAGTAGCTGATAAATATTAGCTGGGTGGTGGCAGTAATTACTACTGTATAGTCTGGGTAAAAGGGGCACAGCTGGAGAACCTATGTCAGCCTTCCCCAGGAGTGTCTGTGTGGTTGCATAAACTTATCTCAAAGTGTGTGTGTCAGCTACTTGGGCAGGGACACGAAGCACTGGTTGGACAGAGAGGGTTCTGGAGATTTTAGCTTGCCCAGCTAGGCTGAGATCTGGACCCTATGGCTGTGCCAATGGGGAGTCTTATTGGGGATCTGGAGAGCAAGGGAGCGATCAGCCCTGGACTGACTGTGATCTCTGTGTGGTCTTAAGGGAAATTGCACTTTACTGTGTGTATTTGTTATCCTTTCCTCTCATATGAGACGTCCTCTCTGGTGTTAGTGGTGAGGATTGAGGCTCCTTGATTGCTGGGCCAGGGCACGGGCGCCACATGGTGACTGTAAATAGGTGCTGCTGTTATTTTTTTCTCCCTTCTCTCTCCTCTTGTTTACTTTTAAGAAATGTAGGCACGGTAATATGAAAAAAATCCTGGTTGAAAGAGTGTGACAAAAGAAAAATGTATGCGTTTTTCTCATTCTTGCATGGAGGAATGGATGACTGGATTAAGGACCTTAGATTGATTTAGTAACAAGTTTTAAGAGAAAGTAAGTAAATGAAAAATAATATTGAATGTTATGAGGCTTTGTTCTAGCAAATGAATGCATGCTTAGTAGCAATTGTGCATCTGTCCCTCATCTCTCCATGGAAACAATCTGAAAAAGAGAAGTTGACTATCTGATTCTCATGTGTCCATGGAAAAAATATGATAATGAAAAACTGTCTGGTTCTCATGTCTCCACGGAGACAATCTGATAAAAAGAAATTGGTTACAGTCTGGTGGAGTGCATAGCCGGCCTTAAGCATAGGCCAACTAGGCAGCCACTTAGGGCGCCGCTGTAGCAGGGGCGCTTTTCTAGTATTTATTTGGTGTAGGTAGACCAGGATGGGGGCACCAGATGGTGTGGTAGGGGGCGCCATGGAGCCCTTTTGCCTAGGGCACCAGTTGACCTAAGGCCGCTCCTGGTGGAGTGTAATTAGCTGGGGGGATAAGATAAACTGGCTAGGAAATAATGTTCTCTGAAAGCATTTAGAGGTTTTCCCAACTGGGACAGCTATAAGGATAAGACATCATGCATCTTAGCATGGATAACCTTTCTTTTAGGTTAACTCAAGTCATGAATATGTTCCTCGGTTTGGAACATATGTTCCTATTAGGAGGGTAAAACTTCAATATTTGAAGATCTACATAGTTTTGTGTGTTACTATTAAATGAATATGCTTTAGGGGTATTGGAGGTTTGTTTCTTTTTTGTTTGAGGGCTTTCAATAAAACAAAAAGTTCTGTAAGATGTGACATAGGCTCAAATGTATAAGACAAGAAACAACTATATCAAACTTCAACCTGCTAAACAGTGTATGCATATAACACAAAATATGGAAATAGACATTTAATAAAAAAGGTTTTATAAATAAAAGGTTGGAATAAATTTTTAATACAATTATGCTTTCTGTAATGTCTTTAAGTGTCAATGATAAACACAAAAAAGAAAGAATAGTGAACCTTATTAAAAAATGTAGAGTGCAAAAAGCTGTGGTACAACAGGCACACTTGGAGAGAACTGAAAATGTGGACTTGATAAAGAAAGGTTTTCAGGATGTTTTTTCAGCAGAATATCTGGGACACAGGAAAACAGAAGTACTTATATGAATTGCAAGAGGAGCTCCAATAGAGATAGAAGAGGATGAAAAACATAATGGCAGATTTATAGTGCTAAGGGGCTACTAGAAATGGAGGAGAATTACACTTGCACGTATTTGTATACCACCTAAAACTACTATAATGGAGCTTAAGAAAATTTTGGGAGAATACTCAGTTTTCAGCAAAGGATATTACTTATATGTGGGGACTGGAATTTGATTTGCAGCAGTAAATATGTGTATGGGGGGCCAGAAGGGAAAGTATAACAAAGGAGGGTAGATTTTTGAAAAAAATTATGAAAATATTTGGCATGGAAAATATCAATTCAGTAATAGGAATTCAGAGTGAATTTACATACTATTTCCCCAAGATATAAAAACTGGACTAAGCTACACAGAATTTACATTTCACAGGAACACGTGCATTTAATTGAAGGTCTTGATAGGCAATCATCTCATATCATGTCCCAATAATAATTAAAATAAAAACACAGGGCAATGCGATAAAAATGAGACTGGCGCATTCCCACCTATCTGTTGAAAAGAGAGGAATTTAAGGAATGGATAGTGGAGATTATTCAGGAGCTATTCAAGAGGATAGAAATTACTTCTGAAAATTTAACTAGGAAGTGAGATAAAATTAAGGTGGAGTTTAAAAATAGGGTGGAAATAAAAGAAAGGGAGCTATGGTTAAGAAGTAACAAGAACTATTTAGAGGGACTGACAAAAATTAAAGTATTGCAGAATAAGGGGAATCTCACATAACAAAAAGAGGATCAACTACAGAATGCTAAGCACAAAATAAGGGATTACCTTGATAATATAAATGAGTTTAGAAAGATTGCTGTTAAATAACTGTTTTTTTGATAACACTAGAGCACAAACTTTTAGCACAACAACATAGGCAACAGAAAGATGAAAGGGCTGTTGAGAAGCGCAGGGAGCCTGTAACACGAGGTATTAGAAATATTTTTAAAATTCTATGAAAATCTGTATAAAGCAGAGGAACATGGAAATCAAGAAAAGATACAAATGAAAATGTTTATGGAAGAATTAAATATGCCAAGGTCAGAGGTAGATGAGGCTCAATTATTAACTGTTAGGATAGGAGATAAGATAAAAATTGTGATGTATAACCAATCTACAGGAAAGTCCCCAGGAATAGATGGTATTCCTGTGAAAGTTTTGAATCTAGGAGGGAAAAAATGATAAAGATCTGGAAGTATTTGTTTAACAGTATTTTGAGAGAAGGAGAAGTACCAACATCCTGGAAGAAAGCAGTAGTAAATGTAATACCTAAAGAGGGTAAAAATCCATCAGATCCAGCTTCATACAGGCCCATTTCAACACTAAACCATGATTATAGTGTTCATGTCTATAATGGTTAAAAGAATGGCAAAAGTAATGCCAAAGTTGATACATAGGGATCAATGTAGTTTTGTGGAAAGAAGGCAAACATTTGACAAAATTAACAGAACATTAATGATCCAGAGGGAAGCAGAATGTAAGAAAATACCACTGTTGTTGCTGGGGTTTAAAGCAGAAAAACCATTTGACAGTTAAGATGGGACTTTATGAACAGGGCTATGGAAGCATTTGCATTTGCTGACAAAAATTATAGGGTTGATTAGGAGGATATATGAGGGATAGGAGGCGAAAATTAAAGTGGGTTCGTTCCTCTCTGATAATTTCTGCACAAGCAGAGGAACCAAGCAGGGGTGTCCTTTTCCCCTTTATTTGCATTATATTTAGAACCACAGGCAAAGAAAATAAGGGACTCAAGTTCAGGGTATAATTGGTATTGTAGTCAAGAAAAGATGGCGCTATTTGCAGACAATATTTTATACCTGACAAAATCAGAAAGAGACACAATAGTGTTGTGGAACATTTTGAGACAGTTTCAAATCCTTTTCTGGATACAAAATTAATAAAGCTAAAACAAAGGCAATGGCAGTAAATTATGTACCCATATATGAATTGGTTCAGCAATATCCATATTTATAGGGACCAGATAAAATAAATTATTTAGAAGTGTGGATTAAAATGATACTGGTGTGGCAACTAAGGATATGTGGGAAGACACTAAACAAAAGATAATATGAAAACTGAGACAATGTAAGCTTTGTTATATGGATATGGATAGTATAATACAAGCAGTTAAAAGGTTTTTACTCCCATTAATCTTATACACAGGTCAGGCATATTTTGTCAACCAGGAGGAGAAGTTCTGGATAGCAATTAATAAATAGCTGACGGATTTTATCTGGGAGGGGAAGACTTCAAGTGTCAAGTGGGATAAGCCGATTTTTATACCAAATTTGAAGTGGTAATTCAGAGCTACACAGTTAAGATTCCTATACATACCACAAGCAGAAAACTATAATTCAAGGTGGAAAGGGATAATGATGAAACAGGGGTGCATTTCGAGAAACAAGGAAAGACTGGGACTTCGATGCACACCTTTAAGGAGACTAACAATAATCAAACAGAATATTTATATCTATAAAGTAGCAGAAAGTATCCTAAGAACTAAGCCAACATGGGAATGGAGAAAGGAGATTCTGCTGATAGGGATGACTGCAATTAGGGATATAGACAACAGGCAAGATGGGGCTGGAATTTATTGGAGAAAACTAGGAAAAGAACCAAGGTACTGTGATAAATAACTAGAGGGAAAGATGATAGAACAGGAAGATGCCAAGAATTTATTTGGACTGCAGGTTAAAGATTGCCTTCCTTATCAAGGATTGATATCAGAAAAATGGCAAACAGAAAATAATAGGGGCACCCTGAATGGAAGATCAGCTGGTAGAGTTTTTAGAAGAATCTAGAACAGAAGCTGCCATTAAAAAAGGAATAATAAGTAGGGCATATAAAATATTGTATGATAACTATAAGAATCAATCAGAGGAGTTAGAAAGGATTGGGAAGAGAGACTGGATAAGCAATTCACAAAGAATGGAAAGATATATGTATGACTCCCAAATATGCAACAAAATCTAGAAGATTCTGGATTTTTGCTTGGAAATGTTTACATTGATATTTTTATACCCCAAGTAGATTCCAGAGAATTGTTCCTCGGGTAGATAACAAATGTTGGAGGTGTGATACGGAATAATTGGGGACATATTTTCTGGGAGTGAGGTGAGTTGGCGAACTTTAAGGATTCCCTGCAGGATGCATTGTCAGAGATACTGGGTGGACAGATTGGTGTGAAGAGGGAGATGATTCTTCTGAGCTATGATACAGACTCAGAATTGCCTAGACATGGTAAGGCTTTGCTGTGTCTAATTATGATGGCTGCCAAAAAAGCAATTACTAGAAAATGGAAATCAAAATTCTCCAAAGCTGATTACAACCTCCTGAGGGAAGGTATAAATAGCTTCACAGCCCCTCCCCCTCTACAGGAACTGGCACATATGTTCAAACCTACACCAAAGTACTATATGAGCATTTATATAGCTGCATGGAATCAGGAATACCAGAAAGGACGAAATCATTCTCCTCAAGGAAGAGTAAACCTGTCTGGTGGACATCTACAATAAATAAACTCTATAATAAAAGGAAAATAAATTGCTGTCCAGGACCAAGAAGGAGCAGGTGCCCAAATGGAAGCAATCTCTCCTTAGCCTGAACAAGCAAATAAGAGCACTAGTGAAATCCTCCAAAGCAAACTTCGGGTCCAAACTGGCCACATCTACTAAAGACGATCATATGGCCCTCTTCACATATGTCCGCAATCTCAAAGGAAGCATCCAGATCTGCTCAGAAATAGTGGTCAAGGACACTACATACACAAATGCTGTAGATATAGCCAACTTGCTGGCAGACCGGCTCAGTGAAAACTACTCCTCTGCCCCCTCCCCCCATCAGTAAAACAGGACATCCCCAGTACCTGCTCCCCTTGCCTTTTCTCTAGGGAGCAAGTCTTCACTGCCCTAAAGCAAAAAATACAGCCTCCATGGGACCCGATAACATCCCAGGCTGCATCCTACATGAACTCAGGCAGGAACTTACAGCACCATTAGGCACCCTATTCAACCAAAGCTTGAGTACCGGCTTCGTCCCAGCCAAGTGGAGGACAGCTACTGTCAACCCTTTGCATAAAGGTGGAGCATCCATCGATCCAGGAAATTATAGACTCATCAGCCTAACAAGCCTGATCTGCAAGGCCATGGAGCAGATTATCATGGACCTCATTAATAAGGACATTGGCAACCTCCAGACACTTGATCCCAGACAGTTTGGTTTTGTCAAGGGGAGGTCACCCCTGTTAAATTTGGTCGACTTCTTTGAGACAGTCACCAAGGCCATAGACAAGGGAAAGATGGTACACACCACCTACCTTGACCTGGCCAAAGCCTTCGATATTATTCCCCACTCAGGTAAAATAGACAGACTCTCTCAAGTAGGCATTAATCCATATGTTACCAGATGGGTAGCAAACTGCCTCACTGATAGAACCCACCTAGTCAGAATAGGGAAAGCCACCTCAAGTAGTAGACCCGTAACAAGCGGTGTACCCCAGGGATCGGTCTTGGAGCCTCTGCTGTTTGGGATATACTTCTCGGAGGTGCAGGCCAAATCTAGTTGGCTATGGCTGACCAAGTTTGCAGATGAATGAAAGCTGGGTGCTGTCATCAGTTCCCCTAGTGATGTTGACATCCTCCAAGAGGGTCTCAATCAAACAAATGACTGGTGCCAGAAACATGGCCTCAAATTGAATGCCAAAAAAATGCATCATCATCCCTTCTGGGGAGTGTGACGTCCCCACAAATTATCACATTGATAATAAGATCCTAAACACACAATCAGTTGTGAGGGACTTGGGCACCCAGGTTGATAGTAAATGGACTTTTGACTACCATATTGCCTCCGTTGTATGGAAAGGTTTCTACATGGCCCACCTCATTAGTAAGGGTATCTCATCCAGGAACAAGGTAGTCACAACATCCCTGTATTCTTCCCTTATAAGACCCATTATAGTGTACAATGCCCCTTTCGGCATGTACCTCACAAAGCACATGCAGCAGCTGGAGAGACCACAGAGGTTCCTCACCCGGAGAATCCAGGGCTTCAAACATCTACCCTACACAGACAGGCTAAAAGCCCTGTCCCTCTACTCAGTCTCCTATAGACTCCTCAGAGGTGATCTCTGTCTGGCATCCAAAGCAATCTCAGACCCTGTCCTGATGGGACTGCTGCATATCCGCAAGTCAAGAAGCGGCCGCAACCTGTTCTGTGATGTCAATAGGACTTGTTGGGACAGATCTGTGTCCCAGAGACTCCCCCTTTTGTGGAATAGACTCCCTCTCCAAGTAAAGCAGAGTACCTCATTAACCCTTTTTAAGTGCAACCTGGATAACTGGATGGGGAACAGAAAATACACCCCTGGGATTCCACCTGTATCCCTGCTGGACAGTGGCATAGGGTGCTGACTTGTTGGAACATGGGCTAAATTCTTGGCTAGGCTTGTAAGGGCCTCAGAGCCAATAGCCTAGTAACTTCCTATGATCCTATAAACCAACTATACTAGAAATTATGAATATAGTAACAGAGTTAAAACAACTGGAAGTGAGATCTTTAGAAAAGGGTAGGAGCAAACTACATAGGAAAAAATGGGAACTGTGTAAACAGTACATACAGAGGAGAAATGAGGTTTAAAAGAAGGCAGGACTTAAATGAGCTACATAATGTTTGACTGAAAATGATTGGATAGATTATAAATTAGGTATAATGTTTGCAACTGGGAGTGTGTCAGTATGGTTTCTGATGTAAAATGCTTGCAACTAAGATTGTGTTGGTGTGGTTGGTTTTCATTTATAGAAATGTACGATTATTAAACCATCACTTACAGTATAGGCAAATGTTTCTTATATAAAAAAAGGGGGCAGAAACTGAATAATTTATGTAATGTTGCTTAGGTTATATTATGTATAGCAATATATGTGAAATATGTAAATGTGAACTTGTTAATACAGTTTGATTACTTTACACAAATGTAAATTTGCCTATGTCACAAGTGATAATTAAATGAAAGTGTTAAAAAACAACTATAAGAATCAATCATAGGAGGTTAGAAAAAATTGGGAAGAGAGACTGGAAAAACAATTTCCAAGAAAACAATGGGAAGACGTGTATGGCTCCTAAGTATGCAACCTAGTCCAGGAGGTTTAGAACCTTTGGAAGTGTTTGCATGGGTATTTTTATACCCCAAGTGGACTTCAAAGAATTTTTCCTTCGGTAGATTGCAAATGTTAGCGGTGAGATGGAGAAGAAAGAGGTACTGGGAACATATGTTTTAGCAGTGTAATGAGTTGCCAGATTTAAAAAATTCCCTGCACATTATTCTAGTAGAAATATTAGGTGAGCAAGTGGCTGTAAGTAGGGAAATGATTCTTTTGAGATGGGATACAGAATCTGAATTGCCTTATTAAGTTTAATTCTGTGGGCTGCCAAAAAAGCAATTACTAGAAAATGGAAATCAAAGTCTACACCAACTGTATTTGGGTGATTGATTATTACGGAAGGGCTGTGGCTGACTAAGTTTGCGGACGACTGCAAACTGGGTGCTATAATAGAGTCTCTGGCCAACATGGAGATCCTCCAGAAGGGCCTAAATGAGACTGATGCATGGTGTCAAAGCCATGGTCTCAAGCTAAATGCAAAAAAATGAGTAGTAATCCCCTTTGGAAAAAACAGAGTACCCGCACACTACAACATAGGAGGTAATCCCCTGAAATCTGAAGAAGAAATAAGGGATCTAAGGACCCAAGTAGATAGTCAGCTTTCCTTTGATAACCATGTTGCCAAAGTGGTTAGAAAATCCTTCTATGTGACCCATCTGATCATGAAAGGGTTCGCATCAAGATCTAAGGATGTAATGGTGCCCCTCTACACTTCCCTCATCAGACCCATTATTGAGTACAATGCACCAAATGGAAAGTACCTCGTTAGATATCTCCAGCAGCTGGAGAGACCACAGAGGTACCTAACCAAGAGGATTACTGGTCTCAAACAGTTGCCCTATGCAGCACGATTGAAAAAGCTAAGACTGTTCTCTGTTGCATACCGCTTTCCCAGAGGCGATCTCTGTCTAACGTACAGAGCCATGTCCAACCAAGAATTGTTGAACATGCTCCATCTTAGCAAAACCAAGTCTACTCGAGCTACACGCTCTAGGGATATAAACCTCAACACAACAATGAATAGAACATGCTGGAGGGATAGATTCCCTTTGCAGAGACTTCCCTTACTATGGAACAGGGCCCCGATCTACATAAGACAGAGCCCCTCACTATCACTCTTCAAGAGGAACCTTGATGAGTAGACGGGTAACAGAAAGTTCACACCGGGGATCACACCAACAGCACTACTAGATAGGGGCCAAGGGTACTAGCTGCTAGTACAAGAGTCTAGGGAACTACTCATACCTCTCAACCTGGAAACATCAAAAATCTGGACAAGGCCCATGAAAAATAGGTACAAATCTGTACGCTGATTAACATCTAATTTGCATACATAATTATGTAACCCCACCCACTCTAGTGGAATTGTGGGATACCAACTTTCAAACGCAAACTGAAGAACAGACGACCAAAATATGGCCCCAGAGCTCAGACCTTGTAGTAAATAGTAACCATTTTTTTAAATGTGTAGCAATGAATGATCACTGGGAAGGGAGAAGAACCTTACATCTACAAAGAAAGTAGAAAGTGCCTGTTGCCCTTGAGGAATAACTTGCCTATGTTGCATTAAAAAAGTAATAAGCTAGTAATATTGCTGCAATAGGGAATGGATGGTAAACTTATTTACTAGGCATCTCTGCCAAAGAGGACATTCTCAAAACTACAGCATCCACCCCCTTTAAAAGTACAACACAGTACAGTATCAGCAATCCATCTACATACTGAGGGAGTAGAACCCACAACCTTCTGCATCAAAAGCAAGTGTTCTACCTGTTGTGCTACTAACATAAACAGACTTGGTATAAGCAGCATTACACTGCTCTCCCCCTGAAGAACTATGCAGCACAAGAAATCTGGAAAAAGCCAACATTTATTGAGGGGGGGGGTAAAGGCCCATAACAGGGGACATGTTTTAAACATT
This sequence comes from Protopterus annectens, assembly GCF_019279795.1. Taxonomy (NCBI): domain Eukaryota; kingdom Metazoa; phylum Chordata; order Ceratodontiformes; family Protopteridae; genus Protopterus; species Protopterus annectens. Next base: position 382,235,605 of record NC_056737.1, on the reverse strand, counting down.
GCTTGTATAATCTTATAAAAGTTGCCAGAATAAAATGTTTTGCATTACCATGCGTTTTCTGAAAATAGGAAGACAAACTTAAATGGCTATCATTTAGTGAATTCATTTCTCACTAATTTGCTAGAAAACCACAAATATTAAGAGGAACATACCAAAGAAACATTGAAAACAAGTGGTGGTGTGGGTTTGGTTATACAACAAAACAGCATCCAGATTTTCCATTTTAAACTATATGACAGCCACTCAGTTTATTCTAAAGTCAGATTGGCAGCAAATCTACTTTTACCCAGCTTATGCTAATACCTTGGTATTGTTAAACCTCAGTGTCTGAGCAAGGCCCTCAATAATGAGATTAAAGTGCATTACATACACAGTGTACATGGGCCTGTAATGTCATCTGAAAGCAGTGAAACTAAGAATACATTTTTAAAACAAACATCCATGGTGTAATAGGAATGATGTACTGCAATGCAGTGTGGTTTGTGGTTGGATTTGCTCCCTTTAGCTAGAGTGTTTAGTCCATTAATATTTGTCCTCAGACCCAAATCACCCAAACCTTAACATAGAGGAGAAAATCCCACTGTAATTTCTGTCCTTATTAAAGATCACGTCTACAATATACAATTTTAAAAATGTATACATGGAAGAAATGCAATGCCACAGCTGTATAGGACACTCGAGGTTAATATATGTGCAATGTTAATTTGTACTATTTTGTATAGTGTTAGAAAATGTTAATTAAATATTGTATATCTTGTAGCAGAGATTACTACAAAATGTGCTACTGTATTAAACAGGACTTGGTAAATGTGAAAAACACAGACTATTACAAAGCAGTGTACCCTTTTTGGGAGATTAGGAATACTTCAGCTTCAATCCAAAGAAAACATTCAGCATATACATTTCTGTCAAGTGAATTCCAATTGTCCACATTCCAATGGTATTTAAATTTTTGTGTCCAGCCAACAAAATTTTGATATAATACATTACTTGAAATAGAATTCCTGCCTAGAAGAAAAAAAAAGAAAATTCAGAAAATGCATTATGGGCCATTGTAGTCAAGGATGATAGAAATTCAGGCTAACCTCGATCAATGCATGGATAAATGAAAGTAGTACTGCTATTGTTCCAGTGAACAAAAATATTTAGAATACTAACTCCATGACTAGAACATAACACAAAGTAGGAAAATATAGTAGCCAAAAGAATTCTGCAATAACCAGTAAGCACTATTTACATTCAAGAAGATAAAATACAGAACACACCCACCCTTATCTTCAGTAGCATTAATGGATGGCTGTTTAACTTTGCATAAAGGATAAAATACAGAACACACCTACCTTCAGTCGCATTAACAGACAGCTATTTAACTTTGCATTAAGGATAAAATACAGAACCTGCATTAACGGCTAACTTTGAAGAAGAAAAAATACAAGACAGCTGTTAAACTAACTTTGCAGCAGCATTAACGGACTGATAAACTAACTTTGCAACAGCATTAACAGACTTGCAAGAACATAAAATGCAGAACCTGCAGCAGCATTAATGGACTAAGTCACACACACACACATCCTTCGGTAGCTGTTAAACTAACTTTACAGCAGCATTAACGGACAGTTTAACTTTGCAGCAGCATTAACGGACTTACAAGAAGATAAAGCTGCAGCATTAATGGACACACTTTGCCAAATAAAATACAGTTCTTCTCGGACATGCACGCACCCCAGACACACACACCTTACCTGTAAATAATTCCCATCCCAAAGTCCCAAGCCAGCAGCGAAAACGGGTCGGCAGCAGATTTAAAGCAAAGTCCCAAGCCAGGCGCCAGCACATTAAGTCCCAAGCCAACAATGAAAACAGCAGCAGCCAGCCCAGCAGATTTGACCTCAAAGCCAGCATTCTTCTCTCGGAAGCAGTTTCAATCCAAAACAGCATTCTCTCAGCAGCAGTAACGTCTTCACTACTCTTCAGTTACTTTCAAATTCTTCTCGGCAAAGCACTTCCCGCCTGCTCACAGCCAGCCGGAAATGATGACGTGAGCTCCTTGAGCTCAATTCCGGCTGGCTGGTAGTGCTGACGGAGTTGACATCATCACGCACGTGATGACATCAGCTCTGACAGCGCGAAAATTAAAAAAATAAAAAAAGAAAAGGAAAGAAATCGGAAATGAAGGGGTGCCACTCGGGAATCGTGGCACCCCAAAACGGTAAAACCGAGTAATTCAGGACGGTTGGGAGGTCTGGAACTACTAAAGGGGCGGTGAATACTGCACAACGTGGCAGGGCTAATATATGCCTTCGGGCAGATAGCCCAGTACCAACCTATGAACCTATTATAAAAAGATACAGGAAGAGGGGTGTTTAGAAAAAGGAAGGAGCAAATTACTTAGAAGTAAATGGAAATTGTAGGAACAATACATGCATAATAATGTTCAGGAGGGGGAGTGAAGTTTGAGGGAAGGCAGGAATTCAGCATTTTTTGAACATTGGACTGATGATAGTAGCAAAGAAAATATATGTGATGTATTTAAACGGAACATGTTAAAATGGTTTGTTTTCTTTTCTGTTAAATGCATGTTTGACTACGTCTTGAGTGATAATTTAATAAAAGCGTTTAAATGAAAAAAAAAAAAAACATAATGACTATTAGAGCCACAATGAAAAGCAGTAAAAGTAGTAAGGAATGTTTCAGCTAGAGGTAAATGAGAAGTCCAGAAGAAAGTGGAACAACCCCACACAGTGCAGTCCTAAAATCTTTTGGAATAACCTGGTTCAGTAATCATTTTATGAAGCTGAGCAGCAATTCAGATTTTGGCATTTACCTTGTGCTCTGGGTTGATGATCTACAGAAATGTTGAGGAAGGCGAGATTCCTACTTAAATTAAACCTGAAAAAAACACATTAATGGCAAATCCCTTTAAATACTTGAGGGTAAGCAAACGACATTCTTCAATAACAGAGGGATTATTCTAGTCATCATACTTCTTTTTGGGCTATGTGGAGCCTCAGCAACCTTTCAAAGATTAATGGACAGAGCCCAGAAACCCCAGCCCATGATGTTTAAATATATATATTGCTTCTGTTAATTGTACTTGTACTTGCTTCTTTAAGAAAAGAAAGATACCAAGCTTTACTAGTGAGAACAGGTTTGTTCACTGATCTAGTAAATGCAATATTAAACGAAAGCTGAAGGAAGCCCATCCAGCATGTTAGCACTTTGTGAAAGAGGACTAGGCATCCAGGGCAGCATCTCTGGGGGACATAATCAACCACAGTGAGGAAAGAATTGAAAGGAGAAGCTATATTCTTGGCAGATATATCCAGAAGGACCTACCAAAAGAGACTAACTGCAGGTTCTTCTGTCTTATACTGCTGGGAATTTTTTTAAACACCTTTATTAAATTATCATTTAAGACATAGGCAAACATACATTAATAAAAAAAGAAAACAAACCATACTAATGTTTTCAGTTATATAAATTATACATCACATATGGTCTTTATAACTATCATTAGTCCACCATTACATAAATAGTTCAATTCCTGCCTTCCCTTAAACCTCCTGAACATTCTGCATGTATTCTTCCCACAATCTCCATTTATTTCTATGTAACTTGCTCCTTCCCTTCTCTAAGTCTCACATCCAGTTAATCTCTGTTACAATATCTAGTACTTCAAATACAGTTGGTTTACACTTTGATTTTCTAGCAATTGATTTTTGGCAGCCACCAGAATTAAACTTAACAAGGGTTACTACGTCTAGGCAGTTCTGATCCAGTGTCTCAGCTCGAAAGATCATTTCCTTAGTTATATCCATTAGTTCACCCAATATTTCTGACAGAGTACTCTGTGGGGAATTTTTTAAATCTGCCAACTCATTACACCCCCAAACGTATGTTACCAGTTACCTCTTTCTTCCCCATCACACCTCCAATATTTGCCATCTACCTGAAGAAAAAAAACTTCTGCTTGGGGTATAAAAATATCTAGGTAAACACTTTCAAGGAAAAATCCTAAACCTTTTGGACTTTGTTGCATACTTGTGAGCCATACATTGTTCCTTTGTAAATTGCTTATCCCAGTCTCTCACCAACTTTTTCTAACCTCCTCCGATTAATTCTTAAAGTTATCATGCATTATTTTAGATTCCCTACTAATTATCTCTTTAACAGCAGCTTCTGTTCTAGATTCAGCTAAAAGCTCTACCAGAGCAGGTCTTTCATTTAGGATTCCCTGTGCCGGGAAATAAATTTGTTTATAAAATAAACTCCATTTTTATAAAGAAGGTGATCTCTGCTGCTTCAACCTTGAAGCAATACCGGATATATATATATATATATATATATATATATATATATATATATATATATATATATATATATAACATATGCGTATACATACTACATACTGCATGAGTTTAAAAGACTAAAGAAAATCAGTTATAAAATAAATGATAAAAAATATATGAAAGACAGCATTATTCAATCCTAAGTCAGTCATGACATCAAGCTGGGATTGCAGCCACAGTTGTTAACATGGATGGAAGAAACACCACAGAAAAAGACTCTAAGGACTGTCAGTTTTTCACTGCCCACTTTCCCACCTGCTTAAAGCAGAAAATCCAAAGCTCCTGGTCAGTACTCTGTCAGAAATGCCAAGTACTCAGCACTCTCTGAGGCTGAAATCAAGAATGTTCAGCTAGGTAGCAATTCTTAAGGCTTATTGTTCTATGCAGCAATAAGCTAAAAGGCACACTAACAGGAGTATGACAATGATTGTATAATGACATGTGATGAAGCACAGTCCGAATACATAAAGTCAAGCAAATCAAATCAGGAAAAGCAGATCACAGTCCACAGTCATCAGCTGTGAAGCTGCACAGGAGGTTGCATATAGGTATGAAGGCAAAGCAAATATGCTTGGAACAGCAGCTACTGTTCAGCAGCATTTCCTTAAAATGGTTAGCATTTTCCCAGGAGCATGACATGTGTTACCACTGAAAACAGTACTGACAAAGGCTAACATTAAACCAGTTGACAGATCGGAAACTCCTGGGCCACTCTCAAGTGGACAGCAACATTCTACACAACTGGTTGAGCTGTACAACCTGCAGACTGGTGATGGAGTAATGTGAGGACTTCCCATACCAGTAGATATCAAGGTATATATAGCTTTTACCATTATAGGTATACAGATCTGCCAGAGAAACTGAGACACAGCTGGTATATCATAGGTATCCAGCCTATACAATACTAGATGCATTCCTTGAGAAATTACTGCCACATATGTACAAACTCACCTGCTTCCCCAACATGGCAGGACAGAGAAACACCATCATGAGCTGCTTTTATAATGCTCACTTCCTCAAAGTGCTGTGAGCTGTAAATTTCACCCATTTGGCACTAAAGGCCTCAACTAGTGTCTAAGGACAATACTACATCAACAGGTTGGGACTATCATTCCATCAACTGCCAAGTAACATGCAATGCACAGGGATTCATAACCCAAGTGTCTGCCCAGCACCCTGGCAGTGCCCATGACCAATTTATGACATACAGTTAATCTGTCACCTCTTCATGTATAGTGACATCCCACAGGGCCACCTTGCAGTTATGTGGAAGCACACTGGTGTACCAATTTATCTAAAGAAATAGTCAGTCTATACACATCTCATCCCACAAGCATACACCCATGTCTTTAATGTACTGCTGGTCATGCAGGATACCCCAGAGCCTTGGTTGATGGCACCCATATGAAATCCACAAAAGCATAGCTAAACGGTATAACACTAACCATGCCCAAATCAGGAATGCAGTAGAGTGTTCAGCCTGCTGAAATCTTGATTCCACTGCCTAGACACTTATGGGAAGTATTGCAACATGCCATTGCCAAGAGCTGCTTGTTGGTGCAGGCTATAAAATATGATCCTGGTGAAGCAGGCAGCCCACCTATCATTAGTAAGACACACTTAATATGTAATAGCACAACCAGTTGCAACTTTCAGCAAATCATCCTTCAGAAATGACAGTGATGGCAAAGAGAGCAACCAATGGACAGTTTATGGGGGAGGCAATACATGTCTGTGCAGTGGAGTCCCTGTGATGTGTGGTCATAATAGGCCAAGACCACCACAGGGATATGGGTGTAGTGGAACAGAGCCAGCAGGGAGTGTGCACATGAGGTATTTAACCCTGGGCAGCTCTACAGTGTGGCCACCCCTGTAATAAGATGAGCTATGATGATACCCCACCACAGCAGATGAAGTGTGTCTTCCCTGTGATGGTCATCCTGTGTGGCCACCACAGGTACAAACATGGCCATAGGTAACACTGGGGTACAGGACACAGTCAGTGGCACTGGCAAACATCCACATGGAGGTGGCGATGGATACATTTGCCACCACAGACTGTGGGAAACAAATCATGGCATCTTCCCTAAACCCCATTGTCTCCTGGAGGCTTTAGCAGTGTTGGATGATGCAATTCTGGAGGCTATATACCATGCCAATAATCTTCAGGTTGGGGCATCAGTAGCTGTGTACTGTGTCTGGATTACAGCCCTGCACATTTGTTGACTGATGCCTAGAACTGCCTACATGTCTAGGACTAGCTGTCACAATGACCGTTGCCTTGAACTACAGGTAGGCTGCAGTACAGAGTGTATCTACATGTCAAATGCAGTAAGTTGGTCTACCATCAGAAGTCCAGAGGTACCAGTGGCAGTGGTGTCAGTCAAGGTAGGCATACCTTGACAGGAAAAGTACAGTTGTGTAAAATCTTACCATAACAGTAGATGTCCTTGCCTTCACCTCTGCCATATGGAATTCCCTGCCGTGGAAGCCTGACGTCCGACCAGTCTACCAAAGCCTAACATTGCTTTAAGGTACACTGAATGTCACCCAAATGCTCCTTGCATAGCATAGGGCATAAAGGCGATGTTCGGGCATACCACCCTCAGAACAGAATGCCCCAGTAGGAACACAAGAGCAAGGAAAACCAAAGAGAACCTGCACATCCAGGAAGGAAAAAAACTACGGGGATGGAGGGAGGTAGTGAATATGTTATGGTATGATTTTACACAACTGTACTATGTATAGGAGAGTGCCAAAGTTCAAGAAGAAACTTGGGTGGCGGAAGTAGCAGTAGAGCCCTCTAAGAAGCCAAGAAGAATGGTGTTAGCAAACCCAGCTCTAGCTCTGGAGATACCATCCAACTTGCAGTGTCTTTTTTAAAAGTATCCACAGAAGTCCAGGTAACTGCTTCAAGAATACAGTTAGTATCTAACCCCTTGAAAAAAGCACCAGAAGAAGCCACAGCTCTAGTAGAATGAGCCTTTACAGAAGAAGGAAGGCTCCTGCCATTAAAAGTGTAATAAAAAGAAATAACCTTTGAAATCCAAGTAGAAATAGTTTGGTTGAAACAGCTAATCCTAAAGATCTAGGATGAAAGGAAAAACAACTGATCATATTTTCTGCTAGCTTTAGTCTTATCCACATAAAATCTGATCTGTCTATGCATGTCCAAAGTATGCATCACCCTCTCACTGTCAGATTGCAGAGGGGGGAAAAGTAGGCAAATTAACAGACTGATTAAGTGACAAGTCATTAACAAAGGACAAAAAAACTCTTGAGGTGAAACCACGATGTAAACAAACAGTTTAAATTCAATAAAAAATAAAAACAGTATGGTTAGTAAGTGCTTTCGCATTCAACCCCGAACGCTTCATCAGACATAATCCACAACTGCTGTGACCTCTATTTAAACACACAGACTCAATTGATCAATTTCCTTTAAGCCAGTCATTAATTAACTATTTTGAAGATGCCTGCAGAAACATTACTGTTTTCCAAAAAGAAATATACCATAGAAACCTCATCCTTAATCAAGGACTATTGTACCTATATACAGAGTAAATTCTAGAAGATATATATATCTGTCTTTCATTACCCTTGATGGTTCCATAAAACAATATAAATATATATATAAATATATAAATATATATATATATATATATATATATATATATATATATATATACATATATATACACTCTAGTGAAGCAGCCCTAACTAGAAATGAAGAAAATTAAAATCATATCGAATGATGGTCACTAGATGGCAGCATGTACTCAGTTATTTCAAAAGCCTGTTAGCTAAATGTGACTGTGGAAGAAATGTATCCATTTATAAAAACTTACGAATAAATGTATATATAAAGATTTAAAACAAATGTATATGAAAACTTTATTTGGAAAAACATAATAACAGCAGTATGAGAGTACAATCAATGAGAAGAGGCATGTTTGCCTATAGAAACTGCAATCACTGTACATATATATATGGCCAACATAAACAGGTTTATGGAGCCAGTTACTGGGAGAATATATGAACTTCCAACATTATGCTGACTGTAAAACTCGTGACTTAATATACTTAGCCAATTGTACTACATGCACAGCATTCTATACAGCGAAAACAAATAGAACCCTAAGGGAACGGGTAAGAGAGCATTTGTATGCAATAAATAGAGAAGATGAGAGTAATGCACTGGCAAGACATCCTGAACCATGATCTCTCATAGGTAGGTACTAGCCTATCGGCCCAAGGGCCTAAGTCTAGCCACTAAGGTTCCCTGGCTTACACCACCCAAGAAAGTTATTTTCCTGTGCCCCTGTCGAGCAAAGCCACAGAAGTGATCCCCGGGGTGTATTTCTTACTTCCCATCCATTCATCAAGATTTTTCTTGAAGAGTGCTAATGAGGAACTTTGCTTGACATAGATGGGTACAGTCGGAGTAGGCAATACACTATGGAGTAAAGCTGGAGTTTTTTGAGATGGTCAGTGTAGGGCATCTGTTTGAGGCCAGTAATCCTCTTTGGGAGGTACTTCTGTTGCTTTCCAGCTGCTGCAGAACATTCCAAAACTCTATAATGGGTCTAATGAGTTCATAGGTAGGTACTAGGCTAACAGCCCGAGGGCCTACGTAAGCCTAGCCAACAAGATTCCCAGGCACCACACACCAAAAGTCATTTTTTTTTCCCACACACTGTCGCAGAGACACAGAGTGTCAAGATTTTTGAAGAGTGCTAATGAAAAGAACTTTGCTTGACATAGATGGGTAGCCTGTACCAGTAGTATGGAAAGTCTCTCAGGAATCTATCATGTCTTGTTTATTGTGGTAACAGGTTTAGGGGTCCCCTGAGCGTGTAGCTTGAGGGATTGGGATTTTCTTAGGTGTAGCATGTCCAACAGCTCTGGGTTTGCTACATATTTTTATATGTTGAGAGGAGATCACCTGAGGAGGAGTGATATGCGAGTAAAAGTAAGTTTTTTTAGAGATGGTCAGTGTAGTGCATCTGTTCTTGGATGTTGGGGCTAATGTTTTCTACTTCTGTCTTCTTTCAGCTGCTGTGTGCTGCTGCAGGTGTTCCAAAAGGGGTGTTGTACTCTATAATGGGTCTAATGAGTTCATAGGTAAGTTCATAGGTAGGTACTAGACTAACAGCCCGAGGGCCTACTAAGCCTAGCCAACAAGGTTCCCAGGCTTACACCACCCAAGAAAGTTATTTTCCTGTGCCACTGTCGAGCAGATACACAGAAGTGATCCCCGGGGTGCATTTCCTATTTCCCATCCACTCATCAAGATTTTTTTTGAAGAGTGCTAATGAAGAACTTTGCTTGACATAGATGGGTAGCCTGTACCAGAGTATGGGAAGTCTCTGGGACATGAATCTATCCCTCCAGCATGTCTTGTTTATTGTGGTAACAAGGTTTAGGTCCCTAGAGCATGTAGCTCGGAGGGATTGGGATTTCTTTAGGTGTAGCATGTCCAACAGCTCTGAGTTTGACATAGCTTTATATGTTAGGTAGAGATCACCTCAGAGGAGGTGATACGCTACGGAGTAAAGCTGGAGTTTTTTGAGACGTCAGTGTAGGGCATCTGTTTGAGGCCAGTAATCCTCTTTAGGAGGTACTTCTGTGGCCTTTCCAGCTGCTGCAGATGTCTTGTGAGGTACATTCCAAAAGGGGCATTGTACTATATAATGGGTCTAATGAGTGTCGAGTAGAGGGGAACAATGACCTCTTTTTTCCTGGATGAGAACCCTTTTATGATGACATGTGCCACGTAGAAGGACTTCCTGACTACTGTGGCGATGCGATTATCAAAGGAGAGACTACTGTCCACCTGGGTCCCAAGGTCTCTTTTCACACATTCGGTGTTAAGTAGACTGCTGTCTATGTAGTAGTTCATGGGTACAGAGTTTTTTCCAAAGGAAATGACAATGCACTTTTTGGCATTGAGCTTGAGGCCATGGCTCTGACACCAGGCATCTGTCTCAGAGAGGCCCTTCTGTAGGATTTCCATATCATTTGGGGACTCGACTATGGTTCCTAGTTTGCAGTCATCTGCGAACTTAGTTAGCCAGAAACCTTCTGTGTTAGCCTGTACTTCAGAGAAGTAGATACCAAGCAGGAGATGTCCCAGGACTGAACCCTGTGGTACTCCACTTGTCACTGGTTTGAAGTCAGATTTGGAGTCTGCAACTTTTACAGTGTAGGTTCTGTCAGTGAGCCAGTTGGCAACCAATCTTGTGACATAGGGATTTATACCTAGTTTAGTGAGTTTAGCTATAATTCCAGAATGGGGGATGGTGTTGAAAGGCTTGGTGAGGTCAAGATAGGCTGTATGAACCACCTTACCCTCATCTACGGCTTTAGTGGCTGCCTCAAAGAAGTTGATCAGGTTCAGGAGGCATGATTTGCCTTTCACACACCCAAACTGGGTGGGATCCAGAGTTTGGAGGTTACCAATGTCTTTATGAGTTGTATGATCATACATTCCATGGCCTTGCAGACCAGGCTCAGCAGGCCAATAGGGTGATAGTTCCTGGGATCAGTGGTGGCTCCCCCTTTGTGGAGTGGGATAACTGTTGCTGTGTGCCATTCAGTGGGCACAAAGCCTGACGTGAGGCTATGACTGAACATGGTGCTTAGGTGGGGAGCCAGTTCGTTCTGAAGTTTGTGTAAAATGCAGCCTGGGATGTTGCCCGGTCCCATGGATGTATTTTTGGCTATAGCGTTGGTTAATAAGAGTACTAGATTAGGTAATTTAAGAACTGCACTGAGAAATTAGAGACAAAATGGATTATCAGACTTTCAGCAGATAAAGCTTGTAGTCTGAATGACAGAATTTCCCCTGAAACCATTTCTTGTAGCCAGACAATTAATACATTAAATAGGCTGAACTTGAACATTTTATTCATGAAGATGTTTTTATCACAGAGATGTATTTTTTATATCTTTTTTTACATGTTTCTATATATGGTGGTTTAGTTTTTGAAATATATTTTCTACCCATATTTGTGTGTATTTAGATATTTAGTATTTATATACACGTTTTTATACATATATTCTTCATACATATATACTTTCAACATATATATGTTTCTCCATATAAAGTTTTCATATACAGTCATTTTAAATCTTTATATATACATTTATTTGCAAGTTTTTATAAATGGATATATTTCTTCCACAGTCACATACTTATGCTATTTAGTTAAAGGACCACTACAGGAAACGAATTAAAAAATATATATTTTTTAACTTTTCCTTATGACTGGCTCATTACAAACCTGTATGTACCAGGTAGAAGTAGTCAATACTAATTTTATTCTGTTCGTACCCCTGACTGCCCTCCTGGGGGCAGACATCCTGATGAGAGTTCATTTTGCTCTAAAGAAAAATCCTCCCCATAATACACTGCATGTCCACTTTATCTGAGATTACAGTGCCCATAGCTGGACTGTGTCATTAGAGTTCCATTCACTTAGAATGGAAGAACAGAGATGAGAAGCTATTTTTCAGTGGTCTCGGTAAAAGTACAATTCACTGTCATGCAGTGCCTTTTAAAAATGTGTTTGCTGCTGATGCATTACACATTCTGTGAAAAAGGCATCCCAAACTAGCAGCTCTTTGCTGAGATAACAGCCTTTTTTTAGACATTTAACTTTGAATTGCTTGATGTGGGGATAGTGAATCAGGAAGTGAAACAGATTAGCAGGGAGGAAGTAAGGACAGCTATGAAGAGGATGAAGAATGGAAAGGCTGTTGGCCCAGATGACATACCAATGGAAGCATGGAGGTGCTTAGGAGAAATGGCAGTGGAATTTTTAACTAGATTGTTTAATGAAATTTTGGAAAGTCAGAGGATGCCTGAGGAGTGGAGAAAAAGTGTTTTGGTACCTATCTTTAAGAATAAGGGTGATGATTAGTGATCAGCAGTATGGTTTCATGCCAGGAAAGAGCACTACAGATGCAATATTTGCTCTGACAGTGTTATTGGAGAAATACAGAGAAGGTCAGAAGGAGTTGCATTGTGTCTTTGTAGATTTGGAGAAAGCATATGACAGGGTGCCTAGAGAAGAGTTGTGGTATTGTATGAGGAAGTCGGGAGTGGCAGAGAAGTATTTAAGAGTGGTACAGGATATGTAAGCGGGTAGTGTGACAGTGGTGAGGACTGCAGTGAAAGTGACAGATCCATTTAAGGTGGAGGTGGGATTACATCAAGGATCAGCTCTGAGTCCTTTCTTATTTGCAGTGGTGATGGACAGGTTGACAGATGAGATCAGACAGGAGGCCCCGTGGACTATGATGTTTGCAGATGACATTGTGATCTGTAGTGAGAGTAGGAATCAGGTTGAGGAGACTCTGGAGAGGTGGAGATATGCTCTAGAGAGCAGAGGAATGAAGGTCAGCAGGGCTAAAACAGAATATATGTGTGTAAATGAGAGGGAGGGTAGAGGAATGGTGAGGATGCAGGCAGTAGAGTTGGTAAAGGTGGACGAGTTTAAGTACTTGGGATCAACAGTTCAGAGTAATGGTGAATGTGGAAGAGAGGTGAAGAAGAGAGTACAGGCAGGGTGGAATGGGTGGAGAAGAGTGTCAGGAGTGATTTGTGGCAGACGGGTACCAGTAAGAGTGAAAGGGAAGGTCTACAAGAGGGTAGTCAGACCAGCTATGTTATATGGGTTGGAGACATTGGCATTGACAAAAAGGCAGGAGTCTGGATGTGGCAGAGTTAAAGATATTAAGATTTGCACTCGGTGTGACTAGGATGGATAGGATTAGGAATCAGTATATCAGAGGGTCAGCTCATGTTGGACAGTTTGGAGACGAGATTGTGTTGGTTTGGACATGTGCTGAGGAGGGATGATGGGTATATTGGGAAAAAGATGCTAAGGATGGAGATGCCAGGTAAGAGGAAAAGAGGAAGGCCTAAGATAAGGTTTATGGATGTGGTGAGAGAGGACATGCAGGCGGTTGGTGTGACAGAGCAAGATGCAGAGGATAGGAAGAAATGGAAACAGATGATCCGCTGTGGCGACCCCTAACGGGAAAAGCCAAAAGATGATGATGAACTTTGATCTGCTTCAGTTCCTTCTACAGTTACTCCTCCCATATTCAACCCCCCTGCTAGCAAGAGTGTCGCATTTCCCTCCCTGCAAGGTTCAGCTATTTAGTAAGCTTTGCATGACAATACACAACCGATTTGCTTGCAGTCTGTCTGGTGTGTCAGTAAAAGTGTTCCCTCATCTCTCTCCTAACTCCTATCATCTGAATAGCACTTTTACAGTAAATCATGTTACAAAAATGCTTTTTAGCAATCCTTGATACAAAAGTCTTTAAGTACTCCTCTAAATATGCCTGTAACATACACAGATTACAATTCATCTCGGCCACTGACAGAAAGCCTCTGTCTGCAATAAATACTCAATTCATACAGAATATCAGTATTTGCCTTACATAAAATTTCAGTCTTCTGCCTTGTTACCCTTTATGCATACCACTGATGTCTCCTTATATTTGTGTGTACTAATGCTATTGTCTGCACATATTCATTGGTGTTATTTTTTTTTATTCAAATTAAGGTATTTCCTTCATGCTATGCAGTGCCCACTCTTCATGTTGTGAACAGTGTGCATACTGTTATTCCTCAGTGTCAAGACTGTTGTCCATTGCAAGCTGCCAGTATACATTTCTCTATTCGCTGATATCTGAAATTGCATACATTTCCTCAAGGAGCTAGACAAAACAATATGTTTCATACTAGTCATTTTTTTATGTAACTGATGCAGTTCTATAAACATATGAATATACTTCTTAAAGCAGGGATCAAGCATGAAAAGCCATTTAGCTATGAACATCAATGAAGCAAATGTAATGAACAGCACTTAGTAGGATTATACATAAACATCAAGTCATATGTACCACAGGGATGGGCTATGGCTTCAGAAAAAAACAAAAGGGTGCAAAGGTCAAACTTTGGGTGTTGAACAGCTGTTTTGTAACATCAAAGTACAGGCAAGCTAATGTACAAACTGCCCACGGCCCTTAAAGACAAAGATTATAAGAGCTTCTATAAAGTTAGAAGCAAGAGCAATCATTTAGATAAGACACCTTTCAGTTATCTTAGCCTCTACAAGTGCATAACTTGTGAAGCCAGGCGAATAACAATGGCTCTGGCTTTCAGTACAGCAAGGGGCAAGCTCAGCTAACAGGTATCATGCTGAGAGATGATTCCATTATGCAGATATCACCACTCCTCACTGTAACTTCAATGCACTGTTCAGCAACAGAAGATGAAGGAGGTGTGATGCATATGCATGGGAACCCTAACTCACAGAAAATGGCTTATCATTTGCAGATGGACTCCTAATAATAGCATCAGATGAGGCTAGAGATGTACCACAGAGGAAACCAGTTTTTAAACTGAAGACACTCATTAATACTCACATGGTACCTTTGTTACTAAACTGTTACATCTCAACACAGACTGGACACCAGACAGTAGCAAAAAAAAAAATTTACATCCATATTTGTGCAATTTCTACTACACTATACCATTTGACTATCAGTTACTGGTTTTCTTACTTGCATACCATACAGACTGCTTTTGCAAGTCACATCAAAAAAGCCATGTCAGCAAGCAAATGGAAGGCAGGCATAACTGGTGATACTGACTCTTGTTCATGGCATATTGTGGCATTTATATACAACTGTGAATTATACTACAGTACAGTAAATGGAATAATCCGCTCCCTGCAGGAGATTGTACAGCAGTATCATTCTGGCTTCCTGGTACAGTTTAAAACACTATGAAATCCAACTGGTATGCACACTTAGTGAGAAACTCATCTTCCAGAAATTTAATACACTGACATGTCAGAACATGTTTGATAAAGTGAAGCCACCGCTGTGTGTTCAGGCATTCTGATCAACTTTAATGCATAGCTGACAATATATGAAGCACCACTGGGAACCCCCTTCTTCTGCAATATCATTGTAGGACCATTAATTCCAGTCTAACAACCTTGCAGCAGGATCTCTAATCTCTACCGACAATCGTGTGAGTAGAATTGGGGCCAAGTGACATGACCATCTCTGCTATACTATATAACACTGTCTACTATTCGCCTCCCATTTTCTACTTCTCTGCTCAACATATATTTTTAAGAAATTGCCTCCTTTTTAGACATTACCATGCTTCCTGTTTGTTTGGATGGGAACAAAGATAAGAATGTGTTAAATATGAATTGTACTGCTTGCTCCTTTTACTTTTCATCCACTAACAAAGAATATACATTATGTTAAGCTTTGAGTCCACTCCACAAAATGTGTATGTGACCCTTATTGATTGTATGCCTGCCATGAAGGTTAGCAACCATTAGTTCAAATAGCTACTGGCCAGCCATCCTCTAGTTGTCCAGCGCTGGTTACCCTGGATAGCTCTGTCCAGTGAAAGCTGGAGAGAAACCAAAAAACCTTCTAAACATGAACCATACCTCTCAACCTGGAAACGTCAAAAAGCTGGACAAGGCCCATGAAAAATAGGTACAAATCTGTATGCTGATTAACATCTAATTTGCATACATACTTATGTAACCACACCCACTCCAATAGAATTGTGGGATACCAAATTTCAAACACAAACTGAAGAACAAACAACCAAAATAAGGCACCAGAGTCCTCCTGCAGCCATTCCAATGTCCCATTACCTGGCTATTCCACCCCATTTACCATAAACACTAATGTATGCAAACTGCTTTACTTCTACAATGATTTGGATTTTATTTTTACATTTTACAGCACAACAATGCAGAGACACTAATAGACATCTGATAAACAAAGATATACTGTCTCACAATGAAAATAGGCTTGGCATTAAAACTTCTCTGTCCTTGAAACTCACATTCACTGAAACAGCATTGAAACCCTAACCACATCAAAAGAAAATGCATCTGGTTGAGTGGTGCATAAAGATTACCTTTGGGCCGTTTTCAAACCATTGGCCCCTTCCACACAAAACAAGAAACATACATGTGTTCTTTTCTTTGATACACCTTCCTGACTTTATTCAAATTATATTCCTTGTATACTACAACACACTTGTTAAACAATACTACCAATTATACCAGACAAAAAAGGGAGGCACTGTAATAGCTTCTGGAAAGGGACTTCGTAGGTGGCTCAAAGAAACTACATCAGTTTACAAGGCAAAAACAGACACAGAAAGATAAAGACAGTCAGACAGCATTTAGGTTCATAGATTAGTACTAGGCTAACTGCCCTTGTGAGCCATTTTAAGCCTAGCCAATTAACCCTTGTGAGACTCAAACCCTGCCCCTTGTGCTTGCAAGGCAAACACCTTAACCATTAGGCCACCTTCCCAACCAAAATGAATAGTAATCTTCATAGGTTAGTACTAAGCTAACTGCCCTTGTGAGCCATTTTAAGCTTAGCCAATTATCCCTTGTGAGACTCAAATGCTGCACCTTGTGTTTGTAAGGCAAACACCTTAAACATTAGGCCACCCTCCCAACCACTTTATAAAATGAAGGCAGCATCAACTGGCTCACTAGTCCAGAAGATATCAAAATCAGATGGAAAGTGTCTTTCCATCAGTTTCTGAAATAGGTTAACTCCAAAGAAGCTGTACTACCCCAGAAATAGCCTAGCATGAGAGACAAAGAGTGGCCCACCATAGAAGTAAGAAGACCACTAAGGAAAATGAAGTTGTGGAAAGCAGCAGGCTCAAATGAGGTTGCAGCAGATATGATAAAAATGTTGGGTGAAACAGGGTAGAAATGACTTCTGATGTTACTCGTATCAGTGTGGGGAGAAAGGTGTATCCTATATGAATGGAGAATAAGCATACTAGTGCTGCTGTACAACAAATGGGACATCCACAACTGAGAGCGGTATAGAGGCACTGATCTCCTGTCACAGTGCATGACAGTTATCAAGAGGGCCATTGAAAAATGTATATACACACACATCTATATCTTTACCTATATTTATCTATACTTACATCTATATATTTATATCTACATATATAGGTATACACATATACATATATTTTACACACACATATATTATATATCTCAACGCCATTTTGCACAGGAATATCATACTTAGCAGTATTATACCCAAACTTGAAGTCATATGTAACACTGGGAAGGGCCATTTTGGTTTTAAACAACTCAGGTGTAACTTCAAAGTACAGTCAAGCCACAGAATGTACAAACTGCCCTTGGCAACAGCACTGCATAAAGACAGAGCATAACACATTCTCTAATGTTAAAGACAGATCAGTTATGGAGATAAGACACCCTTCCTATGTCTTAGCATCTACAAGTGGCTAACTTGTGAAGCCAGATGAATAGCAAAAAAAGACTATGACTCTCATAAGAGGAAAGGGCAAGCTGAGCTGACAGGTATCATGCTGAGGAGATGAATTCACTATGCAGACATCACGACTCTTCAGTCTACATACAACTGACTGTTCAGCCACAAAAGATGAAGGAGGTATTATGCATGTTCCAGAGAACTCTAAGTCAGACAACAGCTGAGCATATTCACAGGAATCCAACAATAGCATGATCAGATGAGGCATGAGAAGCAACCCTGGGGATACACATTAATATTCAAAGCATGCTTGGTTCCCAGTACAGTCTCTCTTCCACTTGCCTAGATAACAGCCATGTTTTCCTCATGCACACTTGAGTCCTTATCAACATCTTGTCAGAGAATGACATCTTGCACTTTAACAAAATGGAATTAATAAACATCACAGCTGAGATCGGTACCATCAGAGTATCAGTAGTTTTTTTTTCTTAAAATGTGAACCATACCCACTAACTCAAATGGGGAAGAAAGGGGTAAGAGTTTGTGTTATGACAGGCTCTTGCACTGGGTCAAGTAGTTCAAGACTAAAGGTCCAAAACTGATCTCTAGGCAGTATGTCTTTTTGGCATCAGTGAGGTATGAGAAGTATCACAGACGAAACCAGCTTTTAAAATGGAGATGGTGCTTGTGTCACAAAACAGTTGCATTTAAACATGGACAAAACACCAAAAAGTAGCTCAAAGCAAATATACATCCACGTTTGTGCAATCTCTACTCCACTGGCAAAGAAAAATTAGGCACATTCAGCACAGGGAGATGTGAGGCTATACCAACATCTCGTTACATGAGGAAATCTTGCAGTTTAACATGACAAAGGAATTAATAGAGATCAGTTGATATCAGTACCATGGTGTACCATCTGACTATCAATTACTGGTTTCCTTACATGTGTACCATACAGACTGCTTATGCAAGTCACATCAAAGAAAGCACGTCACCATATGAAAGGCAGGCATTATGGGTGACACTGACTCTTGTTCACAGCATATTGTGACATTTATATACAACTGTAAAATATACTAAAGTACAGTCATCAAAATACTCCAATCCCTTCCTCTTACCACACAGCAGTATCATTCTCGCTTCACCAGGTATGCACACGTAATGAGAAATTTATCTTCCAGAAGTTGAATACACAGACAGGAACATGTTAGAAAAAGTATAACGAACAATGTATGAGGCACCACTAGGAACCCCTTTCTTCTGCAATAACACTGTAGGACCATCAATTCACAAGGAACAACCTTGAAACAGGATCTCTAATCATTACTGACAACTGGCTAAGAACTGTTGGGATAAATGACATGACCTGAGGTCATGTGTCTAGTATTCACAGCACATTTTCAACTTCTCTGCTCACTATATATTTTTCAAAAAAATTGCTTCCTTTTATGATATCACCATGCTTCCCCCTTTTTTTCCTGTAGAAACAAAGATAAGAATGTGTTCAATAGGAATTCTACTGCTCACTCCTATTACTTTTCATCTAATTCCAAAAATTAAGATCATGGTACAGTTTGAATCCACTCCACAAAGCGTGTATGTACCTCCTATTGGCTGTGTGCCTGCCATAAAGTTCAGCAGCCCTGGGTCAATAAGCTACTGGCCAGCCGGTGTCTAGTTTCCCAGCATGCGTTACCTGGGATAGCTCTGTTGAGCAAAAGCTGGATGTAAAACCAATGAACCTGCCAAACATGAACTGAGAATTACTACACAATGTAGGTTCACTGACAGGACACAGCTTGGAAGTGGATGACATGATGGTTAGGAAGAGGACTGACAGGACACAGCTTGGAAGTGGAAGACATGATGGTTAGGAGGAGGCTGGGCATTCTATGTATCCAGGAGACAAGTTGGAAGGTCAGTGCAGCAAAGCCATTTGGCTTGGGTTCCAGAGTCTTCTACTCAGGAGGAGGACAGACTAGAAATGGTGTGGGAATTATAGTGAGGGAAAGGCTTCAAAAGGCAGTGAGGGACGTCAACAGAATTAGTGCCAGACTCATGGCAATCAGACTTCAAAGTAATAATAGGGCAGTATTCATAATTTCAGCCTGTGCCCCACAGCAGGGTTATGATAGTGAGGAAAGGAGTGCATTCATACAGCAGTTGCAGGATCTACTAGTTAAAGCCCATAAGGCATAACGTACCTAACACTCTAGTCATAGGTGACTCGATAGTCAGGCACACTGATCTTCCACTCACCAAGCTAAACAAGGAGAAAGCTTCTGTCAGCTACCTATCAGGTGCCAGGATCCGCCACATAACGCACGCACTCAGGTCACTCCACAACAAGTACAAATATGACTCTGTCATTGTCTATATTAGTGTGAATGACCTGAGACATACCTCCCTGGACTACATGAAAAGAGACATGGAGGAGCTCTCCGATCTTGTAGCCCAGGCAGGAATGACCCTAGCCCTGAGTACCATCCTGCCATCACCCAGAATGATACCACAGTACAAGGACAAAATAATTGACTTTAACAATTGGCTAAGCTTCTGGTGTCATTCTAAGAGAATCCAGTATCTGTCTGCCTGGGATGACATGATTGACAGACCACACTGCTTTGCCAGAGATGGCCTGCACCTGTCGCCCTTGGGATTCTGGATACTGGCAAAGGCTCTTGCCACCCCTATAGTGCCTTTTTTAGGCAAGGTTCAAATGGCAAATTCACCACCGTAACAGGTACAAGTAAGCAAAATCTGAGGGTAATGCTACTCAATGCTAGAAGTGTAAACCTCAAAATGCACTCACTCGATGCACTCCTTAAAATGGAGAACATCGACATCTTTGCAGTGACAGAGACCTGGTTCAAAGCTCCAGAGAGCACCCCTGCATTACCAGACTATAATTCATACCACAACTTTCGGCCACCAAACCCGGCCCGAAACACTAAAGGTGGAGGTGTGTCCATATTCATTAAGGATATCCACACCTCCAAGCTAGTTGTTCAGCATAATGCATCCGAGATTATCCAAGTTCGACTAACTCTGGGCAAAACCGCAATCAAGACTGTAGCTTGCTACAGACCCCCCCCCCACCATGCCCCAGGATTCCCACTCCTCTTTTCTTGATACACTGGAAAATATTAAGGTACAACCCAACACCCTAATAATGGGTGATTTCAACTACCCCACCATTAACTGGGAAAACTACTCGTGTACCAACTCTTTTGCTCAACGTTTTCTGGAAATCATCAATTCCAATGCCTCGGATCAACTTATCCACACCCCCACCAGGGGCAGCAACATCCTAGACTTGGTCATCACCAACCTGGGCGACCGGTGTTCCACACCAGAGGTCAGCTCCTCGTTGGTCAGATCTGACCACAAGCTAATCACCCTAGACATCCACATCCCGCTCCCACCCCCATTAGGAAAACAACCGTAAAAAATTTCTCCAAAGCCAACTTCACACTTCTTAAGACAGCAGTGGCAAACCTCACAACACCCATGCAGATGGACAACAGAGGTATGACTGCTGAATCCTACACAAATGCACTTTATAAGCACTTACACGAGTGCATGGATCGTGCTATCCCTAACAGAACCAAGATGCTATCCTCCAAAAATAGGAAGCCAATCTGGTGGTCTTCTGCCATAAACAAACTCTACAACAGATGAAAGAAACCATTGCAAAAAAAGAGTAAAATCCCACGATTGGAGTAACTCCCTGGCCAGCCTCAGTAAGAATCTGAAATCCCTCCAAAGCTAGTTATGAAAACAAAATCGCCACTGATTCTAAAGATAACCACAAAGCATTCTATAGCTATGTCAAGAATCTCAATGGCAACACTCAGATCTGCTCTGAGTTACAGCACAATGACACTAAATATACAGAACCAACTGATATTGCCAACATCCTGGCAGATAGGTTCAGTGCTAACTACCCCCTTCTCACCTCCTAAAGGGCCCATCTTTATACCAGAAGAATGCAAAGTTCCTGTAAGCATGGCTACACAAGTAAAAACCTCACTCTCTAAAGCCAAGAACACAGCATCCATTGGACCTGACAACATCCCAGGCTGCCTTCTACATGAACTACAGAATGAACTGGCACCCCACCTAAGTACCATGCTCAATCATAGCTGCACCTCAGGCTTTGTGCCCATTGAATGGCACACCGCGACGGTTATCCTACTCCACAAAGGGGGGGGGGGCGCCACAACAGACCCTGGGAACTACCGCCCCATTAGCCTGACGAGCCTGGTCTGCAAGTTTATGGAACTCATAAACAAAGACATTGGAGATCTCCAAACTCTGGACCCCACACAGTTCAGGTTTGTAAAAGGCAGATCATGTCTCATAAACCTGATAGACTTCTTTGAAGCAGTCACCAAAGCCACAGATGAGGGTAAGGTGGTTCACACAGCCTATCTAGATCTCGCTAAGGCATTCAATGCCATTCCCCACTCTGGAATTATAGATAAACTCACTAAACTAGGTATAAATCCCTATGTCACAAGATGGGTTGCCAACCGGCTTATTGACAGAACCCACACTGTGAAAGTAGCAAACTCCAAATCAGACTTCAAACCAGTGACAAGTGGAGTACCACAGGGTTCAGTCTTGGATCCTATCCTGTTTGGTATCTACTTCTCTGAAGTACAGGCTAACACAGAAGGTCTTTGGCTAACTAAATTTGCAGATGACTGCAAACTAGGAGCCATAATCAAAACTCCTAACAATGTGGACATCCTACAAAAGGGCCTCACTGAGACAGATGCCTGGTGTCAAAGCCATGGTCTCAAGCTCAATGCCAAAAAGTGCTTTGTCATCCCCTTTGGTAAAAACTCTGTACCCATGAACTACCACATAGACTGTAGTCTACTTAACACCGGAAGTGTGATAAGAGACCTTGGGACACAGGTGGACAATAGTCTTTCCTTTGATAATCACACCGCCACAGAGATCAGGAAATACTTCTGTGTGGCACACTTCATCACAAAAGGTTTCTCATCCAGAAAAAAAGAAGTCATTTTTCCCCTCCACTCATCACTCATTAGACCCATTATAGAGTACAACGCCCCTTTTGGTATGTACCTCACAAGACATCTACAACAACTGGAAAGGCCGCAAAAATACCTCACAAAGAGGATTACTGGCCTCAAACAGATGCCTTACGCAGACCGACTCAAAAAAACTCCAGCTTTACTCCATTGCATATTGCCTATTCAGAGAGGCGATCTCTGCCTAACATACAAAGCTATGTCAAACCCAGAGCTGTTGGACATGCTCCACTTAAAGAAATCCCAATCCCTCTGAGCTACACCCTGTAGGGACCTAAACCTTGTCACCACAATAAACAGAACATGCTGGAGGGATAGATTCCTGTCCCAAAGACTTCCCATACTCTGGAACAGACTGCCTATCTATGTCAAACGGAGCTCCTCATTAGCACTCTTCAAGAAAAATCTTGATGATTGGATGGGTAATAGGAAATTCACCCCGGGGATCACTTCTGTGGTTCTGCTTGAAAGGGGCACAGGAAAATAATTTTCTTGGGTGGCGAAAGCCAGGGTACCTTTTTGGCTAGGCTTGTATAGGCCCTAGGGCCAATAGCCTAGTACCTACCTATGAACCTAAGCACCACAACATGAAATGGTGTTGATAATGGGTGACTTGAATGCACATATCAGGGCAGACAGAACAGGATATGAGGATTGCCTGGATCCACATGGGTGGGGCAACAGGAATAAAGGAAATGTCATTCTAGACTTCTATCTGGCAAATGGCTTGATAGTAGCCAACATATGGCTCAGAAAGAGAGACAGTCGCAAGGGTGGCCAATATACAACTTGGGTAGATTTCCCCTAGTAAGGAAAGGATACTAGGGTATAATCAATTATTGCAAAGTCATCTCCAGTGAAACACTTGGCTCACAGCATAACCCACTGGTTGCCACAATCGTCTGCAAGCAGTGGTCAAAGTGCATTCCATGGTCAACAGAGACCAGGATTGAAGACCTGAAAGTTGACTAGAGAGATGGTACAACAGCTCAAGGAATTACCCAGTGTTCCAGCTTCCCAAGAAGTGGAGGGAATATCTGGAGTTGAAAAATGGCTTTGCCTCAAAACAGCATGGGTGAGAACTACAGGACTGATATGTGGCCGAGCCACGTATGAAAATAAGGTACATAAGGAAAGTCAGTGGTGGAATGTAGAAGTCTAGGAAGTCAGCACAAGAAAGGAGTGCAGGAAAAGGTGGGAGATAGAAAAAGCCAAACAGGCTAGGAAAGAATACTGGTTGGCTAACAAAGAAGCTAGGAAAGGAATTGCAATAGCAAAGAAAAGGGGATTGGAGGCAGTCTGACAGCTTCTGGTAAGAGAGACAGTAGGTGGCACAAAGAAACTATACCTGGTTGCAAAGCCATGACAGAAAAGATAAAAAGTAATTAAATAAATAAGGTAGCCAGGCACCCTTCATAAGGGATGCCAGCAACAACCTGCTCCTCAGTCCACAGGAAATCAAAAGCAGATGGAAGGATCATTTCCAGCAGCTTATGAATGAAGAAAAAGCCAGAGAACCTGTACTGCCCCAGAAACAGGCTACAGTAAGAGAAGAGGAGCCCACCCTAGAAGTAGTAAGAATAGCACTAAGGAAAATAAAGTCAGGGAAAACAGCAGGCTCAGATGAGGTCACAGCAGATATGATAAAGATGCTGGGTGAGATAGGGGAGAAATGGCTGATCAGGGTACTCATAGCAGTGTAGAGAGTGAGGCTTATCACAGATGACTGAAGAATAAGCATACTGGTGCCAGTGAACAAGAACAAAGGGGACATCCACAACTGTGGGCAGTAGAGAGGCATCAAACTCCTGTCACTTTGCAGGAAAGGTCTGGAGAGGGTGATTAATGGATGCTCAGGATAGCAGAATGTAAGGTGGGAGATATGCAGCTCAGATTCAGATCAGGATGCAGCTCAACTGGCCTGATGTTTGCAGTGAGACATATAATTGAGAAGAAGCTGAAGATGAGGAAAGAGTCCAAACTGGGGGTATTCGTATTTTTGGATAAAGTATATGACATAGTCCCAAGAAAGCTATTTGGGCAGTACTGTGGTGGTTCAAAGTCCTTGAAACACTGGTAGAATTACTGCAGACTAAGTACAGGGATCCAGTGACTCAAGTACGAACAGTGTTCAGTCTCACAGGTAGGTTCCCAGCAGGAGTGGGTGTGCACCAAGGTTCAGCTTTGAGTCCACTGCTGTTCAAACTGGTGATGGACTACATTAGAAAACAAGTTGGAGAGGACAAAGTAGTATGCAGACCAAGTGGCATCACAGGTTTACCTCTACAGATCAAATTTACACTTAACCGAATTTCAGTTTACCGAGGCAACAACGAACTTTCACAAAATCAAAACTGCACATTGCCAAATGTTTTTTTTTTTTTTTTTTTTTTTTTTACAGGTAATAGAGACCCTTGGCCAACAAGGGGAAATTTACCCTTTTCCCTGTTGTACTGAGTTCCTGGAGTTAGTATATTTAGTTAGGGGGGATGTGAGGAGCACAGCCCCCCCCACCTGGGTAGGTTGGACATACTGCGGTGTGTTTTCTGGTTTAATGTTGGCCAAGTGTCTCTATTACCTGCAGGGCCAGCCTTAGCTGAAATGGCGCCCTAGGCGAAGTAGTACTCCAGTGCCCCTTAACCCTCACCTACACCATACTAATGCACACCTCTATAAGCCACATCCACAGATAGCCCACTCCCCAAGAAGGCCACTTCAGTCTTTTCCCTCAATTATTTAAATGCATAGGAAGAAAAGGGGTCTATATTATATAGTCGAAGTTTCAAAACTTCGAACCTCACATGAGCGAAGTTCGAAACATTGACTATACAACAAAATAACAAAAAAAAAAAAAAAAAAAAAAATTACCTTACCGCTCTGAGCAGGGAGGCAAGCCCCCCTGCACCCCCGACACCACCTACTTAAATATACCAACTCCGAGAACACACACCAGTGCAGAAAGGGAAAATTTCCCATTCTGCATGTGAAAAGCCGTTGACTTTCACCTTCGACCTTTCCGACAGTCGATCATATGATGTCGACCATCTATGATTCGAACATCGGAATGGTAGCTCATCTAATATAGACCCGAAAAAAAAAGATACCTTGTAATGTAGTTAAACTGCAAGTGAAGGACAGTGGAATTTTCCTTTAATAAACCTGCTTTATCTGTTGCTCCTTCACACATATTTTACTATAAAAGTCATGTCCTCAAAAAATAGAAGCCCATGTGCCTTGTTTCAAAGGGTTGCTTAAGTTAAACAGTTGAATTTACTTTGGGGTAGGCGAGCGAGTCTTACAGCTCAGTGAAAATAGAATAGCAACCTCTCTCCTCCCTGTGTACAGTAGCTTAAGCTAGAATAGCACAAACACAGATAGCCATTTGCTAAGCAGTCTCGCAATGAAAATTGACTTAGCATGAGCAGTAAACTTCTGTGCCATTGAAATGGCATGAAAACCCACATTCATAGAAAATGCATCTGGCCATTAAATTTACCTTTGGGCTGTTTTCAAAACAGACTCCTTGCACACATTTTTAGGGCCATGCATACATGTATTCGTTCTTTGATTCACCTTCCTGATTATAGATAAATTATATTCCTTGTATAATACCACTGCCACTTGTTAGAAAGTGTTTTAAATTGCAGTTTAACATTCTTTTAATAAGAAATGAAGCAATGTATAAAACCAATAATGACAACACTATTCATTTCAGAAAATTTCAACCATAAAAGGCTAGACTTCTGTCATTACAATCCACCAATATCACTCAATGCACAATCTCTGCAGAGGTAAAATCATCTGAATAATTCCACATTAAAGAAATATGTAACTAATGAAGAGGTGGCGACTGGCAAACAACTTTACACCTCAGTGTTTCATCTACAAATTTAGTGTCTGTTGCCCTTGAAGAACTGCCTATATTACAATTAAAAAATTGATAAACTGGTAATTGCAAAAGGAAATGACTAAAACTGACAAGTTCATAGTTACTAGATATCTCATACAGAGGAGGACACACTCAGGAGTGTAAAACCCTAGCCCCCCCTTATAATGCACCAAATAATCAGCAATCATATGGGTGATGCAATATCAGCACTTCATCTGCATGATGTGGGAGTAGAACCCACAGCCTTCTGCACCAAAGGCAATTATGCTACTAACACTGCTTTCAAATTCCCTGTATAATTAGGCACCACTTGTTAGTTAATGTGTGTTTTAAATATGTAGCTTTGTGTTTTAAATTTGTAGTTTTTAACACTTTTGCAGTAAGCAATGAAACAATGCTTGACCCAATAATGACAGAACTGCCCATTTCAAAATATTTTAACCATAAAAGGCCACTCAAACCTCTATCATTACAATCCGTCAGTATAAGTCAATAAGCACAACCTCTGCAGAAGTAAATTTCATCCAAATAATTCCACATTAAAGAGATTCATAACTAATGAAGAGGCTGTTACTGGTAAGCAACTTTATATTTCAGTGTTTCATCTACAAATTCAGTGCTTGCTGCCCTTGAAGAATTAATTGCACCCCATTTTTAAACACATGAAACACTCCTACAGACAGTTTGAGACAACGGTCACATTACCGTTTTGGAATTAATACAAAACACGTGGATTACTAACAGCCCGGTAGTGCAGCAGCAACTTAACTCAATCAAAAGGATATTCCCAAAAAGAGAAAGCAAGAACACTTTCTCATTAGAAATAAAGTATACACTTACCATTTGGCTATATAAGCTGTCCTCTCAGCTCTTGCCTCACAGAGTACTACTTATTTAGCACAAATAACTTGTGTTTGTCTAATCTTAAACTGAGGCTTTGAGGAGATTTGAAATCATGACACCAGCTTACAAGACCAATACGTAACCCGTGTGCTACAAGACCTGAGAAACCATTATTGGGATACAAACCCCAGACCCCGATCAACGGATATCCCATGTAGTCGATATGCAGCACAAAAACCTATCCTGCTGCCTTAGGGTCACCAACAAGTTAGACAATGATCTAAAAATGATATAGCAAATATTTAATTATGCCTACTATGCATTAAAATTGGTCTTTAGCATCCAATCTAATTTATTACATGAGATAAGTAAAACAGTAAGCCACGTGTTTCAAATTGCAAGTCACAACCACTCGTTTTACCATTTACTTTATCATGGACTTCTTAGCAAACCATTTTTAAAATTAACTGTTAACACAAAATTACTGAGCTAAAATCACATCATTATACCAAAGTCAAAAATGGCTACTACATAGAATGATGGCAGATGTACCCTAACATAAATGCAAAAAAATGAAGTAACTGAGACAAATCCCCCACACCCAACACATACTTTCATAAACAAAGCCAATACCATGTAACCAACAACAGACATTAAAAAAACAATTTCTAATAAACTACTGCAAACCAGTGTAGATTTACACAGTAATAATCATAACATTTCCAAACTGTTCAGAAATAGACAGACTGCACTTTGGTCTCAGTTGTTGTGCAGCATAACCATTTGCCCAAGGAAATTCATGTCATTAAAACTGGGAATGTAGCAACCATTAGAATTTAGCAGCATTATTTACAGCTTTAATTTATAAACTGGAAAAAGGCAGGGTAGGCATAAGTCACACTATTCTCAAGAAAGTCATCATGGAGATTTAGAATGTTGATACCAAAATGTTGTGTATTATACCTCTGTAAAGTGGTGGTTAGTTTAACAAAGCAGGCAGTTTTACAAGCAGGAAATGTTGCTGTGCATAATCATGCTTTTATCTGCAAAGCGATAGCATTACAGAAGGCAGGAGATAACAAATAAAAATACCATCTGTGCTTCATTATATAGATCATACAGATGCAACAATATTTCCTACTTGTGGATCCCAGTTCTGTGTTTGAGGAGAGCAAGCGCTATCGTCAGGCATAGTATCGGGTGAAGTGAATAAATGTGGTGTAAGCTGTAATGAAACACTGTTACTAGCTGCCGATGTAGCACCTTGTAATCCGATGGTAGCTTTAACTGCTAACTGAAATCTATCACATAATATTATTAAAAAAAACACGCACACACATTATCAGCAGCCAGTTTTACATATATGCAGGACAAAATTTGTTTGTACAATGGAGAATTGTGATACACATACCTGTTGTAACAGAAAATAAAATTTTCACTCCAGAACACTTGTGGGATAAGCAGGTATGGTACTTATCCCTCATAGGTTCATAGGTAGGTACTAGGCTATCGGCCCTAGGGCCTATACAAGCCTAGCCAAAAAGGTACGCTGGCTTTCACCACCCAAGAAAATTATTTTCCTGTGCCCCTGTCGAGCAGAACCACAGAGGTAATCCCGGGATGAATTTCCTATTTCCCATCCAATCATCAAGATTTTTCTTAAAGAGTGTTAGTAAGGAGCTTTGTTTGATATAGGTAGGTAGTCTCTGGGAGAGGAATTTATCCCTCCAGCAGGTTCTGTTTATTGTGGTGACAAGGTTTAGGTCCCTAGAGCATGTAGCTCGGAGGGACTGGGATTTCTTTAAGCGGAGCATGTCCAACAGCTCCGGGTTTGACATAGCTTTGTATGTTAGGCAGAGATCACCTCTGAGCAGGCGATATGCGACAGACTAAAGCTGGAGTTTTTTGAGACGGTCTGCGTAGGCCATCTGTTTGCGGCCGGTAATCCTCTTTGTGAGGTATTTCTGCGGCCTTTCCAGTTGTTGTAGATGTTTTGTGAGGTACATATCAAAAGGGGCGTTGTACTCTATAATGGGTCTAATGAGTGATGAGTAGAGGGGAACAATAACCTCTTTTTTCTGGATGAGAAACCTTTTGTGATGAGGTATGCCACGTAGAAAGATTTCCTGACTACAGTGGCAATGTGATTATCAAAGAGAGACTACTGTACACCTGTGTCCCAAGGTCTCTTATCAACTTTCGGTGTTAAGTAGACTACCACCTATGTGGTAGCTCATGGGTACAGAGTTTTTTACCAAAGGGGATGACAATGCACTTTTTGGCATTAAGCTTAAGGCCATGGCATTGACACCAGGCATCTGTCTCAGTGAGGCCCTTTTGTAGGATGTCCACATTGTTAGAAGTTTCAATTATGGCTCCTAGTTTACAGTCATCTGCAAACTTCATTAGCCAAAGACCTTCTGTGTTAGCCTCTACTTCAGAAAAGTAGATACCAAACAGGAGAGGACCCAAGACTGAACCCTATGGTACTCTACTTATCACTGGTCCGAAGTCAGATTTGGAGTCTGCTACTTTTACAGTGTGGGTTCTGTCAGTAAGTCAAGTTGGCAACCCATCTTGTAATAGGGATTTATACCTAGTTAAGTGAGCTTATCTATAATTCCAGAGTTGAGGGATGATGGTGTCAAAAGCATTGGCGAGATCTAGATAGGCTGTGTGAACCACCTTACCCTCGTCTACGGCTTTGGTGACTGCTTCAAAGAAGTCAATCAAGTTTAGGAGACATGATCTGCCTTTTACAAACCTGAACTGGGTGGGGTCCAGAGTTTGGAGATTACCAATGTCTTTGTTTATAAGTTCCATGATGATACGTTCCATGGCCTTGCAGACCAGGCTCGTTAGGCTAATGGGGCAGTAGTTCCTGGAGTCCGTGGTGGCTCCCCCCTTTGTGCAGTGGGATAACCGTCGCTGTGTGCCATTCAGTGGGCACAAAGCCTGAGGTGAGGCTATGATTGAACATGGTGCTTAAGTGAGGTGCCAGTTCATTCTGTAGTTCATGTAGAACGCTGTCTGGGATGTTGTCAGGTCCAATGGATGCTGTGTTCTTGGCTTTGGAGAGTGTGGTTTTTACCTGTGCAGCCGTGATTACAGGAACTTTGCATTCTTCCAGTATAGAGATGGGCCCTTTAGGGGGTGAGAGGGGTAAAGTTAGCACTGAACCTATCTGCCAGGATGTTGGCAATATCAGTTGGCTCTGTATATTTAGTGCCATTGTGCTGTAAATCAGAGCAGATCTGAGTTTTCATTGAGATTCTTGACATAGCTATAGAATGCTTTGTGGTTGTCTTTAGAATGAGTGGCAATTTTGTTTTCATAACTAGCATTGGAGGATTTTATGAGGGATCTCAGCTTCTTACTGAGGCTGACCAGGGAGTTCTTCCAGTCATGGGATTTTATTATTTTTGCAACGTTTCTTTCTTCTGTTGTAGAGTTTGTTTAAGGCAGGGGACCACCAGATTGGCTTCCCTTTTTTGGAGGATAGCATCCTGGTTCTGTTAGGGATAGCACAATCCATGCACTCATGTAAGTGCATATACAGTGCATTTGTGTAGGATTCAGCAGTCGTGCTTCTATTATCCGTCTGCATGGGTGTCGTGAAGTTTGCCACTTCTGTCTTAAGAAGTGTGAAGTTGGCTTTGGAGAAATTTTTTACAGTGGTTTCCCTAATGGGGGTGGTGGGGCTGGGATGTGGATGTCTAAGCTGATTAGCTTGTGGTGAGATCTGACCGAGGAGATGACCTCTGGTGTGGAACACCGGTCGCCCATGATGGTAATGACCAGGTCTAGGATATTGCTGCCCCTGGTGAAGGTGTAGACAAGTTGATCCAAGGCATTGGAATTTATGAATTCCAGAAAACGTTGAGCAAAAGATTTGGTACACGAGTAGTTTTCCCAGTTAATGGTGGGTAGTTGAACTCACCTATTATAAGGGTGTTGGGTTGTACCCTAATATTTTCCAGTGTATCAAGAAATGAGGAGTGGGAATCCTGGGGCATGGTGGGGGATCTTTAGCAAGTTACAATTTGGATTGCAGTCTTGCCCAGAGTTAGATGCACTTGGATAATCTCAGATGCATTATGCTGAGCAACTAGCCTGGAGGTGTGGATATCCTTAATGAATATGGACACGCCTCCACCTTTAGTGTTTCGGTCCAGGTTAGGTGGCTGAAAGGTGTGGTATGAATTATAGCATGGTAATGCAGGGGTGCTCTCTGGAGCCTTGAACCAGGTCTCTTTTACTGCACAGATGTCAATGTTCTCCATTTTAAGGAGTGCCTCAAGTGAATGCATTTTGAGGTTTAGACTTCTAGCATTGAGTAGCATTACTCTCAGATTTTGCTTGTTTGTACCTGTTA
Organism: Protopterus annectens; assembly: GCF_019279795.1. Taxonomy (NCBI): domain Eukaryota; kingdom Metazoa; phylum Chordata; order Ceratodontiformes; family Protopteridae; genus Protopterus; species Protopterus annectens. The sequence continues at coordinate 382,203,742 of NC_056737.1, read as the reverse complement.
CTGTGGTGAATTTGCCATTTGAACCTTGCCTAAAAAAGGCACTATAGGGGTGGCAAGAGCCTTAGCCAGTATCCGGAATCCCAAGGGCGACAGGTGCAGGCCATCTCTGGCAAAGCATCGTGGTCTGTCGATCATGTCATCCCAGGCAGACAGATACTAGACCCCCTTAGAATGACACTAGAAGCTTAGCCAATTGTTGAAGTCAATCATTTTGTCCTTGTACTGTGGTATCATTCTGGGTGATGGCAGTATGCTACTCAGGTGTAGGGTCATACCTGCCTGGGCTTCAAGATCAGTGAGCTCCTCGATGTCCCTTTTCATGTAGTCCAGGGAGGTACGTCTCAGGTCATTCACACCAACATGGACAATGACAGAGTCATATTTGTACTTGTTGTGGAGTGATCTGAGTGCTTGCATTATGTGGCAGATCCTGGCACCCGAAAGACAGCTGACAGTAACATTCTCCTTGTTTAGCCTGGTGAGTGGAACATCAGTGTGCCTGAATATAGAGTTACCTATAACTAGAGTGTTGGGTACGTTGTTATGCCTTATGGGCTGTGGTTGAGTGGCACACTGAGTTTGTGGGCTATGTGTCATTTGGGTTGTGTTGGGGGTGGAGGTTGCATGCATTTCTGCTTTGGAGGTCTCTGTTGCTTGAGCAGATTTGTAATGAGAACCTCCGCGAATGTAGGTGTGTGTTTTGTGTTGCTATGTGTGTGTTTTGGTGGTGTAGGTTTTTAGGGACTATGTGATGAGTGTGGTGTGGTGCAAGTGTTTACCTTCTCCTTTTGACTGTCTAGTTCAGTCTTGGGTAAAGAGAGCTTTGCTTCCAATTTGGCTATATAAGTGCATCTGTCACAGGTTGTAGTGTTGGGTGGTAGGAGGAGAGGGTTGTCTGTGTACATGAGGCAATTGCTGCATTGCCCCAAGATGCCCAGATTCATCAGGTAGACAGAAGAAAACACCAGGCAAAACAGATGTGTCCAGCAACTACACTGAATAGAGTGGTTTCCACATACATTCAGCATCATATTTTTATTGGCTGCAGGAGCAAAGATAAAAAGATCTCATGCATAGTTAATAGTTGGGGGCGTTCCCAGGATGAAAGGACTAAAGGAGGTGGTTCATGGGCGGTTCTTGAGCAACAACTGTGGAAAAAGTGAAAAATAACAAAGGGAGTTATTACCAAAAGATTTGGGTGCCCGCACAGTCTCTACAGCTCTGCGCGAGTTATATGCTTAAAAATGGCTCACAGTACAGGAACTATAAGAACCACTAATGAAAAAATAGTCGAAATCGTGATTTAGGTTAGCAGAAGGAATATGGTACAGTGGTACATTCAAAAGATGGGTGAAAAAAGGACCTCAGAAATGAGAAAACAAGTGAAGAAACACATAGCTGTCTAATATAGTCTTTCCTTCATGCTATCCAGTGCCTACTATCACTGTTCTGAACAGTGTGCCTAATGTTCTTGCTCAATATCAGTATTGTTTTCTATTGCAGGCTGCCACAACAAGCTTTTCTATTTACTGATATCCAAAATTTCAAATATTTCTTTAAGAAGCTAGCTAAACAAGACTACCTCAAACAATATGTTTTATACCACAGTCATTCCTGAAATAATTTATCAAACAGCAATTTCAGTGCACTCTGTTGTAATTCTTATTAACTTTTTTCCACAGGAGTATCACTTATGTTCCACAGTGCTCACTATCCCCCACTCAGAGGTGTTATAACTTTATTTACTTCTACTAACTCAGACATCACAGTCCCTCTTCAGATATCCATTGCAAGCAGTAAATCAGACAGACATATAAATGCTCACTGACTTACACTATTCCAAAGAGTGAACCGCTGAGCTCTCACTGCCCATCTTCAAAAAAAAAAAGAAAAGTTCAGTAATGCCTACTATAAACCTATACAGATGAGACAAGGAAGTGGCATTTCAGACTAACTGCAACTTTGTATGAAAATCACTGAACACTGAGTCAGTACCTCATTTTAGTGTATGTAGCAAGGCATATGTCATCTGTACTTATGGACAGAAATAGCAGTAAATGATTATCCTAATTTGAGCTGCTTAACAAAACTGCAGTAGAAAGTTGTGCACTGTGACTGTTGTATTTCTGTTATCATATGACTTTAGTTGTTACAGCAGGGATCAAGCACGGAAGGCCATTTTGCAAAGGAACAACCAAGCAAATGTGATGACAACAGTTAGTAGCATTATACACAGACATCAGCTCATATGTACCACAAGGATGGGCGATGGCTTCATAAAAAGAAAAGGGTACAAAGGGCAAAGTTTTGGTTTTAAACAGCTGAGCTGTAACATCAAAGTACAGACAAGCCAGAAAATGTACAAACAGCCCATGGCAACAACACTGCATAAAGACAAAGATTATAAGAGTTTCTCTAAAGTTAAAGACAGATCAGTTGTGCAGATAAGACACATTTCAGGTATCTTCGCAGTCACAAGTGCATAACCTGTGAAGCCTGATGAACAACAATGACTCTGGCTTTCAGTGCAAGAAGGGCCAAGCTGAGCTAACAGGTATGCTGAGGAGATGAATTCATTATGCAGATATCACGACTCCTTGGCAGTTAACATTCAATTCACTGTTTAGCAACAGAAGATGAAGAAGGTGTGATGAATATGCATGGGAACTCTAACTCAGAGACAACAGCTTACCATATTCACAGGAATCTTAACAATAGCATCAGATGAGACAGGAGAAGTATCACAGAAGAAATCCGTTTTTAAACTAAAGAAACATTAATAATCACATGGTGCTTGTGTCAAAACACAGTTACATTTAAGCATGGACAGGCTACCAGAAAGTAGCTGAAAGCAAATATACAAGCATATTTGTGCAGTCTCTATTCCACTAGCAAAGAAAACTTAGGCACGTTCAGTAGAGGGAGATTTGAGGCCATATCAATATCGTGTTACAAGGGGAAATTTTGTAGTTCAACATAATGGAACAAACAGAGATTGTAGTTGACATCAGTACCATGTTGGACCATCTCACTATCAATTACTGGTTTCCTTACATGTGTTATCATACAGACCACTTATGTAAGTCACATAAAAAAAGCATGTCACCAGAGGCAGCTGTGAAATATACTACAGTACAGTCATCAAAATACTTTGCTGCCTGCATCAGACAACATAGCAGTATCATACTGGCTTCCAGACACAGTTTAAAACACAACATAATCCACCGGGTATGCACACTCAGTGAGAAATTAATCTTCCAGAATATGCTCACCACATGTTCCAGAGACCTCAACCTCATTACCACAATCAACAGAACATGCTGGAGGGACAGGTTCATAACCCAGAGACTGCCCATGCTATGCAACAGACTTCCCATACATGTCAAGCAGAGCACCTCGCTGACCCTCTTCAAGAGAAATCTTGATGAGTGGATGGGAAACATAAAATTCACCCCGGGGATAACACCAGTGGCTCTACTCGACAGAGGCACTGGAAACTAAGGTTGAGTGGCACTATGCCAGGGTAATCCCATGGCTAGGCTTGTAAAGGCCCCAGGGCCATTAGCCTAGTACACACCTATGAACCTATGAATACACAGACCATCATGACTTATCAGGAACATGATAGAAGTCAAGCCGCTGCTTTGTAGTCAGGCATACTGATCACCTGTAATGCATAACTGAAAATGTATGAAACACCAATGGGAACCCTTTTCTTCTGCAATAACACCGTACGAATATCAATTAATTTGAAATAACCTTGCAACAAGATTTCTAATCACTACTGACAACTGCCAAGTACTGTAGGGATAACTGATAAGTCCCTAGGTCATGTGTCCAGTACTTACAGCACATTTTCAACATCTTCTCCGATCAATATATACATATATTCAAGAAACTGCTTCCTTTTATGATATTACCATGGTTCCTTATTTTTAATGGAAGCAAAGATGAGAACGTGTTAAATAGGAATTCTACTGCTTACTACTTTTACTTTTCATTCACTTCCAAAAACTAAGATGATGGTAAGGTTTGAATGCACTTCGCAAAACATACAACGAATGTTTCACAAGTGTGCTTCCCTCTAACAAACATCTGCCTCAGCCTTCTGAACAGCCCATTTGAGCTTTGCCTTTTCCCCCTGCATCCTTTGCTTCAATGGTGTCTGGTGTTCTGCCACTGTAGAAGATGTTACTTTTAACATTTTCTTGAACTTTCTTTCACAGAAGTAGCTGCCTCTTCCTACATTTTCTCCATCCCTTCTGGACACAATCATTAAAAGTGTATCAAAGCCCACCATAATAATTCCTTAAATTTACTCACCTTTTCTGATTACTCTCTGAAAAGAATACCTTCTTTACTTTCTAAGCAAGTGGATGAAATTACAGACACAAGATCAAACATCTGTTCTTTGCCACTAATCTTATACTGAAAATCGTTCTGTGATGTGATGTTGTGTTGCACTACATCGCTGACAGAAGTGGGTTAGTAATCAAGAAATCTCATTATTATGTAGTAATACACCACAATGGCACCAACGGCATGCAAGCAAATAGCCACAGAAGGACAGCCACAATCATGACTGCAACATATGCAATGGCTATGTTACCCCACCACATCTGTTGGCAATCCCCACAGTCAGGGTTTTTCTAAAGCTTATTTGACACTACAGTCCTTTGGACATGTTCAAAGTTTAGACACTGTCATCAGTATCCATGTGATCACAGTTACCCAGTGGATTATAAAACCCCAATTCTCTCATCAGTTTCTTGCTGGTAAGGGACAAGTACAGAGTAGGACACCGGTTTACTTTACCTCTGTTGGGTTCCACATGCCAACACACAATGGGGTTCAAAACTTTACTGAAATTGTTGTGATTAACTCCACATTGCAGAATGTCCTCTGACCATGTGTCCTTCAAAACAGTACTTCACTATTTAAAGCCAGAAAGCCACAGTCCTCCATTACCAGTTATCAGAATTAGAACTCTTTTGATTTGGATTCTATATGTCATTTAGTTTGGATGACCTGGTTGTCTCACTAGTCTGTGGCCTATATTTAGTGCAGGCCTGTGTGGCTATAAATGTGACTGTTAGTACTTGGGCATCACCTGTAAACATCTGCTATTCATGAGGAATCCCCCCCCCAAAAAAAAACAATTTAAAATAATGATTGAGATATATATATATATATAACAATACAGGGACATAAAGCGAAGGCTTTGAAGATTTAGAAAATTTTAGGAGGTTCAGACCCCTGCCTACACTCAGTCAGCGTAGTGGAAATCTTCTCCCTGAGAACCTTCACATATAATCAGCTGCAGTTTCCTCTGGACATCAAAAATAGACATCTGAACAGCCTCTGAGGAGATGCAGGAAATCTGGTCCATGGCAGCCTCTGAAGTGGTCACCGCAGAGGAATCCAACTGGAGAACCAGACGATTGTCCAGGACTTTGCCTGCCTCAAGACAGACGTCAGTTGGAGTCAGTACAGCAGAAGAATCCAACCAAACTTTCTTGACCTTTTCATGGATGGCTGACCCTCGAGCCAAGGTGATTCTGACACTGTACTCTGAGCCAACTATTTAAGACACTGGCTCTCTAAGTAAATAGCCAAAGATGAGAGACAACTATACAAAGCTTTAGGGACAAACACCTGACTAGCAGGACTAGATGTATGATGGTGAGAAGCACCTAAAGAAAACAAACACTGCTCATGACATTATTAGGGGGACTCTGTCCCCCACACTGGTAATTCCCTTTTCTGGATTACATACCACCCAACAACCAAAGAAAAAAACAAGATAAGAATAAACACCCCAACGGGAACAAATCACAACCGAAGCAAGCAAAATGGCAGTATGCAATCCACAGTGCTATCTGGATTGCCAAATCATATCAACACTATGCCGTGGCATCTTGTACAGCACAACAGTAAAAATAAGCAACATGTACTACTAACTGTTTAGCATTTTGATATCATAGTTTATGTAGTACTGCTCCATTAAAATGGCAGCGCTATGACACTGCTAGCAAATGATATCATCAAGTTGCTAGACAAAAAAAATGTCTGGGGTCCATGAGCAAGCAGTATGCTACTTGTGTGTGCATTTTTAAAGTTTGCTAGGGCGATCCAGTTTTAGATTTCATTAGGGCAGGCACAATCTTCGCGATCATAATGCATAAGCAATGAATAATGGCCAAAAGGGTGTGTGTTTCTGTGTAAATAACACTTGTCCAAGGGTATTATGAGGCCCAATGTCCTACATCCCTTAAATGGTCATCATTTACACAGCAACACACACCCTGGAGTGCATTCTTGCACTTAGAGGATGGGCTGTATGTAAACTTTTACTTTACTTACTTTTTTATTGCTATATTTTTAATATATATTTTTGACATAAAGTAGTTCCTCTGCCTAATGTTTCAAACTTAATATCGTCTATGGCAGATGACAGGGTAAAGGGCTGAACAGCAACAGTAATCTCCCTGCACTAAGGGGAGGACCATCAATTGACCCTGGGAACTACCGAAGAGCAAGTCTAACCAGCCACATCTGTAAGGCCATGGAAAGTATATCTCAACCTTGCCAAGGCTTTCGGCATAATTTCCCACTCTGGCTTCTTTGAGAATATCTCCCAGATAGGGTTTAACCCTTACATTACTAGATGGGTAACCAACTGGCTTACTGACAGAGCATACTGTCAAAATAGGTGACTCCACCTCCACCAGTAGACTCATCACCAGTGGAGTACAACAGGGGTCTGTGCTGGGCCCCTTACTGTTTGGTATCTATTTCTCTTGAAGTCCAGGCCAAAGTAAATGGCCTTTGGCTCGCCAAGTTCACGGATTGCAAACTGGGAGCAATCTTTCAGATAACCAATGATGTCAACAAGAAGGGCTAACACAAACAAATGACTGGTGCCATAGTAAAGGTCTGAAACTGATACAATTTTCCCTTTGGCAAAATGGAATTCTCTACCAATTACAATGTTGCCAGCACCCACCTGAGTTCCAACCCAGTGGTGCAAGATTTGGGAGCACTGATTGATAGCAATCTGAACTTTAACGGTCAAGTTTCCACAGTGGTAAGGAAAGCTTTATAAGTAGCACACCTCATAAGCAATGGCATGGCATTCAGATCAAGGGATGTTACAACTCCACTGTACTCGACCCTCATCAGACCGCTAAGAGAGTATAATGCACCCTTTTGCATGTACCTCACCAGACACCTGTAGCAACTGGAGAGACCTCGGAGGTTTCTCACTAAGAAAATACAGGACTCAAAGCCGTTACCTACATGGACAGGCTGAAAACTCTGTCACTTTACTCTGTATCTTACAGGCAGCTGAAAGGTGACTTGTGTCTGGCCTATAGGGCAATCTCCAGTCCTGCTCTAATGGAAATGCTGGACATCTGCAAGTCAAATGGCTCAAGAGTCATTGCTCTAGGCATCTCAACTTTGCTTGTGACATTAACAGATCATGCTGGGGAGACAGATATGTCTGCCAGCAACTGCTGCCTCTCTAGAATAGGCTCCCTATTCACATCAAACAGAGCTCCTCACTGACCCCATTCAAACGCAACCTAGATAATCAGATGGGAGATCGCAAATTCACCCCAGGGGTGGCACTCATGTCCCTCATGATAAGGGCAGCCAGTGTTGATCACAGACCTGCTTTGTTCATAAATTTGTTCTGTGAGCTATCTAAAAAAGAACTAACGGAGATACTTGGGATTAACAGAGCTTGACTCATAAAGGCTTTAGGGCTGCTAGCCTAGTAACCACCTATGATCTAATATATGTAATTGGTGCTGGAGGAAGTATTTTCCACCCAAAATATTACATTTTCCCAAAAAATTCCTGATGTTTAGTTCAGTTTTGTGGGTGGATCCTTTACACCTAAAATTTGTGTTTTGTTCCAGTCATTGGTGAGTGAATTCAATAAATAATGTCACATATATGAACCTATGAACCTATGAACAACTGAGTTTCAGATTTTATTTTCTTCAGAAGTAAATCCTGTCATTCAAGAAGCTTTGTAATTTTATGAGCAACATTTAAAACTTTATTCCACCTTTGAGTCTTTGTGCCCCCTTTATTTTAGGCTTTATACATACTTTCTGAGCTAGGAGGTCAAGAGGTACCTCCCGACTGCTGCCACTGCTAGATCGATATTACTCCCCCCTCAAAAAAAAGCATTTGTTGTTCAGAAAATGCATGCTAACACAAATCGTTAATTAAGCCATTTGCTATAAGAATGCCACTTTTGATCCTTTGCACCCCCTTCAAACCTCTCAACAGACTTTTGCAGCATTTCCAGATTATTGCATATTATTTATTGGTCTTTTCCTCATAAAATTTGTGGTTTTCTGGAGACTGACATCAGTACATACAGACATGCATTTGAGCTTCAGACATCATATCGTTCTGAAAATGCATACTAACACAAATATGGTAATTCTAGCAAATTTAAGTTTATAAGAAGGCCATTTAACATTTTTTCCTGGTTTTGGGTCCTATTACTATAGGCTTTGACCGGATTTCTTGCTTCTGGAGGTGGAGAGGTATAGTCCCGTTTATTTCTGGGAAAGAATTTAGAGGTCGAGAGATATGCAAACCTCTTTCATCTGCTGCTGGTTCTGTTACTGATAGCTCTCACTCTTCGCAAGCATGCACACACACACAAACACACTTTAGCTCCCATTCACGCAAGCATGCACACGCATACTTTAGCTCTCATTCATGCAAGCATGCATACACACAAACACACTTTAGCTTTCATTCACGCAAGCATGCATACACACACAAACACACTTTAGCTCTCATTCACGCAAGCATGCATAAACTCACGCAGAAAAAAAAACAAACACACATACTCATCTGTCGTTTAATCCGTATTTTACATTTACACTCACTAAACAGCAAAATCGCTACTTAGCGAGTGTAAAATAAGTGGTCTATGGATCTAACTGGTGCTGTCCTGCACATTATAAAACCCAGCTAAATAAAGAGATGGACAGACTGGAATCATCTTATGCTGACAAAAGTTTATATGATCGATCCTGATTGCTTTAAACTTATGTGAATGGGCTACAGTCCAGAACAGAACAAAGGGTGTTCGAAAATGGGGCAGTCACTTCAGTTGCTAAATAGAAAGGGTACATTTCCTAAAAGAACATATGCGTGGGGTGCCTGTAGTTTTTTTATTGCCTTTGATTTACTTGTAGAAGCATAGTTACACTGGATCACTTTTGCTCTAAAGGGCCACATAATCTCCAAAGTCCAGCTGTATAGTTTTAATGCTTTATCTACAACAAAACCAGCACACATATTCCAGTAGCTAAACATTTAGTTTGGAGCATTGTTTCCTCTTGGATTAAATGCATGCTAATAAATTGTTCATGTAACTTTAAAATTTTAAAGAGCTATACCGAAGAAGGTGGGGTTACCACAGAAACCGGTTTACGTGATGGCGGTTTGCTGATGGTTTTTATCACAAGTAGCGTAATACAGGGAATTTTTAGCTATTAAGATACTTGTGCTGGTTTCAGTGTGCATTTTAGTGTTTTTGGTCCATGCACACTATCGTGTTGGAGGTTCCTGTGCATAATTAGTTGGATTTCAGTTTGCATTGTACCAGAGAGTTAATTTACGTAAGTATCATTTCGGCTGGCTAAGGGATTTAATTATTTATTTCCTATACTAGCTACAGTGTACTTTGCCTTCATAGATTGTTTCTGTGATTCAGCTCCCCTTTTGGTGTGTTTTTCTGTAATGCGATCACTACTTAGTTATTAAAGTAACAAGTGCATTACAGAACCTTATCAAAAATAAGAATAGTTATTAATGGTTTCTCTAATGCGATCGTTACTTTAACAACTAATAACATCACGATCGGTCAGTGGGGAATGCTACAAACAGATACTGGTTTTAAAATAATAAAAATTGCTTACTGGAGATCTTGCTACTGCGGATCCTGTTGAGATTCTTCAACAAAATAGATGCACCTAGCAACTAAGGCGAGCAAAGTAGTTCCCACAGATACCCAGGTTTGTCGTTCTATTGGTTGCAATAGCCATATCAAAATTATCTGATGCATATGAAATTAGTAGGGGCATTGTCAGGGTGAAAGGAACAGAGGAGGGTGGTTTGTGAGTGGTCACTGGGCAGCAACAAAGTAAACAAGAGTAAACAAGGAGAAAAAACAAAGGGCATTATTACCGAGACACTGCAGCGCCCATACGAGCTGTACAGCTCTGCAAGAATGCCACAGGTTTAAAGATGGATGAAAGTACCGGAGTTCTAAGTACAGGGAATGGTAAAAACAGTCGAAATTGCTATTTTTAGTGGCCATGTGTATGGTCTATGATACAGTAGTCAAACAATAGGGAAGAAAAACGTTTTTAAAGTGAGGTAACTTCTGAGGAAGCAGGTAGTGGTCCTTTAACAGGCTTTAATTTAGAGATAACTTAGCACATGCTGCCATCTAGTGACCATCATTGGATATGATTTTAATTTTCTTCATTTCTAGTTAGGGCTGCTTTGCTAGAGTATATATATATATATATATATATATATATATATATATATATATATATATATATATTTATATGTATATATGTGTATATATATATATATATATATATATATATATGTTGTCTTTCGGCTTTTCCCGGTTAGGGGTCACCACAGCGGAACTCCGGTCCGCTAATGATTGGCAGTAGATTTACGCATGTCTTTCGAATGCCCACCCAACCACAGGGAGGACATGCAGGCTCCACACAGAAGGCGCTCCCCGCACTCCAGCCGAGAATTGAACGGGAGAACCTCTTGCTGTGAGGCAACAATGCTACCGCTGCACCACCGCGGAAGTAGCTCTCTCTCTCAATATATATATATATATATATATATATATATATATATATATATATATATAGTTTTATGGCACTATCACAAGTGTAATGAAAGACAGATCTATATATTTTCTATAATGTACTCTGTATATCCGTACAATAGTCAGTGATTAAGGATGAGGTTCCTATGGTATATTTGTATTTGGAAAATAGTAATGTTTCTGCAGACATCTTCAAGACTGGCTTAAAAGAAATTGATCATTTGAGTCTGTGTGTTTAAAAAAAGGTTGCAGCAATTGTGGATTATTGTCTGATGAAGAGTTTCGGGTTGAACGCAAAAGTGCTTACTAACCATACTGTTTTTATTTTTTATTGAATTAAAGTGTTTCAGTTTACACCATGGTGTTACCTCAAGAGTTTTTTTATCCTTGGATATCATTTTCTTCACTGAGGTGCTTTGTCCTTCAACTCCCTTTATTTTTACAAGTCATTAACCACCTTAGTCATAAAAGAAGGATTAGTACGCAAGGACACCCTGTCTTCATGGAATTACAAAAAAGGTGGATAAGCCATAAGGGCTTTCAACTTAGACACCCGTCTGGCAGAAGTAAGAGCTAACAAAAGAACTGTCTTCCAAGAACAATGTTGCAAGGAAGCTGAAACAGCAGGCTGAAAAGGAGCCTGAGTCAATTTCTCTAAAACAAAATTAAGATCCCAGGGAGGAAGAACAGGCTTCCTGGGAGGTCTAATATTAAGGATGCCTTTACAAAATTGTTTAGCCTCAAATCTAGAAGCTAAAGGAGGAGGAATTAAAGGGAGACAAACAGAAGGAGCTGATAAGTGGGCCTTAATAGAAGAATAGGCCAAACCAGTTTTGAGCAACTCACACAAATAAGACCAAAGGAACACCCACAGTAAGTGGTTGCAGGTTACGAGAGAGAGAGAGACAAAATAGAAAACCTCTTTCATTTAGAAAAGTAGGATGTCCCACTAGTAGGTTTCCTGGCCTCCTGCAGGACCTGTAGCATGTCCTCAGAAAAAAGGTGTCTATGAGGAATCAAAACCCTATCACCCACAGTGTCGGCTGAAGCATGGCCAGGTCTAGATGGATGAGAGATCCCTTGTCTTGTGTGAGTAAATCCATCCTGTGAGGTAACTTGTGATGATTGCCCTTGGCTAGATGGAGACGTAGCGGGGAACCAGTGCTGTTATGGCCAAAAGGAGTTGCCAACAAGATTTTGGGAGTATCCTGTTGAATCTTGAACAGGACTTTCGGAATGAGAGGAAGCGGAGGGTATGAATAAAGAAATATACCCTTCCAAGCAAATGAGAGGGCATCCACCTTCCACACCAGAGGACCTGGGACTCTGGCACAAAACAGAGGAAGTTGATTGTTCAGAGGGGAGGCAATCAGATCTACTTGAGGAGTACCTCACTGGTGAACAATGCACAGAAACAAATCCCTGTGAAGCATCCATTTGTGGGATTGAGTGAAGGACCTGTTCAGAGTGTCTACCACAATGTACTGATTTGAAGGGATATAAACTGTCTGAAGAGTCACTTGATATTTGACAGCCAGATCCCATACCAGAAGTGCTAACAGGCAAAGAAGGTAAGATCTTGTTTCCCCACCTGTTTGTTGATATACCACATAACTGTTGTATTGTCTGTAAATACCTTGAGAGGCCCCGGAGAGAAAGGGGGATAAAAAGTCTTAAGAGCCAGCATAAGAGCTCTCATCTCTTTGATGTTGATTTTCTCCTTCTGCTGATGAGGCGACCCCACTCCCTGTACCTTCAGGGAGCCAAACATTGCCCCCCATCCCACATCTGAAGCATCTGTGAACAGATCCTGACCGGGAAGAGGGGGATGAAAAGGGAGCCCTGGATTCAGAGACAACTGCTGAATCCACCAGAGAAGTTCCTTCTTGAGACAAGGAAGAAGAGGAACTGTAAAGTCTAGAGGATGTGCCACACCAACTTCAGAAACCACTGGAACTTCCTCATGTGGAGTTTGGCCAGAGGGAGCATCGGAATGGTGGAAGCCATGAAACCCAGAGCCCTCAGAAGCTCTATGGCTGTAACTGAGGCCAGGGGAAGAAGAGTTTGAAAGTAAGAAATGAGAGTTAAGGCCTATGGAGGAGGCAGGGATGCCAGTACTTGCATCATCTGAATCCTGCAACCCAGAAAGACATGATCCTGAGAAGAAGTCAGAGAAGACTTTTAGAAGTTTATCATGAACCCCCAAGCTCTGAATAAGAGAAAATGGCAAAATGAAGATTTTGCAAAAGGATCTCCGGAGAGGATGCGTAACTCAGCAGGTTGTCCAAGGAAGGAAATATTTGGATCCCTTCAAAGCTGAAAAAAGCAATTACAGGAGCGAGACATTTGGTGAACACCCTTGGGGAAGCAGAAAGGCCAAAGAGCAAAGCACAGAACTGAAAATGCCAGAATGCAACAGAGAAATGCAAACGCTTCCTGGAAAGAGGATGGATCGGAATATGGAGATAAGCATCCCTGAGATCTAGAGACACCAGAAAGGCCTAAGGGAGCAAGAGAAGAAACTGAGTCTGAAGGGACAACATCCAAAAGGAAGGCACTTTTAGAAAAGTATTTAAATGAGAGAGGTCTAGAATTGATCTCCAAATACCCACTTTTCTGGGCACTAGAAACATTCTTGAATAAAACTGCTTCCCCTTTTGGGACACAGGCATCTCTTGAATCCCTGAGACAAGAGATCTTGAAAAACCTCTGGGAAAAAAGGAAGTTGTTCCTGAGGAGGCTGAGGAATTCGCATAAAAGGAGGATGGGATATCCACACCATTAAGTACTCCTGACAAATGACTAATGGAACCCAAGAATCCCAAGTGATTTGAAGCCAGAAATGAAGAGAAAGAGAAAGAGGAATGTGTCTGGGAACAGGCAGATAGTCAGACAGTACCTGGTTTGTCAGGAAAGGAAGGCTTCTAAATCCCTTTAGTCTGAGTGAACTAAGCAGGAGGAGCCTGTTTACCTCCCTTTTTACCTTTAACAGGAGGGCAAGATTACCTATGAACAAATGGCTGGTTTAGAAGGGCAGTTTCTCTGAAATTTAGGCACAGAAGAAACAAACACGTTTAAGCTCCTGTAATAACTTCTCCTTGTCCTGAAGAGGCTTAAACAAACCAGCAGCTGCTTCCCCAAATAAAAGTTAATTATCCGGAAAAGCATCCATCAACTTAGCCTTAATATCATCAGGAAAAGGTTGAAGCCTAAGCCAAGACTACCTCCTCATTACTGAACCAAAAGCAGCAGCCCTAGAAGAGGCATCTGATACATCATAACTACATTTGACAGACTACTGAACTACTTGAGAGGAGGTCCCTAGAAAGGAAAGAGCAGAAGATTACTCTCAGTCTGGAAGATCAGAAAAAAGCTGACAAGCCTGAGAAAGAAGAGGCAACACATACCTAGATATGTTAGTCTTTTTGGCTTTTCCCGGTTAGGGGTCGCCACAGCGGAACTCCAGTCCGCTAATGATTGGCAGTAGATTTTTTTATGGTGCCGAGTTGCCAGCCCGACGTCCAACCTTCAGCGAAGGCACGCCCATTCACGCATGTCTTTCGGAGGCCACTCGACCGCGGTGACAACATGCAAACTCCACACAGAAGGCACTCCAGCCGTGAATCGAACAGGAGAACCTCTTGCTGTGACGCAACAACGCTACCACTGTACCACCGCAGCTTCCAACACATACCTAGATATATGGGTCTGATAATTAATTGCCCCAAAAGCTAGGGTAGCAGAAGTATAAACTTTCTTACCCAGCTTGTCCATCATAGTTCTGCTATCTATGTCAGAAGGCAGTAGCTTGGACAAAGGAAGCAATTGAGATGGCTTATCAGAGGCTACAGACACCACAGAGGGGTCAGCAGCAGGACATATGAACAAAAAGGAACAATCCTCAGGCACCCTATAAAAACCTGTCAGGCTTCTTGGGAGCAGGGGGCAGAGAATAAGGCAGTTTAGAGGCTTTGCAAAAAAAAATCCAGTAAAACAGTCAAAACAGGAGGAATGGCCACAGGTTTAGGAGAGTCCATGTGCAGTAACTCATAGCACCTCTTATGCATATCAGAGAACTGATCATAATCCCACTTAAAAATTCCATCATCCTAGAGACTGTGTCCCCAAAGGAAATTTACTCCTCCTCTGACCCATAGTCCAACAGAGGAGAAGAGGACCAAGGAGGAGCAGGAACCAAAACCCCTTGAGGAGGCCTTCATGACAGTAAAGCATTAAAGAACCCGTGAGTAAAGACTTGCCATTCACTTTGCAGATCGCTAGAGAAGAAACATGTTTAGTTTTCTGTTTCTTTTTTAAAGGAACATCCATCCTACAAAACTGAGAAGGCTCTGACTCATCACATCATTCAACAACAGTAGTAGGAACCTCTTCCTTAAGTAGAATCTGCAGAACCCCCTTGACCCCTGGAAACAATCAACCGTGGTTTCCCCTGAATGTCCAAAATGGATGCCTGCAAAGCCTTGTTGGACGTGCTGCCCACCAATTCCTCATCAGCCTCCAGGCAAGCCTCCGGGTTTGTAACAGCCTTGGGAGAAACACCCATCTTAGGCTGGACAGCAGAAGATTCCTGTCTTACCTTTTTCACCTTTTTCTTCCCTGGTGGCTAACCCTCAGGGCAGGAAGTTCCTTCCATTGTATCCTTAGCAAGAAGTTTAAGATGTTGGTTCTCAAGATACAATGAAAGGGAAGAAAGCAGACTATGAAGGGTTTTCAGAATGAACGCCTGACAAATCAAAGATGTATGGTCATAAGAAGCTCTTAGGCAAAAAAGGCACTTATTGTGATGGTTTATATGAGGAATCTGTCTCTCACACTGGCATTTAACCTTCCCGGATAACATTAACCCCAAACAGCACAACAAATTCAAGAAAAAGAACAAAACTCCAAATGGGTACTTCTCTGCAACTGTGAGGACTTCAACAAACAAGAGTAATCACTGGAATACAAACGAGCAATAAAAATGGCAGAAAATGGATGTAGGCAAACAGACTGACAGTTAAAAACAGCTTTTGGACTGGCGGCAAAGAAGTTCTGAGGATGGTATGCTTGAATGTCACCGTTATGCCCTATGCTACACAAGGAGCATTTGAGTGATGTTCAACGTACCTTAAAGCAACTGTAGCCTTTGGTAGACTGTCCAGACATCGGGCTTCCACAGCAGGGAATCCCATATGTGATGAATACTGCAGTGGTGAATATAAGGATATCGGTAAGCTTCCAAGTTGTTCACAGGTAGTTACTACAACATGTGCCCAAGAGCCATTTTAAGCCTGCTTACCCCATATTTACCAAAATAGTGCTAGTAAGTGTCAATACCCTGAGGAATTTTACATTTAAGACACAGGTTTGTACATAGAGTTTACAGGCTGCCTCTCCAAGCATCCTCTATGTAGGTTTGCAGGATGCTATAGTGTCACCCCTGTCAGCATATGTAGGGTCACCCATGAAGGAGACAGTGTCAGTGTGCTCTAGAACTATGCAGAATGACTGTCAGACCATGTGCAGGTGCTGCTTTTATCCTGTTTTCCTTGCCCAACCTTTATTGGTGTCAACTTAGCACACCTTGTCATATAAATACACTACACAAGAAATACCAAAGTGACCGTACTCACCCTGTAAAATATGATGCCTATGACATTCATGCAAATGTCAGGTGGTAGCATGCTGACAGTTATTCAACACTTAACTCTGCTGGTTGTCCTCTGAGTCTGAACAGATGATATACCTAGGGAGTGCATTGGCAGTGGTCCACTGTGTTATCCCAAATATTAGTCTGGGCAGAACCATTGTACATATGTGCTACGGCTGATAACCTGGCTGGTCTCTATACAAGATACACATGTGGTCTCTCCCAGAATCCATATACACTCCTCCTGGTATGATGCCCATTTCCCCACTGTCAGCATACAAGTATGCTGAGAATGACTTAGCATCTGTCATGGTTGCAGTAAGAAGTGCCCACATCCAGTTCTTTCTATGCTATGCTGTGCACCTTCTATGAGACCCACCTTATTATGTCTATGACATTTCTGTCACTGCTATTTTGTGCAATTCCTTTCACCCACAGCACTAACATTGTATATGAAAGTGCCCCATGCCTGGTCTCACAGTCTCTGGTGGGTATCCCATCACTAAAGTAAGATTCAACTGGAAACAGAACTTCATGCTTGGCAGGGTTAAACTTGTCTAAAATCTGCCATCCCCTGTATTTTGAGGATTTATATGTTGCTAGGGAGACAGAAAACCATATTAGAAGGCCGGTGATGTTAGGGTACAATATAGCTGCACAGACATACTTATGTTGGTCTGGCTATTTAGCATATTATGGAATGGGCAGGGCTAGGTAGACAAACAGGGGCCACAATCATGCTGAACTCTAGGATATCTCAGTCCATATTAAAGCGTGTAGTGATAGGGACCTATAGAAAGATACAACTGGGGTCCATAACCCATAGGGGTCCAATGGAAGCAGTAGAGGATGGCAGCTTACCTGAAAGAAGGTATGAGGCAGGAATATGGGTAACATGTATATGTTCCTAACAACTTTTCTCGTGACAGGTGGTCAAATTATTTGAAGAACATATGGAAGGGCAGAGCTGTCCTTAGAATGTGCACACATGTCCACTATAGGCCACAGTCCAGGCAAGTAGTACTACCACACATTCAGCAATGTTACATTGTCTAGCCCCAAGTATGGGCACGCATGTATAGCACAGTGGTATAATACTGCCTAGAGCAGAGTAGAGATGGAAGGAGTGGCAGTCCTGTTGCACTGGGATGTCATCCTTTGGATACAGTTGTAGGTCCACAGGTGCTGTCCACAGACAGCCTAGACTAAATTGTGGGGAAGGGGATTGTCAGTCCTCTTGCAGTGGATTGCCATCATCCTGATACTTATTGATCTACAGGTCTATAACCTATACAGAATCTATAGCTGCAAGTATAGATGATGTGTAACTTACATATTCTACAGCTGCTGGCAAACACACTACTGAAAACTAGTGTCATCATACTGCTATTACTGCTAGAAAAGGCTATTTACAGACAGAGGCACATGAATAAGACAAAGCTGTAACACCCCTTATCACAGTACTGTAGACTTCTAGACTTCTGTGTACTTCCTGTGGAACCTACTTATATAAGAATGTTGATG
Source organism: Protopterus annectens (assembly GCF_019279795.1). Classification (NCBI taxonomy): domain Eukaryota; kingdom Metazoa; phylum Chordata; order Ceratodontiformes; family Protopteridae; genus Protopterus; species Protopterus annectens. Next base: position 382,185,671 of record NC_056737.1, on the reverse strand, counting down.
CTTCCTTGCTGTGTGCTTTGGCATCTAACATTGCAGACTGGCCACAAAAGTCAGTAATATATATACCAGTCTGCATGATGCATGTGATAAGGCTACATTTTAATGGTGTCTATGAATCACTGTTTCACAGCAATACAGCTGTGACATACAGTGTACCACACCTCTCCACTTGCAGACTTTGAAAATAGGGGCAAAGGCCCTTGAAAAGTAGGGACATCCAGTTAAAAATCTGGACATCTAATTAGCATTAAATCTGAGTACCAAATAGAGCATAACTCTAATGGCTTCCAGTACGAATGTGAGATACTACTCAGAAACATGTTTAAACACAGAGCGACAAAAATGATGGAAAAATCTAACCACATTATCAGACAGTGTAAAATCAGTAGACTTTAATGAACTGCACTGCAAAATTCTAGCAGGCAAAGTAATCTATTTTTGCTTCTAATAAAGAGAGAGGTAAGATGATGTTTCTTTCAACTATTGGTGCAACTAGTATATTGGTCATGTAGTGTGCTTTTTGTATATTACACAACTTCAACAATCAAGTGATTTGGAGGATTCAGAAAATTGTATGAAGGGGTAAACTATTTAAAATGTATTTACTAGTTAACATTTGTTGACTAGGACAGAGCCTATTTCAACAGAGGCCCAGGGAGGAATGCTCCAGATGCATGTCTTTGGAATGTGGGAGAAAATCAGAGTACCCGGAGGGAGGACATGTAGACTCCACAAAGAAAGCTCCCCAGTCGAGAATCAAACTGGAGAACCTTTTGCTGTGAGACCACTGCATCACTTCACTGCTTACCAATGCTGAAAAATCTGGAAATACATCCAAAATTAGGATCATCATATTCAGGGGTAAATCAGGCCTGAAAACAGGAACACTCCTCCAAAACAGGGACAGTTGAGACATGTGTAGTGCACACATTCTATCTGTCACCAAGAAGCCGTGCACACCTACTCATGTAGGCAGGCTGCACATGTGCACAAACTGCACTATGTTGTAGCACTAAGGTACACTAATAGTGATTCAAAGTCTCATGTAAGCCTTGATTCTCAGACTGCCATTTTGTACTCCTGTATATTTATGGCAATGGCTCTTAATGACAGTGCCCTACAGAAGGCACCTACCTGGTACGTTAAGCACAGCAAAATAACATTATTTCTTCTACAGAGGGAGCACAGGGAATGGTTGTCAGGACCTTATGCAAATCTATTCTGTAACATGAATCCCTGGTAAGACTTGGCTAACCAGCTCCCCAGGCAGACCAGTACCCTCCGTACTGGTTAGCAGCACAGGCACCAGTACAATGAACTCCACTGCTGCTGTCCTGAAGATCTTTGGGCTTTAAATGTGGAGGTGAGGCAGGAATGACCCATGAGGTATAGTAAGTAACTGTCATTTCTAGAGTGTTGTCTTTCACAGCACTTTTCTTTGCTGCTTCTCACATACCTCAAGGCATGTTGTATATATTGTTTGTGGCAGCCATAGTGCTGTGGCAGTGTGCTGTTTAGTGAGGTAGGGCATATGGCAGTGCCCCTAGGGGTTGTGGCTATCATTTGATGCTTCTGTTCCATTATGCATATCTGTGGTAGTGTAGCTTCTTCTGCAACACAGGTGTTTCCTTACATGTGGTAGTAACGATTGCTTTCCTAATTCTGGGCAACATATCCTGCTTCTGCATCACTGCAAATACAAACAGTAGTGTAGTATCTGTCTGGGGTTATAGGCATTATCTCACGTTTCTGCTTTACATTATATATATATATATATATATATATATATATATATATATATATATATATATATATATACATATATATATCTGTGTGTGTGTGTGTGTGTGAAGCTATAGCTCTGCACTGCAATCTGTATATGGATATATGGTGGCTTACAAATCCCTTTTGAATTTTTGAGAATTCAGCACAACAGAATGCTGCCAGTTGCTGAAAAGGCAACACAGACTTGTGAAATACCAGGGTTAGTAACATCCTATCTCCACACCTAGGCTATGGAAGGTGTACCAGCTATGTGCACATATTACTAATTGCACTCTGCCCTTTCTTTCTCCATTGTACAAGTCATGATGATCCATTTATATCTATACAAGTACTCATGGAAGTTTTGTACAATGAGACATGATAGACTGTTACATTGCATTCCTCACAGGTTTCAGGTACAATTGAACTGCGTCACCTACAATGTTTCCTATCTTCCTCATTTACCTCAAAGTACAGTTCTCTGCCTTCCTAAGCAATACATCCCTTCTTCATTATTCATATGTATTTTGCACAGCAGTGTATTGCCTCATCTTCTAATCCTATTTAAAATGATCCAGGATTCTGAAAAGTAATGTGTGAACAGGATCAGGAAATTTTCTTAAATGTCCCAGAAAGTACAGTTGTGTAAAATCTTACCATAATAGTAGATGTCCTTCTGTTCACTGTTGCAGTAATCTTTACAATAGAGATCCCCTGACAAGGGCAGCCCAGCGACTGGCCAGTATACCAAAGCCTTTAGATTGTAATGGATACACCGTGAATAACATGCATGCTTTCTGTGCATGGCATAGGGCATAAATGTAAAGTCCGGATGTGCCATCCTCAGAAATGAAAAGCCCCAGTAGGAATACCAGTCCAGGGATACCAGTAGGTAACACACACATCTAGAAGTAAAAAGGACCAGAGGGAGGGAATGAATACTGCAACAGTGAACACAAGGACATCTACTGTTATGGTAAGATTTTACACAACTGTACTATGTTCTTCCATATCACTGTTGCAGTATTCTTTACAATAGAGAGAATGCAATAGCTGAGGAAGAAAACTAGGTGGAGGTAGGGCCAGTACAGCCCTCCAGGAAGCCATTGAGAATGGCCCTGGCAAAAACAGCGCTGGCCCTAGAATTCACACCCAAATTATAGTGCTTGGCAAAGGTATGCACAGAAGTTCAGGTAGCTACCTCAAGAATAGAATTAGTATCCAAAACCTTGAAAAAAGCACCAGAAGAAGCCACGGCCCTAGTAGAATGAGCCTTAACAGAGGAAGGATGGCTCTTCCCATGAAGAGAGTAGCAAAAAGAAATTATTTTAGAAATCCAAGAAGAAATGGTTTGCTTGAAAACAGTCAAACCTAAAGACCAATGATGAAAAGAAAGAAAAAGCTGTTCAGATTTATGAAAAGCTTTAGTCTTATCCAAATAATATTGGAGTTGCCTATGCAAATCCAGGGTGTGCAAAACCTTCTCACTAGAAGACTGCAGAGAAGGGAAAAAAGTTGGCAAACGAATCAACTGATTAAGAGACAACTCATTTACCACCATGAGCATAAAAGAAGGATTAGTATGAAGGGACACCCTATCCTTATGGAGAACCAAAAAAGGAGAAATAGTGATAAAGGCTTGTAGCTCAGACACCCATCTGGCAGAAGTAAGGGCCAAAAGAAGAACAGTCTTCCAAGAATAATGCTGTAAGGAAGCTGAAGCAGCAGGCTCAAAAGGAGCCGGAGTCAATTTTTCTAAAACAAAATTAAGGTCCCAGGAAGGATTAACAGGCTTCCTTAGAGGCCTATTGTGAAGGACACCTTTAAGAAACTGTTTGACTTCAAATCTAGAGACTAAAGGGGGGGTTAGAGGCAGAGAAGCAGAGATAGCTGATTGGTGGGCCTTAACAGAAGACTAGGCCAACCCAGCATTGAGCAATAAGACAGAATCAAAGGAATATCCATCGTAAGTGGATCCAGGTTACGAGAAAGACACCAAACAGAAAACTTCTTCCATTTGGATAAATAGAATTTCCTAGTAGTGGGTTTCCTGACCTCCTGCAGGACCTGAAGCACGTCCTTAGAAAAAAGGGTTCTGATTCCCCACAGACACCATCACCCACAATGTCAAATGAAGAGTGGAGTGGAGATAGATGAGAGATCCCTTGTCTTGTGTGAGTAGGTCCACCATGTGAGGTAACATGTGATGACTGCCCTTGGCAAGATGCAGAAGATGTGACCAATGCTGTCCGAGTCAAATGGAGTTACTAGCAAAACTTTGGGAGCATCCTGTTTTATCTTGGACATGACTTCTGGAATGAGAAGAAGTGGTGGGAAGGCATAAAGAAACTTCCCCTTATAAGAAAAAGACAGGGCGTCCACCTTCCAGGCCAGAGGGCATTGGACTCTGGCATAAAATAGAGGAAGTTGTCTGTTCAGAGGGGAGGCAAATAGATCTACCTGAGGATATCCCACTGGTGGACAATGTCCAGAAATGCATCCCTGTGAAGGATCCTCTCATGGGACTGTGTTATGGACCTGCTCAACGAATCTGCTGCCATGTTCTGATCTGAAGGACTGCAGACTGCCTGAAGTGTCACCTGATACTGGACCACTAGTTCCCAAACCTGAAAGGCTAGCCTGCTTAGGAGATAAGATCTCATCCCCCCCTTGCTTGTTGACATACCACATCGCTGTGGTATTGTCTGTGAAAACCTTGAGGGGCTCTGGAAGAATAAGAGAATGAAAAGCCTGAGCAGCTAGCCATCTCTTTGACATTGATGTGGTTTTTTGTTTGTCACAGAGACCAAAGGCCATGACCCTTTAGTAGACCAAAGGAGGCCCCCCATCTCACGTCTGAAGCATCTATGAAAAGTTCCAGAGAGGGGACTGGAGGTTGAAAAGAAAGCCCTGGTTTGAGGTACAACTGATGAATCCACCAATGAAGTTACAGCTTGAGGCATGGAAGTAGAGGGACTAGAAAACCTAAAGGATGGGAATGTTGAAGCCAAACTGACTTTAGAAACCACTGGAGCTTTCTCATGTGGAGCTTAGCTAGATGAAGCATAGGAATGTTGGAAGCCATGTAACCCCCAGCCCTCAGAAATTCCCTGGCTGTAACTGAGACCAGAGGAAGAAAGGATTGGAAAAAAAGCAATTAGAGTTAAAGCCTTAGGAGGAGGCAGGGAAGCTAGCATTGGGACAGTCTGCAGCCTGCACCCTAGGAAAAATATGATCCTCCAAATGAGTCAGGAATGATTTTTGGAAGTTTTCCATAAACCCCAGGCTTTGCAAGAGAGAAAAAGCAAAGTGTAGATGCTGAAGTAAAATCTCTGGAGAGGAAGCCTGAATAAATAGGTTGTCCAGGTAAAGAAAAACATGTATCCCCTTTAACCTGCAAAAAGCAAGCAAAGGAGCGAGGCATTTGGTGAAGATCCTTGGGGCAGCAGAGAGGGCAAAGCAAAGAAATGAAAATGCTAGGAAGCAACAGAGAAATGTAAAAACATCCTGCAAAGGGGATGAATAGGCATGTGTAGATAAGCATCCTTGAGCTCTAGGGAAACTAAAAAAGCCGGATGAAGTAGCAGAGGAAACAAGGTTTGAAGGGACTGTCAAGGTGTTTAGTTTCTTTCTTGGGGACCAAAAACATTCTGGAATAAAACAACTTTCCCCTCTGTGGAGTTCCTCGAGCCAACAGGCCTTGAAGCACCTCTGGAAAAAAGGGCAGTTGCTCCTGAGGAGGCTGAGGAATGCCCAAAAAGGGAGGATGACATTTCCAAACAATGTAATAACCCTGACAGATTATGGAAAGAACTCAGGAGTCCTAGGTGATTTTTAACCAAAAAGGAAGGCACAGAGAAAGGGGAATGTGACTGAGAAGAACAGGGCAAGGATAGTCAGACAGCATCTGGTTTGTCAGGAAAAGGAGGCTTCTGACTAAGAGGTGTTTGGGTAGCCTTACTAGGGGGAGCCCTTCTACCACCATTTTTTAACTTTGGGAGGAGGGTAAGACTGTCTACTGACAAAGGCAGGCTTGTTAGGATAATTCTTCTGAAACTTGTGTACGAAGGAAACAAAATATGCTTCAACTCCTGCAAGGACTTGCCCTTTTCTTGCAGGGACTTAAAACAATTCTGCAGCAGCACCAAACAAATGCTTGTTATCCAGAGGAGCATCCATCAGTTTACCCTTGATATCATCAGGGAAAGGCTGAAGTCTAAGCCAGGAATACATCCTCAAAACAGATCCAATAGCAGTAACCCTAGCTGAAGCATCAGCTGCATCATAGCTGCATTTAATGGAATGGTGAGCTAATTTAATGGATGTCTCTAGCAAGGCAAGAGCAGAGGCCTTTCCATTCAGAGTCAGGAAGATCTAAAATAGCCTGAGAGGCTTGAGACGAAGGAGCCAAAACGTATCTGGTCATATGTATCTGATCACTAACAGCTCTAAAAGCTACAGTAGCAGAACTATATATCTTCTTACCTAGCTTATCCATGGTTCTGCCATCCTTATCAGATGGGAGCAACTCAATGGAAGGCAACAATTCGGAAAGTTTATCAGAAGCAGCTGACACCACAGAAGGGTCAGCAAAGAGACACTTATAAAGAAACTTGCAGTCATCAGGCACTTTATAAAATCTATCAGTTTTTTGGGGGGAGCAGGGGGTTGGGAATCATGAGCCTGAGAAGGAGTGGAAAAAGCATCCAACAAGGCAGCAAGAACAAGAGGAACAGCAGAGGGCCTAGGATACTCCATCTGTAGAAGCTCATAGTACCTCTCCTGAACATCAGACACCTGAGCACAGTCCCATTTGAAAAATTCCATCATTCTGGAAATAGTGCCATTGAATGAACTCTCCTCAACAGGAGAGTCAGGACTGACATACTCTTCTTCCTCAGAACCACAGTCAAGTGGCAAAGGAATTTGAAAGGAATATGTCAGAGATTCATCAGAATCAGCAGCATCCTCATCAGAGGAATCCTGCTCCCTGTGCCTGTTGAGAGGAGTAGAAGACCAAGGAGGAGCAGGGACAGAAATTCCCTGTGGAGTCTTAAGAGCCAGAAGGGCATTAAACAGGCCTTGAGTGAGGTTCTGCTATTTACTCTGAGGAACTTTCGGAGTGGGCAAAATGTTTAGTTTACTGCTTCTTTTTAAGTGGGAGATTAGCCATGAAAAATTTAGGAGGTTCCGATACCTGATGACCCTTTATAATGATAGCCAGAACCTCTTCCCTCACTAACGTCTGAGGAACACCCCTAGGACTTCGGTAATAACCAGAAGCATTTTCCCCTGTACATCCTATGGATGTCTGCAATACCTCCATGGACGTGCATGGAGTCAGATGCATGGCGACCTCCAAAGCAGTCATGGCAAAGGAATTCAAGAAAGAAACTAGACGATCCTCTGGGCTTTCACCAGCCTCAAGAGAGACGTCCAGTGGAGGCAGCACAGCCAAAGAATCAGACACAGTTTTCTTGGTCTTTTTTTTTTTTTTTGCCGGGAAGATCCTTCCATCATGTTTTTAGCCAACAGTTTAAGTCATTGGTTCTCTAAGTAAACTGTAAGGGAAGAAAGCAGACAACTCAACTTCTTAGGGATGAAAGCGTTGTGAGATGCACCAAACCAGAACACTGCTTGTGACTATCTTTACGTGGAAACTGTCTCCCCACAGTAGCATTTCCCCTTTCTGGATGACATGAAACCCAATAACCAGAAACAAGGTAAAACAAAGATAAGAAAATCTAAAAACCCCAATACAGCACTTACCTGAAAGTGGTAGAGACCAGCAGATAAACGAGCATTCAGACAGGTGATCAAAGATGGCATTCAGACTGACGGCAAAGAAGTTCTGAGTATGCTACATCCAGACGTCACCTTTATGCCCTATGCCGTGTGAAGGAAGCATACATGTGATGTACTGCATACCCATTTCAATCTAAAGGCTCTGGTATACTGACCAGATGTCAGGCTGCCCTTGACAGGGGATCCCTATTGTAAAGCATACTGCAACAGTGTTATGGAAGGACATGTTCCTAAAAGTTGGAAATGTAGCAATGATCATATGGAACAAAGAACCACTGAATGCAGTGGTGCAGAGTGATTTATAAAACAACCACCACATGCACTAGTGCAAACACTGTTTAGATCAGTTAAATCTACCGACACTTTGCTAGCAAGCATGGCATTTAACCCCAAAACAGTGTAGTGGTTACATCTTCAGCAATGTGTTGACTATAGTAGGAAAATGCAAAGTCACAAATAAATCTAGCTATGATTTTGTTAGCCTTGTTGATGCAATGCAAACTGCAAGAAAGGACAAACATTCCTTCCTGCCACAATCCACCTGCTCAAGTTACTAATACACTAGCTAGTCAACTATCACCTAATAACTTCACTCTACCTTCCTATAAATCAGCCTTACCTCCTGCTTTTCATATTCAACCTGTCCCAACAACAAATATTCTAACCCTTCTACAGAAACTAAAATCATGCTCACCCTCAGCAGACCAACTACCTGCTGAATTCCTACAACAATCAGCCAAAGCTATTGCTTATCCCATTTCTATTCTGATCAATAGAACTATTACCGAAAGTCATATCCCCAGTTTATGGAAAATCTCCCATATTATCCCCCTCCATAAAGGTGGACACTCCACTGAACTCTCCAACTACCGCCCCATTGCCCTTCTCTCTCCTTTGGCAAAGATCATGGAGAAATGCATTCACAGACAATTACTTGACGATCTAACCCAAAATAATTTACTTTCCAACTGTCAACATGGATTCAGACCTTCACATAGCACTAGTACTGCCCTTCTTTCCTTCACAGATTGTATCAACAAAAACCGCAATCTTAACAAGCTTTCTTCAGCACTATTTATTGACCTGTCTAAAGCTTTTGACATGGTAAATCACCAAATTCTCATCAAAATACTGAAATCCCTGTCACTAGATACATCTTCTATAAAGTGGTTCCAGTCCTACCTTGATAAAAGACAACAGGCCATACTATGGCACAGGTCTTTCTCCACTCACCTGCCTGTCAAACTTGGTGTCCCTCAAGGGTCCATCCTAGGACCTGTACTTTTTTCCATATTTATTAATGACCATCACCTTGCCATCTCCCAAGCCACATGCATACAATATGCAGATGACTCCACACTGATATACTCAGTAACCTCCTCTTCTGAACTTCAATCTCTTACCCAACAAGTACTTAACACAGTTGAGCAATGATTCACACATAGATGCCTTCTCCTAAACCCCCAAAAGACTAAACTCCTCCTCTTCTCTCCCACCAATAAGTCCTCTCCTCTTAATTTCTTAGTTATCTCTTCCAATACAACTATTATATCCCCTGATCCAACCACCAAACTATTGAGTATCACCATTGACAACAATCTGAACTTTGATATCCATATTAACAATACTATAAAAACTGTCAACAAAAAACTTGGCTCTCTCTGTAGGGTAAAATCCTTCCTCTTACCTTCAGCTAAAACCACTATAGCACACACTCATCTAATCTCTTCACTTCTTTATACCTCACCCATTTTTACTAATCTATCTAAAAATAATCTTAGCAAATTGGAAATGTCTTACAATAACATTGCCAGATTTGCTACAAGCAACCCACTTAGAACCCACCATTGCATTAATTTAAAGCAGCTGGGATGGCTTGAACTACAAAATCTGATTAAATTCCATCAACTATCTATAGCCCACAACACTTTTTACAAACCTTCCAAAACTCCTGTTCTATCCACACTCATCACTCCCTATAAAAACCTGAAATCCTTAAGGTCTTCTCAGAGACTTCTAGTACATACCACTAAACCAAACAACAAGGCTGGTGACTCCCTCTTTTCTAATATTGTTGGAAAAGCCTGGAATCTCCTCCCCAGTGAATTCTCCTCACTTCCCTCAGTATCATGCTTCAAAAACAAATTGAAAGTGTTCCTCAGAACACAGTGGTTATGCCCCTGTACTAAGCCTGACTAGTTATGTATCTCTTAATACTTTGCTCTTACTACCCCTTCTACTCATTAACTGTAATTCCTTCCTTATTAACCATAATACTATCTCCCTCAAACATCTTGATTTAACTAGCATGCTATGTTATGCCTGTATTCTGCACTGCTGAATTTACTGTGATAACCTGTAATATGCATTGTAAATATGATTCTTTTTGTTTAATGTTTCCTTGTTAATTTCATTGTTCTATCTTGGAGCTTATCTCCCCGGGCCTCTACTGAAAATGGACATGTATCCAGTTAGATTAGCCCGGTCAACAAATGTAAAATAAAAAAATAAATAAATAAATTTAACATTCAAAATACTACTTTTGATGGACTTCTAAGACGGCTACACATTGATCAACAGCTTAATTTCAGCTCTCCCAGTGTGAAAAAAAAGAGTAAAATTGTTGCTGGCTAGTATGAACACTGTCTAGATGCTAGCAAATAAGAAATTTAAATAACTGAAAGAAAATCAACTAGAAAAGGTGAAGAGAAAACAATGACTGGCAAGAATCCTGCAGCCGGTCAGCAAAAAGTTGTTCAAGCTTCAACTCTGGCACAAAAGATGGTTTCCAGTACTTTGGAGGAAAAAATAAATCAAATGTACTAAGAGCTGATTAAAATACATGAAACATTAAAAAAAGTATATCGATTCAAATAACAAAAGTCTAGAAAAACAGAAGCTTTAACTAGTCAGATGAGCTGATAAAACTGCAAAAATCAGAGACTGAAAAAAGAAAAGGCTGGCTGAGTATGAGACTTCTCAAGGTTTCAAAAATTGGTAGCATTAGAAGAGAACAAAGAGAAAACTGAGATTTTCTGTTGTACCAGAGAAACTGAAAGGAACAGACTGAATTATGAAAGTTCAGATAAACAACTGGACAGGTATTCCACAGCAGGATTTGTTAACTGAAAAAGCACATTGAGTACACCCACCAATCCTGGCCATTAGAAAGCACACAAGACCTGTGTTAGTAAAGATGCAATCATACCAGCAAGAAAGCTTTGGTCTGTGGCAGAAGGGAAAAGTGTTAAAAATTGGAGACAGTATTATTTGCAGAAAATGATTATTCGCTGTACACCAGGCAGAAGAGAAGCACATTTATCACAGTAGCCAGGGAATGATGAGATATAGGTATGAGATTCAAGCGGCTGTAGCTAGCTCTTTGGAATATTTTTTTCCTGGAAGATCAAAGATAATTTTGATGTAAAACAGGGTGTGGAGGAAATGCAGGAGTTTATCCAACAAAAAGAGAGCCATCAAACAGAAAGGGACTCTGCTTCACTTTCTTCTGAGAATAAAGCTCACAGACTTTGACAATGAAACCTTTAACAATGCTTCAAAGGAAAATGCTTCAGAGACCGAAAAAAGCACAGTACTTGACTAGAAGAATCAGTAGTACCTTGGACTTGAACCAGAGTCTGCTACTGGGACAGAAAGACCAGCAACACTGAAATTAGTGAATAAATGTGAGATTATAAAGCATCAATTACATTTGTGAAACACGGCTTTGCAAGAAAAATTCATGTTGAGAGACTGGACTTTTGTTAACTGTAAAGCAAATACCATACTTTATGTCATTAATGTTTAGAAGGACGCAGATGAAACTGTAAGACAATGCTTGATCTTAATAGTATTTGTACAAAACATTCCATGATATACACTCCATGTTACACAGTAAAGCAGTTTTGTGTAGTATGTAGTCACGGGTATTTTAAATGTGGGGGTGAGTCTTTCCAGTGACTGCTGTGTAAGATAAAACTATTAAAGTAAACAAAGTAATTTTTAATTGTAAAAATGTAGGCTTTACAATGTAAAAAGAGAAAAAAAGGCTGCACAAAAGCAAGTTTAAATTAATATGCTGTAATCTTGGACTGCAGGGATGGGGGTGTAAAAGTGTACTGATTAAATTATATTTAGAGTCGAGATTTTTTTTCTTATTTATGGAAGGGTACATATGTGGATTAATACCATTGACTTAATCTAAAAAACAAGTGTGTGTAAGCAAGTAGGCTTGAAAATTAGACAAAACGAGAAGTGCTGAGTTTCTTGCATATGCAATATTTGCTTTTTCCCTTTAGCAAATGTTCAGTGGTAGTCAAGAAGTCTGCAGATGAAGACTGACAGACTCCTTCATGCAGAGTAATCTTTTTTTCTCACTACTATGTCTCCATGGAGATGAGCTGTCTGTAGATAAAGCAATTAATCTTGCTTGCAATGTGCATTTTAACACCTTTGAGTTATTGATTAAGGCATAGGCAAATATACATTTACATAAAAGAAAATAAACCATGTTAACATGTTCACATTTTTACCATTATCAATCCAACATTACATTAACTGATCAATTCCTGCTTTCCCTTACACCCCATCTTCCTACAAAACATTATTCTGCATATACATTGTCCCTACAGATTCCATTTTTTCTATGCAATTTGCTGCTACCCTTTTCTAAAGATACCATGTCCAGTTATTTTAACACTGCTATTCACTACTTCAAATACAGTTGGTTTAGACACTTATTTTCATTTTCTACCAATTGCTTTTTTTGAAGCAATCATAATTAAACTTAACAAGGCCATACTATGTCTAGGCAATTTAGATCCTGTATCCCAGCTCAAAAATTAATTTCCACAGTTACATCCATTTGCTTACCCAATTATTTGACAACATACTCTGTATGGGAATTTTTAACATCTGCCAAATCATAATACTCACAAACCATACGCTCCCGGTTAACTCTTTCTTCCCTACAACACCTCCAACATGTGCCATCTACCAGAGGGAAGATTCTCTTGAGTCTGCTTGGGGTATAAAAATACCTCTGCAAACCCTTCCAAGTAAAAAAAATGAATATTCTAGACTTTGTTGCATATTTGGGCACCATACGTATGTCCTCCCATTCCTTCCTTGTGAACTGATTATCCAATCTCTCTTCCCAATCTTTTCTAACTTCCTCTGACTGATTCCTAAAGTTATCATGCAACATTTTATACATCCCCTTTTTAACAGCAGCTTCTAGATAAAACTAAAAACTGCACCAGAGCAGGTATTTCACTTAGGATTCCCCTATCCCTTTCTCTCTGCCTATATTCTATCAACCTCAGCTAGGGAAGGCAGTCTTTTGTCTGCAGTCCAAATGTCTTCTTGGACTCTTCCCACCTCTATTACCTTTATCTCTAGTTACTTGCTCTCAGTATCTTGGTTCCTTTGTCAATTTTCTCAAGTAACTTCCAGCTCCCTCTTACCTATTCTCTTTATCCCTAATTGTACTGGGTCTATATTACCATATTGAATGGTAACAATGTCGAACTCTCACATGAGCGAAAATGCACGAGAATGAACTTGCTATTGTGGGGGGCTGCGTCCCCCATACCCCTCACTAAATATATATTTCAACTCAGAGGTCGCACTACAGTGAGGGAAGGGCAAACATTCCAATCCTCACTGTACCGCAACCCCCAAAAAACAAGTTCGTTCTCATGCATTTTCGCTCATATGAGCGTTCAACATGGTTACCATTTGATATGGTAATATAGACCAATTGTATTCATCCTATCAGCAGAATCTCCATTCTCTAGTCTCCCGTTGGCTTAGTTCTTAGAATACTTTCTGCTACGTTAGAAATATAATATTCTGTACTAATGTTATTCTTCTTAAGGATATGCATCCAAAGTCCCACTCTCCTTATTTTTTTTAATTTCCCCCATTTCATCATCCATTTCTACTTTGAATTATAGCTTTCTGCTTCTGTAAAGTATATCTGCCTTAACTATGCAGCTCTAAAACATCCCTTCAGGTAATTCTAACCTACCTCATTTTATGGGAAGGATCAAATTATCCTACTTAACCCTTACCCTCTTCCCCTTCCAGATAAAATCCTGCAACTCTACTAATTAATGTCCACAACTTCTCTAGTTGATAAAAATGTGCCTGACCGGTGCATAAAACTAAAGGGACTAAAACATTTTCAATGCTTATATCTTGCTATCCATATCCATAAACAGTTTTTGTGTTATCTTTTGTTTGGTCTTCCCACACATCCTTAAGTACCATAACATAATCCTTTTTAATGCATATCCCTAAATACTTCATTATATCATGTCCCCATTAATATAGGTATTGCTGAACTATTTCATGTGAGGGTACTTAGTTCACATCCATAGCCTTAGTTTTTTTTTCTTTAATTTTATATCCCCAAAAGACTTGAAATGGTCTCAGAATGTTCCACAATAATGAGATATCATTTTCTGTTTTTATAAAGTGCAAGATAAAATTGTTTACAAATAAAGCCAACTTTTCTTGATTACCATACCACTTATATCTCTGAATTTCTGAGTCACTTATTTTCTTCGCCAAATGCTCTAAACATACTGCAAGCAGGAAAGAGGAAACCCTGCCCAGTTTCTCCTTCAGTCAACTTATCATAGAGGAACCCTCCCACTTTAATTTTTCCCTCTGATCCCTCATATATTCTCCTAATTAAAATTACTGTATCAGGCAATGCAAATGCTTACATTGCCCTACTCAAAATCCCAGCTTAATTTGTTGAATGCTTCCTCTGCATCAACACCCACAGAACTAGCATGAACCTTCTCACATTCGGCTTCCCTCTGGATCATCATTATTCTATTAATGTTGTCAAATGTTTGCTTCCCCTCCAGAAAGGCACAATGATCCATATCTATCAATTTTGACAACACCTGTGCCATTCTTTTAGCCATTATAGACACTTTATTATCACAATTTAAATTTGAAATAGGCCTATATGAAACTGGGTCTGATGGATCTTTACAATCTTTAGATATTGCAACCACCACAGCTTTTTTTTCCAAGATGTTGGTGTTCTCCTCCATTTAAAATACTGTTAAACAAAACCTTCCAGATCTTTATCACTTTCTTCTCTCCTAGCTTGTAAACCTCCACAGGAATACTATCTATTTCAGGAGACTTTCCCGCAGACCGATCATACATCACCATTTTTCATCGCAACTCTTCCTGTCTTAACTGTTAATTGTTGAGCCTCATCTACTTCTCACCTTGGCATAGCTAAGTCTTCCATAAATATTTCTATTTGGGCTTTTTCTTGACTTCCACATTCCTCTGTTTTATACAAATTTTTTATACAACTTCTGAAATATCTCTTAATACCTCTACAGGATCTCTGGTTACTTGTTATAGGTTCCCTAAATTTAGCAACAACCCTTTCTACTTTCTGTTGCCTAAGTCATTATGCTAACAGTTTGTATTCTGGAGTTATTATCAAAAAACAGTTGTTCAACAGCAATCTTTTAAACTCATGCATATTATCCAGATACTCCCTTATTCTTTTTAGCACTCTGCATTTGCACCTGTTCTTGTTCTGAGAGATTCCCCTTATTCTACAATATTTCAACATTTGTCAGCCCCTCTAAATAATTCTTATTACTTCTTAACGATATAACTTTCTTTTATTTCTACTCTATTTTTAAATTCCACTTTTGTTTTACCCCACTCACTAGTTAAAAAATCTGAAGAAATGTATATCTTCCGTAATAACTCTCAAAAGAATTCCTCTAATCATTACTTAAATTCCACTCTTTTTAACAGGTAGGTCAGGAAGCACCAGTGTCTCATTTGTACTGCACTACCTTGTATTTTTAGCTCAGTCATTGGCACATGATCTGAAATAGTTATTGGATGTGTCAAAGTTTTCAATTAAATGCACATGTTCCTGTGAAATATAATTTCTGTGTAGTCTTGCCCAATTATTGTAACTTGGGGAACATGCAAGTTCTCTCCAAGTTCCTACTACTGAATTCATGTCTTCCATACCAGTAACCACTAACCCAAACAGCTTTTGAATTAAAATAAAAAATAAAAAAAAATGCTGAACCAGATGTTTAAACGAACCTTTAATCTACAGTTGGTGCTCTTTTATTCCTCTTAGTAGCAGAACTTCATCAGAAAAATTACAACATGTTTCTGATTAAGTTCTACTACTAAGAGGAACAAAAGCTCTCAAACTGTGGATTAATGGTTCATTTAAACATCTGGTTCAGTGTTTTTTTACTTTTGTAATGTCTTCCATACCAAATATTTTCATAAATTCCCCTTCTAGATTCCCCAGCTACATCCTCAGTGTTGCAAATCAAGTTCCAGTACCCCACGATAAGTAATATTCCCTGTTGAAAACCAATTAATCCCAACATTTTCTTAAGCTCCATAACAGCAGTTTTAGGTGAACTATAAATACATACCAACATAATCTTCCTTCCTTGCCAGTAGCCCCTTACTACCACAAATCTAGCATTACTATATTTTCCCTCTTCTATCACTATCGGAGCACCTCTAGCAATTTGTATACGTACTCCCCATTTCCTTTGTCCCTGATACTCTGCTGAATATCCCTCCTGAAATCCTCTCGTCATGAAATTCCCATGCTCATTTCTTTCCAATTGCGTCTCCTGTGGCACTGGTATTTTTACTCTGCATTTCTTAATATAATTCACTATTTTTTACTTTTTGTCTATACCTGTAAGGTCATTCACATTCCAAAATAATATATTTACTGTAGCTATTATAAGTTATTATTCCCATCTATTATATATGACAGCATTTTTTAAATGTCTACTTCAAGATTTTGTGTTGCATGTACTCACTGTTTGGCAAGTTGAAATTTATATACACTTGCTTTTGGCCATCTCCATCTGAACCTCTGCCACATTTTATAAGATTTTTTGTTTAATGAAAGCCCTGAAACAAAAGCATACCCCCAGAATATCCCTACAGCCTCTTAAAACACACAAAACTATGTTCACCTTCAAATAAGTTTAACCCTCATGACAGGAACAACTACCCAAATCAACAGTTGCACACACACAGGAAAAAACTAACATAAAATTAAGGTTATCCATATTAATATGCATGTTACAGTCTATACTTCTACTTACACTAACTGCTCCCTGTTCTTATCTTATCTTTATTCTGCTCCCAGATGTGAAAAAGATGCATGTTTTTGGAAATAATTATTTTTTAGCCTTAAGTGCACTGGTTCTCTTTAAATAAAACTAAATTATACACTGTTCTAGTAAATGCCAGTTTCTTTTATATTAAGGTATGTTTCCCTATGTCTTAAGTGATAATTTAATAACATTAGTAAAGATACTGCTGATGAAGATAATAAAACACCTCAGATCTGCAAGCTCAAAGGTATAAACGTTTTGATACTAACTATATTTCCATTAAAGCTTGGTTTAAATAACAGCCTGGGTGCTGGAGAAGCCAGCTGGAAAGCAACACCGATCAGGTCATCCACACTAAGGAGGAGGAAGTCAGATGAAGTTCTGATGTAGGAATGCTGAATGGATGAAGAATGAGCACATATGCTTGTGCACACGGACTTGGGGTGTGTCCACCTGGTCAATGTGTGCATACACTCTTGCTAAACATCATGGGTATGTGAAATTATCTACAGCAGTTCAGTTCAGTGAAGCAATGCACTACACCTGTTGACCAACAGGGAAATACTGGAAAGAGCATTAAAATCTAACCTTCCACTGGAGGACAGCCACAGTCACTTCACCCTCTTATCTTTTTAATACCAAAAGTTGGGAAGAATAGAGGGTTGAGAGAGAGGTTTGATGGTGATGAGGAGGTAAAAATTGTGCGTGTATTATACAGGTCTACTGAATTTAATCAAAAGACCCAAACGTAAGCTTGGCACATGCAAATTTAAAATTCAAAAAGCAGAAAAAAAACTTTTTTTTTTATTTTTATTTATTTTTTTACATCGAAGTAAGCACTCCTGCACCCCCATACATCCAATTAATTATATACACTAACTCAGAGATTGCACAGTACAAAGGAAAGGGCTTATTCCCCTACCCCAAGTGTTCTGCATTCTCTCTTATCTGTTGACGATTCGCTTACTCAACCAAATTTTGTTGAGTAAACAAATGTCAACCATTTTCCACCAAACTCATGTCTCCCTATATATATATATATATATATATATATATATATATATATATATATATATATATATATATATATATATATATATATATATATATATATATATATATATATATATATATATATATGGGTTCATGTCAGTACACCGGCAAGCGGAACATCGACATTCACTCCACCGACACATGAAATAATCGAAACCGCAAACACGGACATTTAACAGGTAAGAGTTTTAATTTCGCTAATCATGCCTACCAAGTTTTAGTAAGTGTGGTAGTGTTATTCCTGTGTGGTAGGCATGATTAGCGAAATGTAAACCTCTTACCTGTTAAATGTCCGTGTTTGCGGTTTCGATTATTTCATGTGTCGGTGGAGTGAATGTCGATGTTCCGCTTGTCGGTGTACTGACATGAACCCATATATATATATATATATATATATATATATATATATATATATATATATATGGATTCCTATTACAAGAACGAAAGTTCACTACTTCGAATTTGTAATAAGAAGCCTCACTTCTGCGAAAGTTCACTTTAATGAAAGTGAACTTTTGGTAAGTGCACTTCACAGAAAACACCGCAGCACAATGGAGGACATAAAAAACAAGCTACGCCCCCCACTATGGTGTGATAGTCATGGACCTTAGGGTTAGGGCACGGGTTAAGGTAAGGAGATAGTTAGCAAAGCCAGCCCCTTACCCTAACCCTAAGGTACGTGACTATCTCACCATAGTGGAGGACATTGCTATGTCCTTCACTTCGCTGCAGTCGTCATGGACCTTAGGGTTAGGGCACGGGTCATAGTAAGGAGACAGCCCGTGACCCATGCCCTAACCCTAAGGTCTGTGAGTACTGCACAGAAGTTCAGTACAACACCCGTTCATTGTACTGAACTTCGCATAAATGCACTTTCGCTGTAGTGAGCATTCCATGCACTATTTCGAATTAGTGAAAATTCAATCTAGTGTATGGAACCCATACACACACACACACACATATATATATATATATACACACACACACACACATGCACACACATGGGTGAAGTTACTTTTATCAAAATGTCCTTTTTTCCAAACAGAAAAAAGCTGCTTCAGCTCATCAAAACTGAAATGATTGTGTTACTGCCTTTGTTCCATACAAGATCAGAAAAGTGGGGACTAAAGAATTTGACCTTTCCTCACTGAATTAAATACAAGCAGTAGGGTATGTGGGGCACAAAGGGTTTACCCCCCCTGCAAAAACAGGCTTTGTGGGGATTTTTTGCTGTTTTCAGTCAATTGTAGTTCAATGACTTGACAAGGTGAATATTTGATCTGATGACATTTGTACGTGCATATATACATCTATTTACATATTTGACATTTGTTTACCGAGAAAGTCCAACTGGGCCATAAAGAACCCATTTTCAGTGAAGGCCCAGGGAGAAAAGCTCCACAAGACAAAATAATTTATATATGAACAAAATTAAACAAAAAGATTAGTGTAGTAGTATATACATAAACATTCACTTAACAGTTAGTAAAAAAAAAAAAAAAAAAATAACATAAAATAACATGTATTATATATACATATACACACACACAGAAATGCACATACAAAAAAGCACACACATATATATGTATAAACATATTTATCTACGGGTACATATACAGCTTATATTTGCAGTCTGCAAAAGAGAATGTTAATAAGAGCAAACGCTTATTTTTCAGCATTTTGGCTGCTTTCCATGGGGGACTGTGGAACAGCATGGTCTGACACTTTGCCCTTCTCCTGATATAGTATATAAAATACACGGGGGGGGGGCACAATGCAGAAGGGCTTGCCCACCCTGAAAAAATACTACTTAGTCTTTTTTCATGGCTTGATCTTTTTAGATTCTATCTAGAAAGATCACTTTGTTTTTGCTCTCCTGTGACGGCTTGCTTAATGACGAAACAAGACATATATATATATATATATATATATATATATATATATATATATATATATATATATATATATATATATATATATAAAACACACAGATAGATATACACACACATCTATAAGTGTGCATGTTATATATATAGCTATATGCGTGCGTGTGTGTGTGTGTGTGTGTGTGTGTGTGTGTGTGTGTGTGTGTGTGTATATATATATATATATATATATATATATATATATATATACACACACACACACACACACACACACACATATCCATCCATCCTCAACCCCTTTTTCCATTTTGCACAAGGGATCAGGGTGTCACTTCAACAGTGACAATCATCTCAAGCCAAGGTTTACACTGCTGGGTGGCTAGCCCTGCAGCAGTAGTTCATCATTACCACTCACTTGCACACACACTTGCACCTACAGCCAATTTAGAATGTCCAATCCACCTACTGCATGCCTTTGGAATGTGGGAAGAAACCGGTGCACCCAGGGGAAACCCATGCGACCACAGGGAGGACATGCAAACTCCACACAGAAGGCACCCCAAGGCGACAATGCTAACCGCTGTACCACCTCGGCCGCTCATATACATATTCACACAGATGTGAATGTATATAGATACTGATATAGATTATATGCATACATATTTATTATATAGCTGTGTTATGTATGTATATGAACCTAAACATGTACGAATAACTGTCCTATAGTACACCATAGGTAAAGCGATAAAACATATCTGGTATTCTGGGTAGATATTTTTTATCTACACTTTTACCAAAAAATTACTAGGATTCAGAAACAAACAGTACAACACTTCAAGCAAATCTGTTCAGTGAGCTTCAATGTGCAGGGTGAAGCAGATTCAAAGGTATAGATAATTCACTTATACAAGCCAACAAAATAGCACTGTTGACATCCAGTGCAAATTATCATGTAACAATATGGAAGAGAGAAGCATTATAATAATGAGACCAATTACAAAAGCAAACAAGGGCAAATATGGCAGAGTGATACAGAAATGGATAAAAATTGAGCAACAAGCTGCATCTGGCTTCTTGGTGAGCAGAGACAGATCAGGCTACAATGCTAGGAGGAGCATGTGCATCAGCTGAATAGTATGTGTCAGGGAAAAACAAACAAAAGAGCCTTTCAGAGTTGTGAAAAATCTCTACTGGTGTCTCCTGATACCTCGGGCTTACGCCTTCAAGGGATGAGTTACACACCAGAAACACAGTCTTTTTATATTACATCAATTAACACCATATTGTTAATGCATACACCTTAAAGTGATGCACAACATATTTAATAAAACTTTAAAAAAGACCAAGTGTTGGCTCCACTGTTTTCCATACATGTTAAACATTAAAATGTACCTCCAAATTCAAACCTGTTAAATGTAAAGTATTGAAATTGATGATAAACCTAGTTTCCAAAGCTAATAATTTGTTCTTGTACATCTCTCTGTGCTGATGCATGGGCTTGGCTAATACAAAGAAGAACAAAGTGGAATCTGATCCCCCACGACATGTCCAGAAATGAGACAAGAGAAGAGAGAAAAGATGCAAGATTTGTCCAAAGGTCAGGAATTTAAATGGCACTAAGATTAACAACAGGGTTATAAAGCCATGTATAACTTTACCTGTTCTAGTGGAGATGTTTATATCATATGATGTGGATGCTCCCCAGTTAAATGGTACATCGGGCAAACCAAGAGCCAAGTCAACAAACACATTCTTGAACATTTACAGGATATTAGACATAGCCGATTGGATAGCCCAGTTGCCCATCATTTCTATATTAAAGTTTTATTAAATATGTTGTGCATCACTTCAAGGTGTATGCATTAACAATATGGTGCTAACTGATGTAATATAAAAATACTGTGTTTCTGGTGTGTAATTCATCCCTTGAAGGCGTAAGTTGAGGTACCAGGAGACACCAGTAAAGATTTTTTGCAACTCAGAAAGGCTGTTTATTTGTTTTCCTATATATTGCATTGTTTGTTTTGTTTTATTATGTCTGTTGTTGGAACCTCCTCAGGTTCAATTCTGTCTGGCTCAGAATTGGGTAATGATTGCTTTATCTTTTCAGATTTATGGAAACAAAAAGGAAGAGAAATTTGCTACTGGGGATTTATGGTCCCCGGGTGATGCGAGTCTGCATGCTAATGATTTTGACAGACTGGAGAGACTGTTAATTAAAGAGGTGATGCTCTTTTATGATATCAAGCTTCTGGACAAATATGTGGTTTCTAATTTAACTCCTCGCAGTCTCAGGGTTGACCGCCTTCAAGCCTCTGACTTTACAGAGGAGGAGTTTGACCTTTTAGAGGAGTGGCAAACTGTTTTGTTGTCATGCACCCTAGCATGGTTAAAAATTCTGATTAAATGGAATTGCAGATTACATGAAAAGGTGCAAGCAGACATCTTGCACCTTCAGGAGGAACTCTCAATGGCCGTTCCAGAGGATGTTTTTCTTGATAAAATGAGAGACATCAAAGCAAAAGTGTCCAAGGTGAAAGGGGACATTATTTTTCGCAAAAAGCATAAGTTGGAACGTGATGTGAGGGACTATAAGAGCAACCAAATTTTCTCTTGGCAGAGAAAATCCAAGAGGGGCAGGGTTAAGATCCAACAAGGTGAGAATGGTTCTCGCATGTCTCGAGATTCTTCCATTTCCTCTAATGAGACTACTTCTAGTAGTAAAAAAGTGTCTCATTTGAAAATTTAAACTTGGAGACCAACGAAACACTTCAACAACAGCAGCAACAGTGTGGCAGTCCACAGCAGTCGAAAGGCAGAGATCAGAGATGGCAAGGAAACAACGGAGGTGGCAACGAGAACAACAGAAGGAGAAGGAGATAACAGAAGCGCGTTTGTTTTAGGACATTAGCACAGCACATTCACATGTTGGGGACTTTGTGTTGGATAGGTACGTTGAGTCTGGACAATTTATTATTATTAATCTTTCACATTTGAACACTAATCATGATATTGAAAGTTTATTGAGCAAGGGTGTTAAGTCTGTACCCACATGTTTTCCTTGTTTGGCCGATATTTTCGGTTCTGTAGAAAACTGAATTTGAGAATGTTTTTTCACAATAAATTGGTTCAAAGTAATGCAGAAAGATTAGAGGGAGCTATTGCATCAGATGAGGTAGATACCGTGGATACGGATAGCTCTCTACTGGATTTATCTTTGCATGACAATGTTTTCATTAATATTAATGATAATTGTTCTGATTTTTTTACATGAAGGAGAATTTGATAATGATTCTGAACATGGTGCTAATGGAGGTGAAAGTTTTAGTGAATTGTTTGTCACTGGGTATGGGAAGCTGAAGAAGGTTCCAACTATTCCATTTGTTAGCCAGTTCATTCCTTCTAAACACACTACTGTTATAAATGTTTTTTAAACAATGTTATGTAAAGAAATTGAACGGGAATACAATGTCTTTATAAAAAAACAAAAAAAGTGTTTAATTTGAGTAAAGAAGAGTGGTTAACATTACAAAGCATATGTAATGAGAATAAGAATCTGGTTTTTACACAAGCAGATAAAGGGGGCAACTGGGTTATCTTATCTAGGGACAAGTACAACAGGATAGCTTATGATTTGTTGAATGATGGGAATGTGTATTTGAAGTTAGATCATGACCCAACTGCTGAATATAATTCCTTGTTATTGGAATTATTGGAAAGGGGTGAAAGGTTAGGCTTTTTTAGTGCCAATGATGTTAAGAAACTCCATGTTAAGAATCCAACAAGGGCTAGGTTCTTTACCATTCCCAAAATTCATAAAAGTTTAACAGATCCCTCGGGAAGACCTATAGTATCCAGGGTAGGATCTTACCTACAAAATGAAGGAATTTTTTTAGACTCACAGTTGAAAGATCATACATCACAGGTGCTTTCACATATTAGGAACAGTAAAGATTTCTGTGATTTGGCTGGGGGGGGGGGTGGCCTGGGAGGAAGATTTTTATTGGGTGTGTGTGGATATCAGGGCATTGTACACCAGCATCAGTCACTCACTGGGAAGGAAGCAGTAGCTATGATGTTGGGTGAGGACCCAAGGATCAATTACATCTTACAGTTAGAATTTTGTTTAACACACAATTCCTTCAAGTTTGAAGAGCAAACATACTTACAAAAAGGAGGCACTGCTATGGGGGACTCCTTTGCTCCCTCTTATGCCATCATTTTTTTTTCACACATTTGTTTATTTATAATGGTGATTTTTTTCCAACAAATTAGTCATCTATAAGCGACATATAGATGACTTGACTTTTATATGCAAAGGGGAAACAGGTGATTTTGAAAACTTTATGGTGGATCTGGAAATTAACTGCTTTGGACTGTCATTTACTTTTAAGATTCACAGGAAGGTCATACAATTTTTGGACTTGGAACTCTATGTTGGTCAAGATGGAACAGTTCATTTCAGACCATACTTGATGGAAACTGCTGCAAATAATTTTCTTCTAGCCTCAAGCATGCACCCCCCTCACTGGAGTGGGAATATAAACATATTTTTAATAATACATACAAGAGCATTATCCTGGAGGTATTTTCAAAGGTGAGAGTCAAATTATTGTCCAGAGGTTATCAGACAGACTTGTTGGTTAGGACAGAGAAGAGAATATTGGGCATTTGTGATATTGGGATGTCTAGCACAAGGAGGGGAAGAGATGAACAGGCTCATAATGGTGGAGAGAAAATATTTTATGTTAGTAGGTTTTCACCTTTTTTGGAAATATTAAGCAGTTTGATTATAAGATTTTGGCACATCATAACGCAAGGGGACACTACCAAAGGGGTGTTTCCAGCAAAAATAATTTTTTCATAAGTAGATTTTCAAATTTAAAGGAACTGCTCAATAGCAGTGGTAAGAGAGTGAGTATTGGCAGTCAGGTGGGTTGTTTCCCATGTTCAGAATGCAAGGTTTGCCCAAAGGTCAAGACTTTAAATGGCACTAAGATTAACAACAGGGTTTATAAAGCCATGTACAAGTTTACCTGTTCTAGTGGAGTTGTTTATATCATAAGACGTGGATGCTCCCCAGTTAAATGGTACATCAGGTAAACTAAGAGGCAAGTCAAAAAACACATTCTTGAACATTTAAGGGACATTAGACATAACAGATTGGATAGCCTAGTTGCCCATCATTTCTGGACATGTCATGGGGGATCAGATTCCACTTTGTTCATCAGTGCATTAGCCAAGCCGATGCATCAGCACAGAGAGATGTATAAGAACAAATTATTAGCTTTGGAAACCAAGTTTATCATCAATTTCAATACTTTACATCCCACAGGTTTGAATTTGGAGGTACATTTTAATGTTTAACATGTATGGAAAACAGTGGATGCAACACTTGGTCTTAGTTTAATTAAATATGTTGTGCAACACATTAAGGTGTATGCATTAACAATATGGTGTTAATTGATGGAATATAAAAAGACTGCGTTTCTGGTGTGTAATTCATCCCTTGAAGGCATAAGCCGAGGTACCAGGAGACACCAGTAAAGATTTTTCGCAACTCAGAAAGGCTGTTTTGTTTGTTTTCCTATACATTGTTTTTTTTTTTTTTTTTAGTATGTGTCAGGGATCATTCTTACAGCCACTGCCCACACTGCTTTGTGCCATCACTCATGTTACAGTCAGATCAAACTGTACCTAACAAACCATTACCTCCATTCACAGGGACAGTCAAACACTGCTGTGTACAGAAAAAAACAGGAGTTTATGGACAAGTGAAGTCCTCACATGGATTCCTATGGGAGATGTGAAACATCAGTTTCTGAGGGCGCTAAGGTAATAGTATTTACTTTTCTTGCTACACAGACCTTTCAGCAGACACTGGGGAAGATACTGAGTGTATCATGGGCATCCACTTCACAAAATACTACATCAGTTTCTTGATATTATGCTGCAGTATGTGCCGGAGCATTTGTCATTCTCAAGGACTGCTGAGCACAGAAACACCATTGCAGATTTTCCACAAAACAGCCCATTTCCAAGGTTATAGAGGCCATTGAGTGTACTATTGCTATCAAGGTCCTACCTGGTCCCCATGAACCAGTATGCCAACTTGTCAGGTTTCCATTCCATTAACTGACAGGTGGTGTGCAACACACATAAGCAATACATATAATGTTTGTGTGTCATCCAGGCAGTTCACATAATTCCCTTAACTGGCACACATCAGACTTATACCAGTGATTTGTGCAGGGTGACTTACTACACAGAAATCTTACTGGCAATGTAAGACATGCCCTAAAGCCAAGGCTCATAATGCCAAAACACAATCCACAGAACATGGCCGACAGCATACAACTCTGCACTGCTGCTCACCTGCAACAATATTGAGTTCATGTTTGGATTGCTGAAGGCCCACTTCCACTACCTACATTCCTCCTTTAACATATAGCAGTATGCTTTGGAACCCACAGCAAGATATTTGGTATATGTTTAATTCTGCACAACATGGTAATATGCAGACTGCCATCAAAGAAACAGACTGGAGCCAGCAGGAGAGGAGTAGCTGTTGAAACTAGCATGGGAGGGAGTGCTATTTGAGGAAGTGGTCAAAAGGAAAGACCATGTATGTGAGAAAATTGGGCAGAAGGTACTGCAATACTGGCAAACAGATGATGTCTGGTCTACATTGATGGCCAAATTAGACAGAATAAAGATAAAAATTGTTACAGGCAGTACTACATCCAGCCTCTGCTATACATTGCACTGACTCAACACATTCTGCATCAGACATTACCTACCAATGTAACACAAAAGTAAAGGCAGGACAGAGATGTCATCATCGGCATAGTTGGGGAAGGGCACAATGATGGCTCAAAAATGGGAAAACTAGTGGAAGGAAGGTCATTAAGGATGTATTAGGGAGCGCATGACATAGCTAGCTGAACAATGCAGCAATAAGCCGCCCATAGGCTCCCATTATGGGAGGCATAGGGTATCACATAGAGAAAACTCTACCTTGGCTGTGTTTTTCTTGCAGTTTTTATAGAATGGTTTGTTAATGTTACCTTTTAACCTTTCAGTTTGGATGTTAGGATATTTTGCAGGCATCTTGATCTTTATAGGTATCACCTGGGTTTAAAGATCCTGTGTATAGCCAAACTATCCACTTATGCTGTGATCATGAGATCACTAAAAAGGCTGAAACATGCACGTCCACAGCTAGAGGGATTTGAGTTTATTGCCCTGAATGTAACCAGAAGACTTAAAAAGTAAAAATGTCAAGGATATTCAGAAGCCATGTAGCTGAAGAATTTGATTTCCTTAAGCAGTTATATGCATATATCCCGCAGGCCTCCATTCAAGGAGGTTTAAGGTATCATACAGTGAAAACTTTAGCTTGGCTAGGTTTTTCTCTCAGTTTATAAACACTTTTGTGTGTGTATGTGTGTGTGTGTGTGTGTGTGTGTGTGTGTGTGTGTGTGTGTGTGTGTACTGTCTTATTCTCAAGTCTGACAAAGTCTTCAGTGCAAAATGAAAATGCTTAGCAATTTTTTTTATACCAGTGGTGATTTCTGACTTGTTCAAATTAAAATATTTCTAAGCCTTTATTTTATCTCTATATTTCAGAGCCACAAGGATTTCATTTTTAAAGATATATCAATATCAAATTATACAGATGGGCTTTATCAATGCAGCCCTTTCAATTACTGTTAACATAGGACAGGCAACAAAAACACAAATGTGGAGAGGTTATCTCAGTCTCATACTCCATCCCAGATGCAATAAAACTGGGAATTCGATGCTGAGAGGGGATAATGGGGATCATTCTGGTATAGTGGCTGTTTCACTTGTGTAGTGTTGATATAGTATGAGATAATGAACAAAATCTTGCAATAGTCAGTCATACTCTAAGAATCTAGTAATGAACACATGTAATAGTTAAACAAATGTAAAAACTCCTGCTGAGACACTGTTAAAAGAAAGGCCTGAACCCTAAACAGGTAGAGATGTTTGCCTCTTTTGCAGAAGGATTGGCAACCAAGTTTAGAGATTCTTAATACCATACCTAGAAGCAGCAGAATAATCTGTATATTTACCTGTGTAGTACCAAAAACTGTAAATTTACCCATGAAGTCTAAGTTGCAAATATACTTGTAGGTTATAGGTAGCTTATTTTAAGCTACAGCACTATGTATTGCTGGTTTCTGAGATTTACAAAAAGAATGAACTGTAAGCATTAAGTAGTGTTTGTTAGAAGCATCCTTGAGTTGGTATACTTGCACAATAAATAACTGCAATGAAATCATAAAGTGTGTCCCACTGCGTTAATATTATATTACAATAGGAATATATGTTCAAAAGTCAAATGCACTAACATTAGAATGCAAATGAATCAAATATTAGTGATCTCAGCTTACCCTACAGAAAATGCAGGAGCAACTTAACTGAAAAATATAACTAAACAGATTCATTCTCTGATCGCTCAAAAACACTACCACTAACTCCTGACAAAATTTGTATGAATAGTGGTTGTGTTATGGAAAGGACTTTTCTAAGGCAATGTTATGGTAAGGATCAAGGCCAGGGTTGGGGTGAGCAAACACTCAAACCATAACCCTAAAAACCTCACCCTAGAACAACTCTTTCCATAACACTATCACAATACAATACATTTTTGCACATACCACATTCACCAGCGCACTTGCATAACACAAAGTCTATCCCTCACCAAGCAGCCCTTACTCTATCCCTAACCCACAAACACTTACACATGCGCTGTAACCCCCAATGCTGAAACTTTCAGAACATCTGAAAGTTTCAGCATTAACAACCAAAACCAACTTCTACCATACCAAAGCACAATCAGTCACACTACTTTTGACATCTCCTGCATTCTACAACACACATGTTCAACCACTCCTGCAATTACATTTGGCATTGTACCAGCTGCACTTCAAACAAACTGACTGAAACCTATTTTTATACATATATACACACACACACATATATATATATATATATATATATATATATATACACACAACACACACACATGCAGACAGACATATGTACACAGATGCACTGTATAAATATTATACAGATGTATAATCATATATCAGAAATTCAATGTATCAAAAGGCAACATAAAGAAAACTTTTTTTAAACGCCCACCTGCACCTCCACACCAACTCAGACATCCCACTACATTGGAGAAAAGGGCAAATTCCCCAAGTCCCACTTTACCACAATCTAATACAGAGAAACAGCTGGTAATTTGATCAGCTAATTTTAGACTACATGTACCTGTTTTTTTTCATTCAGAAATTGGACGTTTCCACTAATTGTTGGTAACCAATGTTTATGCACAAACATAAACACCTACACACACACACACACACACACACACACACACACACACACACACACACACACACACACACACACACACATATATTATGTGTGTGTATATATGGGTCGACTCTGACGCATCGAAATTACACTTCTTCGAATCTTACTTACCCAACTCCACTTCTCCGAAACGTCAGTAAACCGAAAGCATGGACTGATGAAATCCTTTCCCTCTGAAAGGAACCACTTGGCCACCATGGTGAACTTTGCCCTTTCTTCACTGTAGTGTGATCTCGGAGTTGGTATATTAAGTGGGGGTTTGGGGGACATGGGGGGGGGTGAAGCTCCCACTTTGGTGGGTTTAGTTTTAGTCCGTTGAGGTGTTTTTCCATAGTGGCCAGGTGGTTCCTTTCACAAGAAAGGATTTTGGCAGTCCATACTTTCGGTTTACTGATGTTTCGGGGTAGTGGAATCAGGTAAGTAAGATTAGAAGAAGTGTAATTTCGATGGGTCAAAGTAAACCCATTTATATATATATATATATATATATATATATATATATATATATATAAACATAAATATATAATATATATATATATATATATATATATATATATAAACATAAATATATAATATATATATATATATATATATATATATATAAACAAATATATATATATATATATATATATGTGTGCTCACAATACGCATAGGCACACAAACACCTTTAAGAACACATATGTGCTGTACAAAAATGTAAATGAAAATAAATACATTACCCACGTGGCACTGCAGTCAGTTGTCCTTCCCATTGCTGTCCTGGTAAACTATGAAAGAAAAAAATGCTTGATTACATTAAAAAAAATAATTACATTATGAATGGTTATATTGATTCCCATTGTATTAATCTTACTACAATTAAGAACTTAAGAACTTTTCCACTGTAACAAGAAACACTAATGGTTCATCAGTTAGTCCAGCATACATTTCACCAAAATGGTTAATCGTGTTGTTTTTCTTCAAATTATGCATCAGTTCATGTTCAAAGTCAGCAACCAGATGCAACAAGGATTCCAGGCTAGAAAATGTTAAGCCTTGCATGCTATTCGGAGTTATAAAACAAGCAAGCGCACATACCAAATAAAAAAGCTCTCTTACACTCTCTGTGATAAGGAAAAATGCCTAAACATCAGTAATAGGAAAAGCCAGTTCATTTCAGCAAGACTGTCCTTTCTTCCTGTTTACAGTAAGTCATAGACATTATATAATGCCTGACTACTTACAAACCTCCTTATTCCCAATTATGCACTTACCCTATACCTACATAATTGCAAGGGATACTTCTCACTTACACAGGGCAATCATTCATTTACAAACCACATGAACACCTGAATCCCCTACCTCACACATGCCATATCAGTCTTTGTCATGATTCTACTCAAGGTCTCAACTACTTTTTCTGTAAAGTAAATATTTCTTCTTGCAACCTCATGCGATTGTAGCTCTTCTAAGTCCAAGTTCTTGCCCCAATTCAAGAATCTCTTGCACTTTTAAAAGATTCCATAAGCTACTGATCTATTTAATTGTTGAATTTTATTCCATATTTCAACAATACCACTTGCCACCTTCATTTTCACTTCTGAGCTTCAGGTTATACATACTAAGATCTAGAAAAGGTTCAGAACACAAAATTGCAAACTCTTCAACCTCCTGACAAGTCAGTCTATTTAGGTTTAGCCTCAGGTGACGCCAGAGCACTTAAAACCATTAATGAACTCGAACAGCAATCGACCTGCTGCAGAGGATCAACACTCATATTCTCCTTTGGTCCTCCTTGATACTTTTTTGTGGCATCTGACATAGAACTTACTGGACTATTTCAGCATACACTCACTATGGTTTAACACCAAAAATATTGAGATGACTCACTCTTAGCCCTCAGGCTGTACACATGCAGCCATCTAGGACCTAGATTCCTCATGACGCCATCTGATGTGTGCATTTTTTCAAGATAAAGTACTGTTTCTGACTTTTCTCCATGTATGTGCCACCACTGGAACGTAGTGGAACCTGCAGCCTTAAAATGAGTATATTAGATCTATACATCTGTGAGGTTTCACAAACTGACTAAATCTCAGCCCATCAGACAATAAGGTACTGGTAGTTTAGAAAACTTTCCATTCCAGCATTACTCCGCATCTCATCCTCTGGACGTACATTAGGATTAAGATAAAAAAAAAAATGAATGTGGTTTCATGACTACATGACACAGGTGAAATCCATGACGAGAAGCAGTTAATCATGGCAAAAGTGACAATGGTCATGAAAATACCACTTTCTTCTGAGAATCATCTTAATCATGTCTCTGATACCAAATGAGACTCATACATGTAATAATTTAATCTCTACTGGTATTCTCTACTTGGGGGGGGGGGGACTCACTAGAACAGCATCTGCCCTATAACTGACTGCTGTGTGGGAAAAATATTCAACACTCCCTCCCTGTTCCAGTTGTGTTCTTAAACCCAGTGACTCTCGAGCTGTCCACCCATTATGTTAATCTGGCTGTACAATTCCCTCCTACTTCTGTCATTGCCTCTTTAGAGTTACAGTCAAGTAGTATACATACACATTTTTATTTATTTTCATTCACAAGGTTACATAACTTGCTCAATTCCTTCCTTCCCCTAAACTTCAGTTCTCCCCCTGAACATTATTTTCCATATAATGTTCTCAAATTCAATTTATATGAAACTTGTTCCCTACCTTTTCTAACATTCACCCAAAATTCATCACATTTACAAAATTCAATAATTCAATTAAAGCTGGTATAGATTTTAGTTTCTATTTTGTAGCAATGGCCTTTTTGTCAGTCAATAACAATAAAATACTTTCACATGCACAAATCCTAAACCCCCTGCACTTTACTGCATACCTGGAAACTTTACAAAAGTTTATTCCCATTCTTTCATATACTGCCTTTCCATTCTTTTCCCAATCTTTTCCAGCCTCCTCTGATTGTTATAGTTACCATACAATATGTTATGGTTTAATATCATTTTTTGATTGTGATAATGTTAAATTCCAAAACACAACCACAAGGTCAGAAGAAGAGAAGAGAATGCTGAAGTGAAGACCACAGGAACGAATACCTGGACATGGCCTCCTTATGGACCCATGTTAGCAGTTGTTCCTGTGTCCATGAAGGTCAGGAGATTCAATGTTCCACATTGTTTGTTCGTGTGGTCTTTGGCATTCTCATCTTGCAACCTTCTAATCTTGTTATTTTGGGATTCAACATTATCACAATCACAAAAATGATAGCAAACCTATTTTATATTTCCCAATTCTCATTTTTAGAGCATCTTCATTTGCAGACTCACCTAAACTTTGCCAAACATCAGCATTCACTTACATGTCCCTATCCTTTTACCCATACTTGTTATCAACCCCTAATAAGGAAAGCCATCTCTAATCTGCAGTCCAAACTTCTGTTTATCCTCATCCCACTATCATCCTTACCTCCGAAGTTATTTGTTCCCAGTACCTTGGTTCCTATACTAATGTCCTCCAGTAAATTCCAGCTCCTCTTGCCTATTTCTTTATACCCCTAATTTCAGATATACATATTTGTAAAATCTCCTTTCTCCATTCCTGCACTGGCTTAGTTTCTTTTGAGTACTTTATGCTACTTTATAAATATCACACATGGTTACTTTCATTAAGAACTTACATCCAGAATCCTAGTCTTGATTTATCTCTTGAATTCCTTTCCTGTATCATAATGATTTTGTACTTTGATTAATAGCATTTTGCTTCAGTTATATATATGATCCTTAACAGCATAGGTGTAAAGGACCCCTTCAAATCAGGTAAACCTAACTGACCTATGTGGAGAATGCAGTTATCCCATTTAACTCTGTCACTTCTCCCCTCTTAAATAAATGTTAGCACTTTTTTTTATCATGCACAACTTCTCCTCTGGTTGAAAAATAATGTCTGACCTGTGCATTAGATTAAGGAGACTAAATACTTTCATTGCTCGTATCTTAATATCATGATTTTCCAGTTTCTTAATTTTTGCACCATCTTTTTTTTTTTTAAGTTTCATAGGTTCATAGGTAGGTACTAGGCTATCTGCCAGAAGGCATTTATAAGCTTAGCCAGAATGTGTTGGCTTTCGCTGCCCCCTTAGATTAGCTCCCTGTGCCTCTGTCCAGCAGAGCCATTGGAGTGATCCCCAGGGTAAACTTTTTGTTTCCCATCCACTCGTCAAGGTTTCTCTTGAGTGTTAGTGAGGAGCTCTGCCTAATGTAGACTGGAATCTTGTTCCAAAGCATGGGAATAAAGCGTGTGGCTCGAGGGAATATGGTTTTCTTTAGGTGGAGCATGTCCATCAATTCTGGGTTGAATATGGCCTTGTATGTCAGGCAGAGATCACCTCTGAGTAGGCGGTATGAAACCGAGTACAGCTGGAGTTTCTTCAGTCGAGCTGCATAGGGCATCTGTTTGAGGCCAGTGATCCCCTTTGTGAGGTACTTCTGTGGTCTTTCCAGCTGTTGCAGGTGTCTTATAAGGTACATCCCAAATAGGGCGTTGTACTCTATGATGGGTCTGATGAGTAGAGGGGCACAATTACCTTTTTTGATCTGGATGCAAACCATTTTGTGATTAGGTGGGCCACATAGAAGGATTTTCTAATCACTTTGGCAATGTGATTATCAAAGAAGAGATTACTATCTACTTGGGTCCCCAGATCCCTTATTATGTCTTCCATAATTAGTGGACTACCACCTATGTGGTAGTTTGTGGGTACTTTGTTTTTTCCAAAGGGGATGACTATGCACTTTTTGGCATTTAGTTTGAGGCCATGGTTTTGACACCAGGTATCTGTCTCAGTGAGACCCTACTGGAGGATGTCTGTGTCAGCTGGAGAGTCAATTATATCCCCTAGTTTGCAGTCGTCTGCGAACTTGGTCAGCCATAGTCCTCCTGTGCTTGACTGTACCTCTGAGAAGTATATGCCGAACAGGAGGGGTCCTAGGACTGAGCCCTGGGGAACGCCACTTGTAACTGGTTTAGAGTCAGACCTAGCTCCAGCAACTCTTACCATGTGGATTTTGTCCGTGAGCCAGCTGGCAACCCATCTCATGACGTAGGGGTTTATGTTCAGACTGGTGAGCTTGTCTATAATACCAGAATGGGGAATGGTGTTGAAGGTCTTTGCGAGGTTTAGGTAGGCTGTGTGGACCCCACCTTTCCCTCGTCTATAGCCTTGGTAACTGTCTCAAAGAAGTCCACCAGGTTTAGAAGGCATGATCTGCCCTTAACAAAGCCAAACTGGGTAGGGTCCAGTGTTTGGAGGTTCCCAATATCTCTGTTAATGAGATCCATGATGGGAAAAATTTGAAGAGTAGACTTTGTAGAGCCAGGAATAGTTATACCCTAGCTAACTGGTGCTGCCCGGCACGCAAAACCGCTCTAATACATTTTTTATAGCAGGGAAATGAAAGAGACAGAAATTAGCCCAAAATGGCCAATAAACTACTAATTTCAGGGCTGAAACCACTACTCCAGGGACAGATAGGCTGCTCAAAGCTCCTCTCTCTCACAGGTGAGCAGAGAAACTTCCTTCTATCCAAGTAAGGTATGGGCAAACACAGAAACTTGTAACACACCCTGAATTCAGCACTAACCTAAAAACTGTACTATACTAGCTTAGAAAGGTGGGAAACAAGCATATTTTTTCATCTCATATCCATAGCTGCCATAATAAAATACATTTTAATTCATACAACTAATTTATCATTCTTACTATAGGTATGGGTATTGCTAAACCAATTCAATTTTGTGTACACATTTTTTATATCACAAAGACTTGAAACAGTCTCTTTCCAATTTATCAAGTGCAAAATAATATCTGCATATAACGCTAACTTTTCTTGACTACCATACTAGTTATATCCTTGAATTGGGGGATCAATTATTTTCTTTGCCAATGGCTCTAAATACAAAGCAAACAGTAGGGAAAGAAGACATTACTGCCTGGTTTCTCTGTTCAAACATACCTTTTTACAAGGAAATCCTTCCATCTTAATTCTTGTCTAAGACCATTCAGACAGCCTCCTTATTAACCCAATTATTTTATCAGGGAAAGCAAATGCTACCATTGCCCTTCTCTTAAAATCCCAATTGAGTTACTGAATGCATCTTCTGTGTCAAGACCTAAAAATAGGTGAGCTTTCGTACTTTCTTGTTTCCCACTGGATCATCGTCAATTTTGTCAAATGTTTGCCTCCCCTCCTTAAAACCACACTGATCCATATCTATCAGTTTTGGAAACATGTTTGCCATTCCTTCTCTTACTACGGAACAGGGTCCCGATCTACATAAGACAGAGCCCCTCACTATCACTCTTCAAGAGGAACCTTGATGGGTAACAGAAAGTTCACACCGGGGATCACACCAACAGCACTACTAGATAGGGGCCAAGTGTACTAGCTGCTAGTACAAGGGTCTAGGAAACTACTAAAGGGGCGGTGAATACCGCACAACGTGGCTGGGCTAATATATGCCTTCGGGCAGACAGCCCAGTACCAACCTATGAACCTATTCTCCTGGTTAGTATAGAAACACTTTATAATCATGCTTAAAAATTAGAATATATGTGACGCTGGAAATTAAGTGTGTTACCTTATTTGGGCAATACATCCACCACAACTTTTTTTCCCAAGACACTGGTATTCCCCCTCCTCTTATAATGTTTTTAAACAAAATTTTTGATGTTTTATGGTTTTTTTTCCAGTTAGGTGGAAGATAAGTACATGCCAGCATAATCATCTTCCTTTGCCAATAGCCCCTTACTACTAGAAACCTACACTATGGTCATTTTTTCCTATTCTACTACAAGAGCTCTTCCTGCAATCAGTACTATTAGTCCCCCATTCCTTTGTCCAAGACACAATACTAAATGCAAGCAGTACTACTATTCCCTTATTCCTTTGTCCAGGATACACTATTAAATGTCCATCCTAAAATCATTTGTCAAATTCCTATGCTTATATCTATCCAAATACATACAATATAATGTTACTATTTGTACCTTACACATCTTAATATAATTCAATCACCTTTGCTTTTTGTCTGTACTAGCATGGTCATTTACATTCCATGTTAATATTAATAAAGTAGACGTACTGATAAAAACCTATTAATTCCCCATATTACACATGGCAGTTCTTCTGATGATATTTTTAACTAGCACCTTACATGCACAACTGTTTAGCTGTCTAATCTTCTATGCAATTGCTTTATCACATCTTTATTTGAATCCATGTCACATTTTCCCACATTTTACTTCAATAAAAGTAATCAAGAAGCACAAAATAATATACATTTTAACTCCACCCATTTTAGCTCACAGCAAAAACACAAAACTACATACATCTTCCAAAAAAGGAAGTTTGCCCCTCCATATAGGAGCAGCTTCATCAACAGTCATTACTTATTCTAAATTTAGGATTAACCATGCTCAACTGCATGTCAGCAATCTGTGTAAGTGGGAATAAAGACAATCTGCCCTTATCTTCTCTCTATTTACCTCACAGATGTGAAAAAATGACTTGTTGGTTTCGGTAAACATTAACTTTTAGCCTTAAGAAACAAAATTTTACATGGTTACATTTAATGCATTAAAGTACTAAGATTTCTGGGGAAGCGACTACTTGCATACATATTGACTTTCCACAGTTTTAAACCAGTTATTTTCACTGACCTCCTTGCCAATTCTCCTTTAAAAGTTAATTATACATAGTACCTGCGAAGACTGCCTGCCAGCCTAGCTAGATAAAATTTTGTAGTTAATTCTGTCATTTGTAAATATTAATATAAGCCACAGGCTTGCTCTCTTAAATAAGAAAATTGTATTGGATGTTGAACTTCAAAAATATAACCACATTGTAGTCTGCTGGAGGAAAGCTGATAAGTCAAGCATTGTATAATTGTCTGATCTCAAAACTTGGAGCCGAGATGTCTGGATGAAAGAATTCTTCCTATTGTTTTGAAACCAGAGTTAATTGCTAGAATTTGAATGTACAAGCTTACTAAGAAATGTTAATGTTAAACATTGAATTGTTAAGAATGATGTAATCTAAAATGAGTCAAGCAGGATGTATTATCAATTTAAAGGATTAATTGTTTGCATATGCAAACTCATCTCCAACTAAAAGTGATTGTTAATGAAAAAAAAAGCTAGTAACTTTGCAAATGCAAGAAGAAACTTTAGTAAATTTCACTCACAGACATCTCATGATTAATCGCTGCACTTGTTTGCACCTTGATTCAGCCTAAATCAGGTAATGGAAAATGCATAACTAATAACTTTGCAAACACAAGAAAGAACTACCAATTTTTCATGATTTTCCCTCATTTTCTTTTGTTACCCAATCTTTTTTTATTAAGAAATCCATTATATATACGTTAAACTAAGGACTTTAGACATTTCTAGACTCTATTAAAAGAGGAGAATTAATCTTTAATTCCACTTACATGATCAATACCCTCATACCACCTGCAGTTTATCATCACAGCATTATATTAACTTTGCTTTTATTACTTTAATATCACTAGTATATATGGAAACCACAAAAAAACACCCACTTCATATTTAAAATACCTCTGACTGCATGCTGTACAGAACTGCTTTACAATATAATGTGCATCATCATGAAATTTCATACAAAATATTAACAAAAACTGTTTCACTTACAGTTGCTTTATCATTCCTTTCAGTGTCCTTCCAGACATTAATGTCAAAGTGCAATTATAGTTTGCAATTGTCTCACTAACTTAAAATAAACGTTCAGTCCTTGAGACACTTATCCTTTACCAGCTAACTAGCACATGATTTTCTAAGTGTAGCAACTGCATCATGTTTACTGGCAATCCATTTCTTCTAACATACTGATTCCACCTGCAGGAGGATGCACCTATTTATCTGAATCAGAGGATAGTCTCTCTATACCACCCAGTGTCAGTGAAGAGCACACAACAGCACATTACCTAAGCACCAAAACATTACTTTGAAATATACTGAGCTAATAAATCCTTTCCTAAATTTCCTAAACATCCTACTATCTTACCTCAGCCTCTCTGCATGAATTCTGGACACAATACCCAGATCTGTGTCGATACTTGCTGCTACTAGGGAGTCACCTGTACCGTAAGCCTGTACCTTTAATGCCCAATACGTCTGCAGCACATCCCAGAAATGTCTCAGTCATGGGTGACTTCAGTGTAAGACGCAGACAACAATTGCCAGATTGGCAAAGATAGCAGCCTCTGTGGTGCAAGGATTAAGGATGTGGCAAAGATAGCAGCCTCTGTGGTGCAAGGATTAAGGATGTCACTAGGTTCCTTAGGTCTCTGTACCACCCAAGACACAGTTATGACTTTTAAATGCCCATGTGGGGTGAATGATTTTTAGCATTTCACTCTAGTGGAAATGAAGAGATATTGTTGCACTCTCTGCATGTCTTCAAAGGCGGCAAGGCACTGGATATGAGCAGTATTCTACTATCACCAAGAATTATTCCTAAATTTAAGGATAAAATAATTTGCTAGTAATTCTGTGTCATTTTAGGGGGGGGGGGGGTCCAGTGTGTCTGCATGGGATGAAATGGTCAATAGACTCCCTGCTTTTTCAGGGACAGCCTGCATCTTTCACCCTTGGAGCTCTCATATTGTCTAAAACCTTTGCTATGCCTGTACTACTTTTTTTATGCATAACTCACCTGATGGACATTCCAACATAGTTAATTCTAATCTGGATAATATCAAGGTAGCATTGTTGAATGCTAGAAGCCTAACAGCAATATCGCTGAGCTAGAGGCCTTCCTTAACCTTGAACATATCAGCATGTAGTGATAGCATTCACTGAAATCCAGAGTATAATGGCTATCAAGCACGGAAATCCACTGGCAACTGTGGGGTAGTATCTTTTTTAATCATAACCACATTGTCTCGTACTCCATTTCTCATGATACAAATCTGAAACCAGATGAAATCCTAGTTACACTCAAAATTATCCATCACATTAGTCAATTATAGATCCAATCTATGACCTTCTCAGAACATGTGAAATACATTTTAATAGAGCAACTTCTTATCATCACATTTTCATTTTTACATACTGTGCAATCCCTATTCATAGTGCACTTATTTTGACACTGACTGTTGATATGTTTATAGAATACTAAAAATACCCTCATATCAGACAATCCGTGCTTACATTTAACTTTCAATAACTTGTCAGTATTAAGCATGTAAATCCATATATCAACATAGAAGTAACCTCTGTGGTGTCCCCAAAGTCTCAAACAACCCACTAACAAGTATAGTGGGTCCAAAAACAAAACTGTGTAAGAAACTTCTCTGTGTGGAAGATTTTCAATCCATGTTGTTGTTGTGTCTTTTGGCTTATCCCGGTTAGGGGTCGCCACAGCGGAACTCCGGTCTGCTAATGTCTGGTAGTAGATTTTTACATGACGAGTTACCAGCCCTGACGCACAACCTTCAACGAAGGTACGCCCATACACACATGCCTCCACACAGAAGACGCTCTAGCTGAGAATCGAACGCGACGACGTCTTGCTGTGAGGCGACAACGCTACCGCAGCACCACTACGAAGATTTTCAATCCATGTGTATCTAGTTAATCACTGTATATTAATCAGATCAGATAATGGTAGTAGAGGTAGCAAACAAAGTCATCCTAAGTAAAAAAAAAAATAAAAGATATATGATTTGAAATATTGTACAGAATTAATAAGTATTGGAAATAATCCAAGCAGGGTAGGCAGTCTCTTTCCAGTTGAAAATCCTTTATTAAGTACACAGACAAGCGATCCAAGTAAAACAAAAATAACAGAGTAACAGTTCCCTCACAAGCTTTCTAACTATATATATATATATATATATATATATATATATATATATATATATATATATATACGTTTTATCAGGCAAGGGAGTGGTTTATTGCGCTGTAAAACAAAGTGTTACTGGTATACATGTTAAGTTCACATCCCTTCCCCCATCAGTGTGACATTTGAGCTGGTTCTGCCCTACTTAGTAGCTGTCATAATAATATAACCCTTATGTACTTTAAATAAAATTAATGATGTGGTACCTCTTATTTAACCAGAATATTAAGTCTGTGATTTTATCCAAACAATATACTGCATGGCTGGAAATATCTAAAACTTAGACCATTTGGCAATCTAAAAAATATATATAAATATATACATACACATTGCATGCAAAAAATCAATTGCAAAAATCATATTCTATTTCCATAACCTATTGTTAACAAAGATCGCTTTTGTCCTCCCTGACTTCTTCAGGTCTGTGTACAAGGAACCCTAAAACTATCTACAAAAATATTATTGTATACTGTTATTACACATAATTTTGAATAAAGAGGAAAAAAGAATAAGAAAAAGAAAAAAAATGACACATGAAATGTATATAGTTGGCAACGTGACTTTAATGAATAGGTACATATTGAGGCAGTCTACGGCTAAAAATGAATATCCACATCTGTTTGATTGCAGGCAATGGTCATCACCCTACTATAACAGAGCCCCACCCCCTTTGTTTTGAAGTCACCAGCTGCCAGTGGTACTTACTGATATCAATTTAAAAAAAATCTTACATTGTGCATCTTACATTGCAGTTATACCCACTACCATTGCTCATTCCCTGCATTTAATCTGCTTTCCTCATTAAGTGTTTACTGGTCATTTGTTGTGTAAATCTTGCCATCTATCTTTTCAGTCATCATACTTTCCTCTACCTTTGTAATCACTCCTAGACCAGCACAACCATTGTCAGAGCTAACTGTATACAATGCCAATTTGTTTCCATCATACAATATATTAGTTTCCTTTTTTGTTCATCTTTCTTTTACATTTTCCCCTTCTTTTCCTCAATGCCATAAAGCCTTTACTGAAAGCAACATAAGTTGTACCAACCAAATTGTCCTAGTACCAACCTATGAACCTATATACATGTCAAGCAGAGTGCCTCCTTGGCCATCTTCAAAAGGAACCTTGATGATTGGATGGGAGATAGGAAATTCAACCCAGGGATCATGTCAGACGCCCTGCTAGACAGGGGTCCAGAGAAGTAAATAATATCCAGGGAATTGTTATGGCTAGGCTTCTATAGGCCCTAGAGCCGATAGCCTAGTACCAACCTATGAACCTATATAACAGTTTAACAAATAAGGTTTTTGTCAGATAGCATGTGGTACTGGTTCACCCTTCAATTAAATATAAAATTTAAGTAAAACTGGAGATATACCTGACATTTTACCTTTATATTAATCAAATTGTTATTTTTTTCTCTGTTACTTATGGACTTCAATGGCTTTAAAGCATCAGAGTGCTTCCCACATTTGAGTTCTAGCACACCATTTTCCATATAAACATAAATCCCTTTTAAATACTGCCCTCACTCTATGTTGTCAGTGCATTTTTAAGGAACCACTCATTTTTGAAAACAATTTCATCTCTTTAGTTTTTCTTTTACACCCTGAAAATACTTGACATTTTCTTAAAATATCCCACAACACACCTTAATGTCAGATTCATTTGTCATGTCCAAGATAATATCCACAAACAAAGCTAGATTATCTTAGCTACCGAACCAATTATTTTCCTGAATTGTGAGTCCCTTACCTTTTTAAATAAAGCTTCCAAATATATATCATGTAAGAGGATTAAGTGGACATCCCTCCCTGACCAATCGTATAGTCTCTTTATTAACTCTATTTTGAAATGCTAACACTGACAGAAATTCACAAGCAGGACACACTATCAAATGAGTTCTCTTCATCCAAACTAATCAATTGTTTAAATATTCTAATTCTTTGAATCATTATTCTATCCTGTTATTCCATACTATAAAGGTTAGTGCTCTGGGCTCTGAATCCAGCTATCTGAATTCAAATCTCACTGGAACCGGCTGTGATTTCCTGTGGGAGAGACAGGTATGTATCCCAGAGACTACCCCTTCTTTGGAACAGGCTCCCCATCCATGTGAAGCAGAGTTCTGCCCAAACCAAATTTGAGTGTAAGTTGGATAACTGGAAGGGGAACAAGAAATTTATCCCTGGTTTGGCACCTATGTCTCCAATGGACACAGGCAGCCTATAACTGGTACATCTCCCAGGCCCCGGCTTGTACACTTATCAAGGGTACCAGAACTTGTCAGAGATTTGGTATGCATGACTAGGCTTAAAAAGGCCCTTGTGATCAGTAGCCTAGTAAACATCTATGAACCAAATGTATGCTTCCCTTCCACAAAACCACGCTGATGCATAATAATCACCCTTGGTAACAGTTTTGCTGTAATCTTAGCTAATATAGATATATACACCTCATAATGATGACTTAGAAACAAAATTGGTCTATATAGATGTCACGGTCTCAATGATCCTTTCCCTCCTTTGGCAATACTACCTCTGTTGCAATGCAGGTACCCCCCTTCAAAACATTAAATTGCATCTTCCAAATCTTCAACTTTCTCCTAACTTCCAAATTTCTATGGGAATTTCATTCACTCCTGATGACTTTACATTTTTAGTTGTACTTTATCTACTGTGACTGTTAACTTCTGAGCTTCCACTTCAAAAGAAAAAAAATGGAACATCCAATATTACCAAAAAAACTTCTAATGTATTTCTGATTTCCCCACTCCTCTGCTTTATATAGATTTTCATAAAATTGCCAAAATCTCATATTATCCCTTCAAGATTGCTAGTTAACCTTCTTGTCATAAGGTCCCTAAGTACTGCAAAAGCTCCTTCCACTTTCTTTTGCCTAAGTCTATACACTAAACATTTCTGTGCTCCGAGACTGTTTAACTGCAATTTATAAAACTCACATATATTGTCTAGAAGTTCCCTGCTTTTGCTCTTAGCACTCTGCAGTAGTTCCTCTATTTGATCTGCAAGCTTCCCCCTCCTTGTAAATGGTTTGTTAACTTTCTACAACATTTTTCTGCAATTAGTTCCACTATACATTAAAAAATGTACAGTTATGTAAAGCCTTACCAAAACGGTAGATGTCCTCCTCTTCATTGGTGGAGTATTCCTAACACTAGGGATCCCCTGCCAAAAGTGGCCCAACATCTGGCCAGCATACCAAAGCCTTTAGGTTGCTAACTGTATGCCTTACATCACATGTATGTTCCCTGTGTACAGTGTAGGGCATAAATATGACATCCAGACGTACCATCCTCTGAACTGAGAGCCCCAGTAGGTATGTCAGTCCAAGGATTAGAGAGGTAACAAGCACATCCAGAAGGATAAGAACCAGGGGGAGGAGGGAGGAAGTGAAGAGGAGGACATCTGTTGTTATGGTAAGACTTTACACAACTGTATTATGTCCTTATATTTCAATGTTGCAGAAGAATGGAAGGAGAAAGGACCACCAGAGCCCTCTAAGAACCCATAGAGAATGGCCCTAGCAAAATCAGCTCCAGCCCTGGATATTACATTCAACTTATAGTGCTTGGTAAACGTATGCACAGAAGTCCAGGTAGCGGCCTCAAGAATAGATTTAACATCTAAACCCTTAAAAAGCAGCAAAAGAAGACAC
This sequence comes from Protopterus annectens, assembly GCF_019279795.1. Taxonomy (NCBI): domain Eukaryota; kingdom Metazoa; phylum Chordata; order Ceratodontiformes; family Protopteridae; genus Protopterus; species Protopterus annectens. Next base: position 382,141,988 of record NC_056737.1, on the reverse strand, counting down.
TGTCCTAGTAGCATGAGCCTTAATAGAAAAAAGGCTCTTGCCATGAAAAGAACAAAAAGAAATGGCTTTAAATATCCAAGAGGAAACAGTTGCTTGGAAACAGACAATCCCAATGATCTAGGATGAAGGGAAACAAAAAGTTGATCAGATTTGCGAAAAGCTTTGGTCTTATCCAAATAAAATCTGAGTAGTCTATGCACATCCAAAGTGTGCAAAACCTTCTTACTTGCAGATTGTGGAAAATGGAAAAAGGAGGGCAAATGAACAGACTGATTAAAAGACAAATCATTCACCACCTTGGGCATAAAAAAAGGATTAATACAAAGGGACACCCTATCCTTATGGAAAACAAAAAAGGAGGAACCGCCATAACAGCTTGAAGCTCAGACACCCATCTGGCAGAAGTAGGGGCCAAAAGAACAGTCTTCCAAGAACAATACTGCAAGGAAGCTGAACCCGCAGATTCAAAAGGAGCCTGGGTCAATTTCTCCAAAACAAAATTAATGTCCCAGGAAGGTAAGACAGGCTTCCTGAAAGGTCTAATATGAAGGATGCCTTTAAGAAACTGTTTAGCCTCAAATGTAGAGGCTAAATGGGGTGCTAAGGGCAGACAACCAGAAATAGCTGACAAATGGGCCTTAACAGAAGAATATTACACCTCAGCATTGAGCAGGTCACACAGATAAGAAAGAACCAAAGGAACATCCATAGAAAGTGGATCCAGGTTATGAGAAAAACACCAAACAGAAAACCTCTTCCGCTCGGATAAGTAGAATTTCCTAGAAGTGGGTTTCCTGGCCTCCTACAGGACCCGAAGCACATCCTCAGTAAAAAGGTGTCTATATGGAATCAAAATCCTATCACCCACAGTGTCAGTTGAGGAGTGGACAGGTGGGGATGGATGAGAGATCTCATGTCTTGTGTGAGCAGGTCCACTCTGTGAGGTAACTTGTGATGCTTGCAATTAGCTAAATGCAGAAGATGAGGGAACCAATGCTGTTAGGACCAAAAGGGAGTCGCCAACAAGATTTGGGAGCATCCTACTTTATCTTGAACAGGACTTTTGGAATGAGAGGAAGGGAAGGCATAATGACACATCTCCAGGAAAAAGAGAGGGCATCCACCTTCCAGGCCAGAGGACATGGGGCTCTGGCACAAAAAATAAGTTGTCTGTTCAGGGGGATAACAAATAGATCTACTTGGAGTACCCCGCTGGTGGACAATGTCCAGAAACACATTTCTGTGAAGCATCCACTCGTGGGATTCTGATATGGACCTGCTCAGAGATTCTGCCACAATGTTCTGACCTGAGGGAATGTGAACTGTCAATTGATACTGGATAGCTAGCTCTCATAATTAAAGTGTTAACCTCTAAAGGAGATAAGATCTTATCCCCCTTGCTTGTTGATATACCACATCACTGTGGTACTGTCTGTAACTACCTTGAGGGGCTTGGAGTGAAAAGATGATGAAATGCTTGAACAGCCAACAGAAGAGCTCTCATCTCCTTGACACTGATGTGGTCTTTCTTTTGTTGAAGTGACTACAGGTCCTGCACTTTTATAAAGATGAAGGAAGCTCCCCCATCCTATGTCTGAAGCATCTGTGAACAGCTCCTGAGAGGGGAGTGGAGGTTGAAAGGAAGCCCTGGATTGAGTGACAACTGCCAAAACCACCTTGGAAATTACAGTTTGAGGCATGGTAGAAAAGGGACTAGGAAATCTAGAGGATGAGAGTGCTGAAGCCAAACTGACTTTGGAAACCACTGAAGCTTTCGTATGTGGAGTTTGGCTAGATGGAGCACATGAATGGTGGAGGCTATGAAACCCAAAACTCTCAGAAATTCCCTGGCTGTGACTGAGACCAGAAGAAGAAGGGACTGAAAGAAGGCAATGATAGTTAAGGCCTTGGGATGAGGCAGGAATGTCAGCACTGGAACAGTCTGGATCCTGCAAACCAGAAAAACATGATCCTGTGAAGGACTTTTGGAATTTATAGTAAACCCCAGGCTTTGCAGGAGAGAAATGGCTAGCTGAAGATGCTGCAGTAGAACCTCTGGAGAGCAGGCTTGAAAAAGTAGGTCATCCAAGTAGGGAAAGACCTGTAACCCCCTTAGCCTGCAAAAAAGCAATCACAGGAGCAAGGCATTTGGTGAATAGCTTTGGGACAGTAGAGGCACCAAAGCACAAAGCAGAGAACTAAAAATGCAAAGAAGCAGAGAAGCGTAAAAACTTCTTGAAAAGGGGATGAATAGGGATATGAATATAAGTATCCTTGAGGTCCAGAGAAACTAGAAAAGCCTGAGGAAGCAGCAGAGGAAACAGTCTGAAGGGACAACATCCGAAAGGAAGGGACCTTCAAAAAGCTCTTTAGGTGAAAAAGATCCAGAATGGGCTTCCAAGTGCCCTCTTTCCTGGGCACAAAGAACATTCTGGAATACCCCCCCTTTGAGAAACTGAAACTTCCTGAATAGTTATATGAGTGAAGAGACCCTGGAGCTCTTCTGGAAAAAAAGGCTAACTGTTCTGAGGGGGCTGAGGAATGCCCAATAAAGGGGGAAGAGATTTCCAGACCATGTAGTACCCTTGGTAAATGATGGGGAAGAACACAGGAATCTTGAGTAATGTTTAACCAAACAAGACAGGACAGGGAAAGATGAAGAGAAAGAGGAATGTACCTGAGAAGAGCAGAATAGTCAGACAGCACCTGGTTTGTCAGAAGTGTGCCCCCAAAGGAAATCTCCTCAAAAGGAGAGTCAGGACTAGTGGACTCCTCTTCCTCAAAACCACAGTCTAACAGAAATGGAATTCTGGGAATAATAAGCAATGGATTCCTCCTCCTCAGAGGAATCTTGTTCCCTAGGTCTGTTAAGAGGAGTAGAGGACCAAGGGGAAGCTGAGATAAAAACCCCTTGAGGAGGCTTCAAAGCCATAATGCCATTAAATATTCAGTGAAAGTCTGACGTTCACTCTAAGGGCCCTTAGGAGCAGGAGAAACATGTTTTTTTTTTGTTACTTCTTTAAAGGGAAGTCAGCCTTGTAAAACGTAGAAGGCTCAGACCCCATACAACACCCTATATTGGTAGTTGGTACCTCCTCCCTAAAATCCGAGGAACAACCCTAGGCCCTTTGGTAATAATCAGACGCAATTCTCCCTGAACATCTGAAGTGGATGCCTACAAGGCCTCCAGGGACATCCATGAAGCCGGATCCATGCCAACCTTCGAAGTGGTCACTGCAGAGGAATCCAACAAAAGAGCCGGGTGATGTTCTGGGTTTTCACTTGCCTCAAGAGACATCCAACAGAGGTGGCATGACTGAAGAATCAGACCTAGCTTTCTTGGCCTTTTTCATGGATGGCTGACCCTCTGACAAGAGAGTTCCCTCCATGGTGTCTTTTACTAAAAGCTTAAGGACGTTGGTTTTCTATATATATGGCCAAACAGGAAAGCCAACTACTCAGAGTCTTTGGGATGAAAGCCTGGCAAACAGAACAGGAATTATGGTTGTGGGAACCACCTAGACAAAATAAACACTCCTCATGATGATCTTTATGGGAAATCTGTTTCCCGCACTGGCATTTACCCTTTATGGATGACATGAACACCACAAGCAACAACAACAAAAGAAAAAAGATAACAAACCCCCAATGGGGCACTTATCTGAAAAACTGCTTGGAGAACAAGCAAATGAAGTGAGCATTCATACCCCCAATCAAAAACGGTGCTTGGACTGGCGGCAAAGATGTTCTGAGATGGTACATCCAGACATCACCTTTATGCTATACACTGTATGCAGGCAGCATACATGTGACGTACAGTGTACCTTTAGCAACCTAAAGGGTTCAGTACACTAGCCGGATGTTGGGCTGACCCTTGGCAAGGGATCCCTATTGTAAGGAATACTGCAATAGTGAAATGGAAGGACATCCTATGGTACTGATGTTTCCATGAGGTCCTGGGTGATACAGATCACATCCAAGTTGCAATAAAAGGTCCACATGGCTCAGACTCATGAAGAAAAATCTATTGGAAGGACTACCATCCCAAGAACTGCCAACGTGGTATGCTATGGAGAAAGTACTACATATCATGGTCCTGCATGCAACCCAGACAGTTTCAAGATTCAAATATTAGGCACACATCCGCTCTGTACAAATGGCTCCTGCAAGGTGATTTCACACAGGGACATTTGGGCAGTAAGTGAAGATGCTTACAAATAACCAGTTATATGTACTAAAAGCATACATAAATGAAAACCTCATTTATATGTAGAATGCTTTCTCCAAGCATGTTATGTGTTGTAGGAAGTGATGGATATACCAAATGGGCATCACTTATGCCTCCATTATGCAATCAAACCCTGAAGCAAATGTCCTACATGCCAATGCTGAGACAAGAATCATCATAAAACAGATCTTTGGACAGCTCAGTGACTGATTCCACTGTCTAACACCAGTGGGGTAATGCAATGCAGTCCAGATGCAATAAACAAGGTATTCATTGAGTGCATGTCAGCCTGTGAAAACAGACTGCACAACCAGGAACTACTGGTGTAGTAGCAGCAGCTGTATGAGACAGATCAACAAGTGTGCAACAAGGTTGGAATGCAAAGAATGACAAATTTGCAGCACATGCGCAGCTACAAATGTAATATACTGCAGCACTGGCAAATGGCAATATCTGGATGACAACCATGTACCATGGCAAACAATGTCACAGTGTCACACAGAATACAATGATCCATGTACTACTACAAATGGCTATGTAGCTACACTGGTCAGTGCATGGACTGGTTACACTGTGAAGACATTACCACAAAGTCTAGAGGGTATTAAGATCTCAAGCCAACATTTGTAGAGGTGACAAAGGTGAACATAATGACAACAGACTGCAACACTACAATGATAGGGTTAATACGTTATAAGAGTTGAGGTCGGTAGCATCATATTTTCTTAATTGTTGGGTATCACGCATTGTATCTTCCTGTGACAAAAATAGAGTGTTACTATGTGCCCTTTGCATAGGTGTACTGTCTAACTAAAAGTGTCAGAAGTGGATACCTTCTGTGGCAAGGATGGGATGGAACTCTGGGATCCAGTTCAATGTTGAGATGCCCTAGGGCTAAAGTCTGACATTCATCGCCCATGACAGTAGAAGTCAGATCTTATAACACCCTGTGATAAATATCTGCATTTGTATGTACACTGTGCAAAGTCCTTTACCATGAGGCAACCCTATTCATACCCATCATGTACCCTAAGCATACTTTTCCACTAGAACAGTCAGTGAAGAAAGACTCGATACCTACAACATTTCTCATGGATGTGACGAGGAATTGGTGTATGCTATCAATGACCTCAAAAGAAATGTCTTACAGAGCATTTAATATGGCTGTACTCTAAAAAGCAGGTTGATTAGAGCTTCCTCAATGTGAGAAATGAAAGTGGTGTAAAAAACAAGCCTGTAAAAGTTAGTAATCTGAGTAAAATCTAGTTACTGGTTAATTAAATTACCTGGAAGTCAGTAAAGAGGAGATCTGGAGAAAATGGGAGATAATAAACTAGAAAATCTGTACAAAATACTCTTGTGGGAAAGAGCCTTACAGCTGTTCAGCAAAAAGCAGTTTGGTTTTAGCTTTGGCACAGAAGATGGCTTCCAGTAATTTAGAGGAAAAAATAAATCAGGTGCATTCAGAGGTGTTTAAACTAAGTGAGACATTTGAGGACTAAACAAATACTGAAAATAATGGAAACTTAAGTGATAAAACTGCAAAAATCAGATGTTAAAAAAGGAAAAGTTGGCAGAATATCCTCTCAGGAAAAAAATGTTTAAAAATAAGAGTTATAAGAGAGTATGCATAGAAAACTTGAGATTTTATGCCCTACAACAGAAACTAGAAGAATAGTGTGCATTAATTTTATGAAGTACAAATAGGTCAGTGGAATGGTATTCCAAAAAAGGATTTATTAACTGAAATGGCAAACTGCGTCATGCTACAAATCTGGTCATGAGAAAGCAGACAACACCTATACTAGTAAAAGTGCAGACATACCACAAAAAAGCTGCTCTTGACAAAACTTTGGCAGAAAGGAAAAGTGTTAAAAACTAGGGATACCAGGGGACTTCCAAGATGGATACACACTGAGTGACAGCTTGTTTCTAGCTCACCCAGTGTGAAAACAGAAACTCAGCAGAGATGGCCAGTCGACTTGTATTTATGGGTAAATTTCAGTAACTGGCTAGTAAGTGCACTGTCTGGATGCCAGGAATAAAGAAATACAGAAGACTTGGAAAGAAACAAGCTACAAAAAGTGAGGAAGAAACACTGACTGGGGAAAGTTCTGCAGCTGTTCAGCAAAAAAGCAATGCAACCTTCTGACATGACTTCCAATAACCTGCAGGAATATATAAGGCAACTGCATACAAGACCTGGTTAAACTAAACAAAACACTGACGGAGTATATCAATATAAACAACAAAAGGCTGGAAAAAAATGGAAGAAGCTTTAAACAGATATTCAGATGAGATGATAAAGTTGCAAAGACCAGTGGTTGAAATGAAGCAAAGGCTGGCTGAATAACAGACTGCTCAGGAAGAGATGTTTAAAAAAAAACAGAATTGGAGGACAGAGCACATAGGGAAAACTTTTTCAGCTATGTCAGAGGAGCTGGAAGGAAAAGACTGCATTCATTTTATGAAAGCACAAATAAGCAACTAACTGGTATTCCACAGCAGGAGTTGTTAGATGAAAGGACACATCATGTGTATGCTCTAAACCTAGCTATAAGAAAGCAATCTAGATCTTTAATAGTAAAGATGCAATCCTATCAGCAGAAGGAGTTGATTCTGACAAAACTGTGGCAGAAGGACAAAATATTAAATTGAGGGAGACAGTGGAGTGTTTATGGAGAATGACTACTCATTGTACACTAGGCAGAAGAGGAGTAAATTCATTCCACTATTCAGGGAATGTCGAGACGCAAGTGCGAGATTCAAACTGCTGTATCCAGCTGTCTAAGATATTCTTCCCTGGAGGGATAAAATCATTTTTTGATGAAGTGCATGCTGCGGAGGAAATACAAAAGTTTGCCCAACAAAAATGAGCTGCGATACAGGGGAAGATTTTGTTTCCTGTTCTTCTGGTAAGCAGGACCACAGAGAGACTGTGCCTGTGAAAATTTTCCAGTACTTCAATAGAAAATGTTGGAGAAGGAAGGGAGCACAAGAGTTGACAAGAATTGACAGTACATTGGAAATGAAGCAGAGACAGGATTTGGGTGATGGAGAACAGTAATAAAAGCAGAAACTCAATTTGGGATTAGTATGCAATAATTATGTAGCGTTGTCGCCTCATAGCAAGACGTTGTCCCGTTCGATTCTCAGCTAGAGTGTCTTCTGTGTGGAGGCAAATGTGAATGGGGCGTGCCTTCGTTGAAGGTTGTGCGTCAGGGCTGGTAACCCGGTATGTAAAAATCCACTACCAATCATTAGCGGACCGGAGTTCCGCTGTGGCGACCCCTAACCGGGAAAAGCCGAAAGACACAAACAAACAAATGCAATAATTATGATTGTGAAATACGATAGAACGAGAAAATCTGGTAATACTGGACTTTTTCAAAATTTCTTGGATTTGTCAGGGACTCTAAAGCCTATGCCCTATTTCATGTCATTAATGTTCAAAAAATGCTTTGAGGAGAGGAAGAGATGGGAGAAAGCTAACTGTAAGTAAATAAAACATTTTCTTTTCTTAATAGTACTGTATTTGTGGTTTATGGTTTTCTTTGCATGCTATTTCTAAGTGTACTGGAGATTGAAAACAGATGCTGTTGTTTTTCTTTTTCTCCCCTCTTCTGTCTTTTTTCTTGCACAGTTTTGAGAAATATAGGCAATGTAATGCAAAAAAAAAAAAAAAAAAAAAAAAAAGGTTAAAAAGGCATGACAAAGTTAAAATGAATGTGCTTTTTTTCATTCCTGCATGGGAAAATGACTGCATTAATGACCTTAGACTGATTAGTTTTAAGAGAGAGCAAGTCATTGAAAAAAAAATATTGAATATTATGCTTTTTTTCTAGCAAATACATGTATACTTAGTAGAAATTCTGCAGCTGGTCTTCAGGTTTCAAAGGAAACAATCTGATAAGGAGAAACTGGCTGTCTGGTACTCATGTCATGTCTCTATGGAGACAATCTGATAAAAAGAAACTGGAGACAGTCTGGTGGAAGGGGACTGGCTGAGAGAAAAGAAAAGTACAGTTGTGTACTTACCATAAATGTAGATGCTCGAGTGTATTCACTGTTGCAGTCAACACATTTGGGTTATCTGCCTGCAGGTAGCCCTCAGCCGGCCTGAATACCAGAGTCTTCCAATTTCTGCATCGGACGCTGTCACTTCTTCCATGATGTCAGGTCATCAGGGGTATAAAACATGCAGCCAACGTCATTACATCAGTTTTTCTTGCCCCAGATGTCAGGTGTCCCGACAATAGGAAGTATTATATGGTATAGAACACAGCCAGCAAAAAGCAAATACACATGATATAGTATATGCCAAACAAGAAGGAAAGGTAAAAGTCAAGAGAAGTCAGGGGGCTGGAGGGAGAGTAACCAGGACTGCAACAATGAATGCACTCGAACATCTACATTTATGGTAAGTGTACACAACTGTACTATGTTCTTCATTTTCACTGTTGCAGTCATCACATTTGGATTGATTCCCAAAGCTAAGGAAGGGTGGAGGTAGTTAAAGAGCATTAGGGCTAGCAATAAGGAGGTTATGATGGACATCAACTCAACACGGCTCATCTTGGGTGCTGGCACTTTATTTTGATGAGATCAAAAAAAGTGTAGAGCCAGCATACAGTGACCTGAAAAAGAGGTTTATTATAAATATATATAAAACAGCAAAACAGACCGGTTTCGGCCGGACAATATCACAGCCTTCTTCAGTGTAAAGCAAACAGAAAAACAAAGTTGTTTAAATATATGCTTCTCATAGCTCATTGGTGGATATCTAAAATTGTTCATTAAGCCCAGGTGGAAACAATCCACCTAGTCTGATAATCCATTTCTTTTCTTTGGCATTTAAAATGGAATGCCAACCTGTCTTATTGGAATGATTCCCTTGTATACTGTCAATAACCATAAAAGAAAATTTAGCAGTAGTGTGTGTCATTTGATGTTTATAAAGTGCATTATGAGCTCTTTTATTCTTGATATTACTAATATGTTCAGATATACGTAATCTTAATGGGCGGGAAGTTTGTCCCACATAAAAAGAGCCACAATTGCATGTTGCCAGATATATCAACCAATCACTACTGCAGTTTGCAAAGAAGTGAAGATCATAAACTGAAGAACAATTCCTGCTAGAAAATTGCTTAGATTTACATACATATTGACAGTTGGTACAATGGCCACAAGGAAAACAGCCACACAATGGTTCTCCCATCAACGTTTGTAAGAGTTGTGAGTTGTTCAAGGTATTTCCACGTTTATAATGATTAAAAAAAACCGGTCTGTTTTGCTGTTTTATATATATTTATAATAAACCTCTTTTTCAGGTCACTGTATGCTGGCTCTACACTTTTTTTGATCTCATTCATTGTTTTTTTGAGCCGTGCATTCGTCTTCGTGCAGGGGGTCTTTTTGTGTGTTACACTTTATTTTGATGCACACGAGCTTCCAGAAAGTCCCTGGTAGGGACTCCACTGAGAAATGCAGCAGATGTAGATGCAGCCCTGGTGGAATGTGTTCTTATTCCCTGTGGGGTAGATTTTCAATGGTGTTTGTAGAAGTGGATGCAATGTGCTATCCATTTGGAAATGGTTTGTTTTCAAATGGCCTTGCTCTCTGCCCCTGCAGCAAAGCTAACTAGCAGATGGTCGGATTTTCTGAGAGGCTTAGTCCTGTCCAAATAGAATCTAAGTTGTCTGTGTACATCCAGAGAATGCGGTATCCTTTCCCCTTTTTTCTGATGATTAGGGAAAAAAAGTAGGCAAATGAATGGACTGGTTTAGAGCCACACTAGACACCACCTTGGGCATAAAGGATGGATTAGTCCTGAGGGAAACCCTGTCCGCATGGAAGATATTGAAGGGTTCCACTGCCATGAGGGCCTGCAGTTGAGACACTCTTCTTGATGAAGTGATGGCTAGAAGTAAAGCTGTTTTCCAAGAAAGGAATTTCAACTCTGCTGCAGCAGCTGGTTCAGAGGGGGGAAGAGTGAGTTTTTCCAATACAAAGTTAAGGTCCCAGGCTGGAGTGGGAGCTCTCCTGGGGGGGGGGGGGGTCTTAAATTTTTGGCCCTCTAAGGAATTGTTTTAGCAGGAGATGAGAGAAGAGGGGTGGCTCAGTATTATAATGTGCTGATATGGCAGAGGCATGAATCTTAACTGAAGAGAAGGATAGGCCCTTGTGGAGCACTTCTGTTAAATAATCTAGAATATGAGGTAAGCTGGGTACCATTGTGCTCATCCCCTAAGCCTGGCTACAGGAACAGTATCTTTTCCACTTTTCTGAATAGGATTTTCTAGTACTAGGCCTCCTTGCCTCAAGAATGACATCCAGCACTTGCTTACTGAGGGTTGCTGGAGGTGAGCTCAGGGAATTAGCCAGGCTGCAAGGTTGAGGGTTTGAGGCTGAGGGTGCAGCATCTGACCAAGTTTGTAGCACTATCAGACTGCGCAAAAGGGGGTACACCAGTGCTGGCGTAGCCAGTCTGGTGCAATCAATATTGTCCTTGGCTTGTCCTGTTTCATCTTTAGTAGAACCTTAATGAGGAGAGGCAGAGGGGGAAAGGTATACACTGAGAGGCTTTCCCAGGAAAAGGAAAGGGCATCCACTTTCCAAGCTTGACTGTGGGGAGTTCTGGTGCAGAATTTGTTCAATTGGTAGTTCTGAGGGGAGGCAAACAGGTCTACCTCTGGTGTCCCACATTTGCTCTTCAAGAGCCTGAATATTTTGGGTTCCAGTTTCCATTTGTGTGGGTTCATGAGATTTCTGCTTAAGTCGTCTGCCAGTGAATTTAGTTTGCCTGAACAGGCAATTGCAGGAATTGAGCTTGTAGGTTCACTTGGTAGCTCAAGGCTGTGTTCCACAGAGCCATGGCTAGTCTGCAGAGTGGGTAGGAATGGGTTCCCCCCTGCTTATTTATGTGCCACATAACTTTGGTGTTGTCTGTCTTTACCAATAGTTGTCCTGGAAGAATAAGGTCTTTGAAGGCTGTCAGAGCATTCTGTACAGCTAACATTTATTTTTGATTGATATGCAGGTGCATCTGTTTTGGGTTCCATTTGCTCTGAATGCACTGCCCTGCCATGTGAGCCTCCCATGCATAGTCTGATGCATCTGTTGTTAGGGTTTGGGCGGCAGGGGGTAGAGTATAAGAGAGTCCCTTGTTGTGGTAGCAGGCCTCTGCTCACCACTGTCCTTAGACAAGGAATGATAGGAATCATTGTTTCCAGGTCCTGAGAATGTTGACACCATAGACTTTTTAGATACCATTGAAGTTTCCTCATATGCAGTCTTGCATATGGAATTAACAGAATGCAAGAGGCCATGAATCCCAGGGCTTGCAGGATTTTCCTTGCAGATAGCTGGGTTTTTGTGGCCAGTACTTTGAAGTAGGTTGTCAAATGAACTTGTTTCTCTGGAGTGAGGAATGCCATCTGGGAAGTTGTGTTCAATCTTGCTCCCAGGAATACAATCTGTTGGCAGGGTAATAGGTGTGATTTCTTCTCGTTGATGGTGTACCCCAGAGAAATTAGAAGTCTCTTTACAAATGCCAGGTGTTGTAATTGCAAGTCCTGACTCTCTGCCTGAATCAGGCAATCATCCACGTATGGGTAAATCTGAATATTTCTCTGTCTGCAAACTGCAATGGCTGGAGCTAGGCACTTTGTGAATACCCTGGGCACAGTAGATAAGTCAAAGGGAAGCGCAAAGAACTGGTAGCGCATGAAGCCTGCCCTAAAGCGTACGTATTTTCTGCAGGATTCCCTTATTGGGATGTGCAAGTAAGCTTCTTTTAAGTCTAGAGTTGCCAGCCAGGCATCTTTGGCTAGCATAGGAAGAAGCTGTTGAAGAGTTAGCATTTTGAATTTTGGAACCACCAGTAAGGTGTTGAGAATAGAAAGGTCCACGATAGGACACCAGTACTTCTCTTTTCTGGGAACCAGGAACAGTCTTGAATAAAAACCTTGTCCCCTTTGTTCTGCTGGGACAGGTTGAATAGCCCTGATACTGAGGAGAGAGAGTACTTGTTTTTGGGTCTCCGCCCACAGGTTTGGGAGGAGGTCTGGCCATCCACTTGAGGTAGAGAGTGAGTGGAAGTGGAATCTGTATCCTAGGGAAACTATGTTTAAAACCCATTTGTCTTGAGTAATGAGTTCCCAGTTTTTTGCATGCAGGGTGAGCTTTCCTCCTAAGGGAGCAAGTAGTTGAGCAAGGCTTGGAAGAGTTAAGGATAAGTCATTGTGCCATTTTTCCATAGGGGGTGGCTTACTACTCCCTGCTTTGGAAGTGGGGGGGCCCCATTGCTCAGATGTGTGCATAGCCTGAGACTGAAGTCTTGGTGGTCTGCTGCACCTGGGTTTGGACTGAGAGGGACTGGAAAGGACCAGTTCTTTGAAGGCCAATTTCTACTGAATCTAGATGGCTGTACTTGTAAGAAATTTGCATAGATTTAGCTTTTTCCTTCATCCTTTTGAGGACTTCTTCTGCTTTGTTACCAAAAAGGCACTCTTGGTTTAAGGTTGCATCCAGTAATTTAGCTTTAACATGATCTGGCAAGTTTTGTTCCTTAAGCCAAGCATGCCTTCTAAGTACAGACCCAGTAACAGCAGCCCTGCAAAATGCTTCTAAAGCATCAAAACCGCATTGCAAAATATGTTTACCTACTTGGTCTGCAGAATGCATTAACTCTTGTAAATCTTTGTGTTCAGCACAGTCAGGAATCAACATCATTTTCTGTTTAATTAATCCCAAAATATGCTGCTGATACTTTAACACACGAAACTGGCAATTTAAAGCCCTAATGGCCAAAGTAGCCAAAGTATATACCTTCTTATCCCATCTGTTTAAAGCTCTAGAATCCCTATCAGAAGGGGTAGGATTTTTGGCAGTTGTAGCCTTAATGCCTTTTGGTCCTTGGGAAATGGTCTCTGGATCCGCAGTAGGTTTCTTGAACAGGAATTTGTGAGAGTCAGGTACTCTGTAGTACCTGTCAGGTGTCCTGGGAGCAGGAGGCAAAGTGTCTGGGGTAAGGCTGGATTCCAAGAAAACGTCATCTACAATCTCCAGAACAGGAGGGATAGCTAGAGGCTTGTGTTGAGGCAGGTTTAAAAATTCCCCAAGTCTCTTTTTGGACTGTAAAAAGTCCTGGCTTTCCCAGTGGAAATGTTCCCTAAGGGAATGCAAGGTTTCACCAAAAGAAAAATCTTCTGGAGTGGAAGCAGAGGAAATGGAATCCTCTGCATCAGAATCCTCATAAGTAGATAAGGGTAAATCCTGGTAGTCAGAAGGAGTAGAGATATCAGATTCTTCCTCAGAAGAATCAGAAAGAAAATCAGTTCTAGGTCTCTTAGAGGGGGAAGGCTGGCTTCCCCTAATTAAGGTAATAAGGTCTTCAGCCATTCTAATAATTCGTTTTTGAGGCATATGGGACTGAGAATGCGCTTTGGTCGTCTGTTTTCTAGGCTTAGTGCGAGCTTTAGGCCTGAGGAATTCAAAATTCTTAGCTTGAAATAAAGTCATCGGTTTAATATGAAAATCGGTAGGCCTGAATACACCCTCAGAAGCCGGTGCCTGCACAGCAGCTCTGTACCCTTCCAAGGTAGAGACAACTGCAGGTTCCATAGTTGAAGAAGCATCTCGCGGCATACCGGACTCCGAATGGGTCTCAGTAGGGGCCTGCGAATCAGTAGTAGCGCGTATCAGGGGCTGCAAAAGTGCCTCACTGAGTACTGGCGGATTGGCGACTAGCTTAACGGTAGCATTTTCGGCAATTTTGAACCGAAACGGTCTGTCTCTGTCTTTATCCTTGCGTTTTTTTGGAAGAACGGTAGTCGGATGGCTTAAGGAAGCCATTTCATAGTATGAAGATCAAGAATGAAAGTATTTAGCTACAAAAATAGCCCAATGATGAATAGTTCGGGCCTTGAACAAGGCACAAAACCGCCAGTGAAAGACATCGTGATCTGGGCTTAAACAGCTGATGCAGTAAGAATGAAAATCTCTATGAGGTATTTGCTTTCCTTAGGTAAGACAATTGTTAATTTTTTCTGACATCAGTTAGAGCAAGAAAAAAAGATCCCCAACGGGGTACTTATCTTTTTGAAGACTTCAGGTCTGAAACTCGAAAACGAACATTTCAGGAGTCGGTCGACCAGCACTTGCGAACTGCTTCTGCTTCGGGCACCGCATGGCAAGAAAGACTGATGTAATGGTGTCGGCTGCATGTTTTATACCCCTGATGACCTGACGTCATGGAAGAAGCAACAGCATCCGACGCAGAAATCCGAAGACTCTGATATTCAGGCCGGCTGAGGACTATCTGCAGGCTGATAACCCAAATGTGATGACTGCAACAGTGAAACACAAAGAACATGGATAAATTGGCTAGGATATAATGTTCTCTGAAAGCAACCAGAGTTTTTCCTCAGCTGAGAGGGCTTTAAAGATGAGACAAAACCAACATTGAAGTAAAGCTTCTCATTTTTTTTAAATGCAATGGGGATACTAATATAAACAGGTGCTTTTGTTTTTTTTTTCTTTTTCTCCCTTTTTCTTTGTTCAGTTTTAAGAAATGTAGGCGCTACAATGTATAAAAAAAGGGAGAGAGGAAAGGTCTGGTTAAGAGAGCATGACAAAAATCAGTGTGCTTTTTCCCATGCTTGCATAGGGAAATAACTGGGTTAAGACCCTAGACGTTATCCAGTAACAATTTTATTACAAAGCATGTAAATGAAAAAGAATACTGAATATTATAAGTCTTTTTTCTGGTAAACAAGGTACCCTTAGCAGTTTTGTGTCTGGTTTGCAAGTCACTGCAAGATAAATTGATAAAGAGAAATGTCTTGGAGAAACTGTTTACTGAAAGCATTCAAGTGTTTTTCTCAGCTGGGAGAGCTACAAAGATAGACAAAATCAAAGCACACTTAGTAATAGCACAAGCTATACTATGGCTATCAACATAGAACTTATGTTCTTATTCATCATCACCACCATCATCTTCTTTTGTCTGTTCCCGTTAGGGGTCACCACAGCGGATGATCTGTTTCCATTTCTTCCTGTCCTCTGCATCTTGCTCTGTCACACCAATCACCTACATGTCCTCTCTCACCACATCCATAAACCTTATCTTAGGCCTTCCTCTTTTCCTGTTACCTGGTAGCTTCATCCTTAGTATCTTTTTCCCAATATACTCAGCATCCCTCCTCAGCACATGTCTAAACCAACGTAATCTTGCCTCTCTTGCTTTGTCTCCAAACCTTCCAACCTGGGCTGACCCTCCAATATACTTATTCCTGATCCTGTCCACCCTCATCACACCCAGTGCAAATCTTAGCATCTTTAACTCTGCCACATCCAGCTTTAACTCCTGCCTTTTTGTCAATCTCACTGTCTCCAACCCATATAACATAGCTGGTCTCACTACCCTCTTGTAGACCTTCCCTTTCACTCTTACTGGTACTCGTCTGTCACAAATCACTCCTGACACTCTTCTCCATCCACTCCATCCTGCCTGTACTCTCTTCTTCACCTCTCTTCCACACACACCATTACTCTGAACTACTGATCCCAAGTATTTAAACTCATCCACCTTCGCCACTTCTACTCCTTGCATCCTCACCATTCCTCTATCCTCCCTCTCATTCACACACATATATTCTGTCTTAGTCCTGCTGACCTTCATTCCTCTTCTATCTAGAGCATATCACCATCTCTCCAGGGTCTCCTCCTCCTGTTCCCTACTCTCACTACAGATCACAATGTCATCTGCAAACATCATAGTCCATGGGGACTCCTGTCTGATCTCATCTGTCAACCTGTCCATCACCACTGCAAATAAGAAAGGGCTCACAGCTGATCCTTGATGTAATCCCATCTCCACCTTAAACACATCCATCACTCCCACCGCAGACATCACCGCTGTCACACTACTCTCGTAGATATCCTGTACCACTCTTACATACTTCTCTGACACTCCTGACTTCCTCATACAATACCACAACTCCTCTCTAGGCACCCTGTCATATGCTTTCTCCAAGTCTACAAAAATACAATGCAACTCCTTCTGACCTTCTCTGTACTTCTCCATCAACACTCTCATTGCAAACATTGCACCTGTAGTGCTCTTTCCAGGCATGAAACCATACTGCTGATCACTAATCATCATGTCCCTTCTTAACCTAGCTTCCACTACTCTTTTCCATAACTTCATGCTGTGAGTGATCTATTTAATCCCTCTGTAGTTACTACAGCTCTGCACATCACCCTTATTCTTAAAAATCGGTACCACAACACTTCTTTTCCATTCCTCAGGCAGCCTCTCACTTTCCAAGATTTCATTAAACAATCTGGTTAAAAACTCCACTGCTATTTCACCTAAACACCTCCATGCTTCCACAGGTATGTCATCTGGACCAACAGCCTTTCCATTCTTCATCCTCTTCATAGCTATCCTTACTTCCTCCTTGCTAATCCATTGCACTTCATGATTCACTATCACCACATCATTGAACCTTCTCTCGCTCTCATTCTCTTCATTCATCAACCCCTCAAAGTACTCTTTCCATCTGCTCAACACAGTCTCCTCGCTTGTGAGTATGTTTCCCTCATTATCCTTTATTACCTTTACCTGCGGCACATCTTTCCTAGCTCAGTCCCTCTGTCTAGCCAATCGGTACAGGTCCTTTTCTCCCTCCTTAGTGCCCAACCTTTCATACAGCTCTTAATATGCCTTATCCTTAACCTTCACCACCTCTTATTAAGAAGCAAAAACTTCAATGTTTGAAGATGTACATAGTTTTGTGTTATTATTACGTTAATAGGTTTTAGGGGGTTTTTTGAGGGGTTTGTTTGTTCTGTTTCTGGACTTTCAAAAAAAAAGTTATGTAAGATGTGGCATAGGCTCAAAATTATATGACAACAACCAACTGTATAAAAGACCAACCTGCCAAAGAGTATCTGCATGTAACACAAAAGTTAGAACTAGACATTTAATACAAAAGCAGTTATACATAAAAGGTGGTAACTATATAAGAAAATGATGCTTTCTGTAACGTCTTTCAATCTGAATGATCTTACAGATAAATATAAAAAAGAAAGTCATGAACTATATTAAAAAAATGTAGAGTGCAAATAGCTATGCTACAGGAGACACACCTGGAAAGAACTGAACATATGAATTTGATAAAGTAAGGTTTTCAGGATAGTTATTCAGTGGAATATCTGGAAGAGGAGTACTTATATTAATTGCAAGAGGAGCTCCAATACTGACAGAAGACCAAAAATAGATAATAATGGAAGATATATAGTACTAAGGGTCTACTGGCAAGGGAGGAGGATTACACTGGCATGCATTTTCACTCTGCCTAAAACTGATATAATGGAACTTAAGAAAATTCTGGGAGAAATAATAAGCTTTCAGCAAGGAATATTACTTACAGGTGGAGACTGGAATTTGGTTTACAACAGTGAAGATATGTCCAAGTGGGCTAGAAGGGAAAATATAGATTTTTGAAAATGTTTGGCATGGAAGATGTGAGTTCAGTACTAGGAGTTCGAAGGGAATTTACATATTATTCTCCAAGATACAAAAAACGGGCCTAGGCTAGATAGAATTTATATTTCACAGGAACATGTGCATTTAATTGAAGGTCTTGAAATGCACCCAATAACTATTGCAGATCATGTGCCAATAATAACTAAAATAAGAACACAAGGTAATGAAATAAAAATGAGACACTGGCGCTTTCCCCACCCATCGGCTGAAGAGAGAGGAATTTAAGGAATGGGTTTTGGAATTAATTCAGGAACTACTAGAGAAGAAAGAATTTTCTTCTGAAAATATACCTAGGGAATGGGATAACATTAAAGTGGAGTTTAAAACTAGGGTGGAAATAAAGAAAAGGGAGATATGGCTAAGAAGTAACAAGAATTATTTAGAGGGACTAACAAATGTTAAAATATTGCAAAATAAGGGGAACCACTCAGAACAAGAAAAGGAGCAACTGCAGAATGCTAAACAGAAAATAAGAGATTACCTTGATAACATACACAAGCTTAGAAAGATTGCTGTTAAGCAACTGTTTTTTTTTGTCAAAGATTCTAGAGCACAAAAAAATTTAGCACAACAACTCAGGCAACAGAAGATGGAAAGGGCGGTCACCAAGCTTTGGGAGCCTATAACAAGGAAGATAACAAGAGACCCTGTAGCAGTATTAGAAATATTTTGAAAATCTTATGAAAGTTTGTATAAAGCAGAGAAATATGGAAATCAAGGAAAGGTACAAATGGAAATGTTTATGGAAGAATTAAATATGCCAAAGTTAGAAGTAGATGAAGCTCAATTACTAACAGTTAGGATAGGAAGGGATGAGATAAAAATGGCTATGTATAACCAAGCTACAGTAAAGTCACCAGGAATATATGGTATTCCTGTGGAAGTTTGGAAGTTAGGAGGGAAAAACTGATAAAGATCTGCAAGGTTTTGTTTAACAGTATTTTAAAAGGAGGAGAAGTACCAGCATCCTGTAAGAAGGCGGTGATAACTGTAACATCTGAAGAGGGTAAAGATCCATCGGATCCAGCTTCTTACAGGCCCATTTCAATATTAAACCATGATAATAAAGTGTTTATGTCCATAATGGCTAAAAGAATGGCAAATGTGATACCAAAATTGATAGCTATGGATCAGTGTGGTTTTGTGGAAGGATGGCAAACATTTGACAATATTAACAGAACATTGATGACCCAGAGGAAGGCAGAATATAAGAAAATACCACTTTTATTGGTTGGTCTTGATGCAGAGAAAGCATTTGACACTGCTGACTGGGACTTCATGAGCAGGGCATTGGAAGCATTTGCTTTCCCTGATATGATTATAAGGTTGATTAGAAGAATATATGAGGGATTGGAGGTGCAAATTAAAGTGGCTGGGGTCCTCTCCAATAATTTCTGCTTGAGCAGAGGAACCAGGCAGGCTTGTCCGCTTTCTCCTTTGTTGTTTGCTCTATGTTTAGAACCACTGGCAAAGAAAATAAGGGACTCAGAAATTCTAGGATATAATTGGTATGGTAGTCACAAAAAGCTGGCTCTATTTGCAAATGATGATATTTATACATGACAAAACCAGAAAGGGAGATTATAGTGTTCTGGGACATTTTAAGACAGTTTCAAATCTTCTCAGGATATAAAATTGTTGAAGCTAGAACAAAGGCAACAGCGGTAAATTATGTACCCACACACAAACTGGTCCAACAATATCCATATTTATGGGGACATAATAAAATGAAGTATTTAGGAGCATTGATTACAAATTACTCTGTTGTTGTAGCTAGGCATATGTGGGAAGAGACTAAGCAGAAGATAATACAAAAATTGAGAAACTGGAAGCTTTGTTATATGAAAAAAAATTCTAAGCTTGTTTCCTGCCTTTCCTGTAACTAGTCTAGTCCAGATAAAGATTGGCTGTATCCAGGACTGTTCGTAAGTTTCTGAGCCCCCCAAGCCTTTCTGTGTTGGAAGGAAGCCTTTTAGCTTATCAGTGGAAGTAGTAAGGACTAGATAGCCTATCTACCACAAGAGGAGTGGTTCCTGGCCCAGAAATTGTAGTTTATTGGCCGTTAGGGTAGTGTTTCCATCTCTTTCAACTTTCAAGTGTAAAAGCCCATATTTGCACTTGTTTCCCATCCTTTCCTGTAACTAGGCTAGTTCAGATACAGAACTGCTGTATCCAGGACTGTTTGTAAGCTTCTGAGCCCCTCAAGCCTTTCTGTGTTGGAGGGAAACCTTCTAACTTATCAGTGGGAGTGGTAAGCACTAGGTAGCCTATCTATCACAAGAGGAGTGGGTTCTGGCCCAGAAATTGTAGTTTATTGGCCGTTTGGGCACTTTTTCCATCTCTTTCAAATTTCTAGTTTAAAACTCCACATTTGCACTTGTTTCTCACCGTTCCTGTAACTAGGCTAGTCCAGATACAGACTTGCTGTATCCAGGACTGCTTGTAAGCTTCTGAGTGGTCCCAAAAAGTCTGCTCTTCAATTTTCTCTTAGATCTGCTAGTTCTCTCCTCTCTTGCACTTTTACTACCTTATTAGTCTAGCACTTTATAACAGACTTCTTGTAGCAATAATTGCATGACACAAAAGAACTACCAGCACTAAATGTTCTACAAGGAAACAGCTCCAGTACTTATTATTAATGCCCACCCCTCCAGGCATATCTAAAGGTCAGTCCCCTGTGCTTTCTCTTATTAACCTGGTGAACTTGGGCATCCTAAGTCAATGTAGCAACTGCCTCATGTACACTGACAACCCTCTCCTCTTACCTTCCAACACACAGACTTGCGAGAGATGCACTTATATATCCGAATTGGAAGCCACGCACTCTCCAGTCAAGACCGGGATAGCTGGTCAAGAGGAGAAGGTCAACACTTGCACTACACCACATGAAACACATAGCCCTCCAGAACACACACCAGCACTGCCTTCACATAAAAACACAAACCACACACCCACCTTTGAGGAGGCTCTCAATAAAAATCTATCCAAACAGCAAAGACCTCCAAGGCAGAAATGCACTCGACTACCACAACACAACACTAATCATGAGACACATAACTCTCCTAAACAATGTGCCACTCAACCGAGCCCCTAAGGCAAAGCAGCATGCCCAACACACTAGTCATAGGTGACTCGATAGTGAGGCACACTAATGTTCCACTCACTAGATTGAATAAAGAGAAAGTAACAGTCAGCTGCCAGTCAGGTGCCAGGATCTGCCACAACGCACATACTCAGGTCCCTCAACAACAGGTACAAATCTGACTCTATCATTGTACATGTGGGTGTGAATGACCTGAGACGTACCTCCCTGGACTACATGAAAAGAGACATGCAGGAACTCTCGGATTATGTAGCCCAAGCGGGTAAGATCCTATCCCTGAGCAGCCTCCTACCATCACCCAGAATGATACCACTGTACAAGCAGAAAATGATTGATTTCAACAATTGGCTAAGTTTCTAGTGTCATTCTAAGGGGATCCAGTATCTGTCTACCTGGGATAATATGACTGACAGACCTCGATGCTTTGTCAGAGATGGCCTGCATCTGTCACCTCTGGGCTTCCAGATGCTGGCCAAGCCTCTTGCCACCCCTATAGTGCCTTTTTTAGGTGGTGTTCTAAAGACCAAATTACCACCATAACAGCTACAAACAAATGGAATCTGAGGGTCATGCTGCTCAGCGCTAGAAGTCTAAATCTCAAAATTCACTCGCTCGAAGCAATCCTTAAAATGGAGAACATCGACATTTGTGCTGTAACAGCAACCTGGTTCAAGGCAGCAGAAAGCACCCCTGCACTAGCAGGCTATAACTCATTCCATACCTTTCTGCCCAGAACTTGGACTGTAGCTCCAAAGGTGGTGGTGTTTCCATATTCATATAGGATGTGCACACCTCCAGACTGGTAGCCCAACATAATGCATCAGAGATACTTTAGGTGCAGCTAACACTGGGTAAGATAGTGCTTCAGGTCATAGCCTGCTATAGGTCCCCAACCATGTCCCAAGATTCACTCCACATTCCTAAGCTCCCTGGAGAATATTAGGGTCCAACCTAACACTCTCATACTGGGCGACTTCAACTACCCATCCATTAACTGGGAAAACTACTCATGTACCAATACACTTGTCCAACATTTCTTGGAATTCATTAATTCCAGTGCCCTGGACCAGCTCATTCTTAGCCCCACTAGAGGTAGCATCATCCTTGACCTGGTCATTATTAACGTGGGCGACCATTGCTCTACACCATTAGTCAACTCCTCCCTGGTTAGATCCGGCCACAAACTAATCACCCTGGAAATCCACATCCCTCCCACCTGCCCCACAAAGGTACCCACCATGAAAAACTTCTCCAAAGCTAACTTTGGTCTCCTAAAAACAAAAGTGGCTAATTTCACGGCACCCATGCAAATGGAGAATAGTTGCATAACCGCCGAATCATACACCAATGCACTGTACGAACATGTACACAAATGCATGGATCTCGCCAAACCCAATAGAACCAAGACGCTCTCCTCCAAAAAAAGGAAGTCAATCTGGTGGTCCCCTGCCATAAACAAACTCTACAACAGAAGGTGGAAACTGATGCAGAATAAGGTGAAGTCCCAAGACGGGAAAGACTCCCTTATCAGCCTCAACAAAAAAAATGAGATCCCTCATCAAATCCTCTAAAGCTAGCTATGAAAACAGAATTGCAGCAGATAGTAAAGACAACCACAAGGCCTTCTACAACTATGTAAAGAATCTCCACAGGAATACCCAGATTTGCTCTGAGCTACTGCACAATGGTACCGCCTATACCAAGCCAACAGATATTGCCAATATACTGACCAACAAATTCAGTGCCAACTTCACTCCTCTCTCCCCCACCAAAGGATCAATCACAATACCAGTAGATTGCCTAGCACCCAGTATTACTGCTACACAGGTTAAAATAGCACTGTCCAAGGCCAAGAATACAGCTTCTATGGGAGCTGACAATATCCCTGGCTGTGTTCTACATGAACTAGAGAGTGAACTGGCACCGCACCTGTGTGCCTTGTTCAATTACAGCCTCACCTCAGGCTTTGTCCCTGCCGAATGGCACACTGCTATAGTCATCCCTCTCCACAAAGCAGGAGCAACTACAGACCCTGGGAACTATCGCCCCATTAGCCTTATGAGTCTGATATGCAAAGCTATGGAATGCATCATTGTGGACCTAATAAACAAGGATATACGGAATCTCCAAACTCTGGATCCCACACAGTTTGGTTTTGTAAAGGGTAGATCATGCCTGCTCAACCTGATCGATTTCTTTGAGTCACTCCCCAGAACTGTGGATGATGGCAAGGTGGTTCATACAGCCTACCTTGATCAAGCCAAAGCCTTTGATACCATTCCCTACTCAGGAATCATAGAAAAACGCACTAAGCTAGGCATCAACCCCTATATCACTAGGTGGGTTGCAAACTGGCTCACAGATAGAACCCACAGTGTGAAAGTAGCTGACTCCAGGTTAGACTGCTGACCAGTCATGAGTGGAGTCAAACAGGGTTCAGTCCTGGGTCCTCTCCTGTTTGGTTATCTACTTCTCTGATGTCCAGGCTAACACAATGGGACTCTGGCTGACAAAGTTTGCAGACGATTGCAAGTTGGGGGTTAGGTTCAACTCCCCAAGTGATATTGACATCCTACAGAAAGGCCTCACTGAGACCAACAACTGGTGTCAGAACCATGGCCTTAAGCTCAGTGCCATAAAAATGTGTCATCATCCCCTTTGGGAAAAACCCAGTTCCTATAAATTACCACATCGATGGTAGTCTACTGAACACAAAAGGCGTTACAAGAGATCTGGGAACACAGGTTGATAGGAACCTCTCTTTTGACCACCACATTGCCATTGTGGTCAGAAAGTCCTTCTATGGCACATCTCATTACTAAGGTTCATAGGTGGGTACTAGGCTATCTGCCCAAAGGCATTTATAAGCCTAGCCAGAATGTATTGGCTTTCGCCACCCCCTTAGATTAGTTCCCTGTGCCTCTGTCCAGCAGAGCCACTGACGTGATCCCCGAGGTAAACTTTGTTTCCCATCCACTTGTTAAGGTTACTTTTGAAGAGTGTTAGTGAGGAGCTCTGCCTAATGTAGATCGGGATCTTGTTCCAAAGCATGGGAAGTCTCTGGGACAGGAATCTATCCCTCCTGCATGCCCTATTTATTGTTGAGAGCATGTGACTCGAGGGGATAAGGTTTTCTTAAGGTGGAGCATGTCCATCAATTCTGGGTTGGACATGGCCTTGTATGTCAGGCAGAGATCACCTCTGAGTAGGCGGTATGCCTGGAGTTTCTTCAGTCGAACTGCATAGGGCATCTGTTTGAGACCATTGATCCTCTTGGTGAGTTACTTCTGTGGTCTTTCCAGCTGTTACAGGTGTCTTGTAAGGTACATCCCAAATGGGGCGTTGTACCCTAAGATGGGTCTGATGAGTGATGAGTAGAGGGGCACAATGACCTCTTTTGATCTGGATGCGAACCTTTTTGTGATTAGGTGGGCCACATAGAAGGATTTTCTAACCACTTTGGCAATGCGATTATGAAAGGTGAGATTACTATCTACTTGGGTCCCCAGATCCCTTATTACATCTTCCGTATTTAGGGGACTACCACCTATGTGGTAGTTTGTGGGTACTTTGTTTTTTCCAAAGGGGATGACTATGCACTTTTTGGCATTTAGCTTGAGGCCATGATTTTGACACCAGGTATCTGTCTCAGTGAAATCATTTTGGAGGATGTCTATGTCAGCCGGAGGGTCAATTATAGCCCTTAGTTTGCAGTCATCTGCGAACTTGGTCAGCCAAAGTCCTCCTGTGCTTGCCTGTACCTCTGAGAAGCATATGCCGAACAGGAGGGGTCCTAGGACTGAGCCCTGGGGAACGTCACTTGTAACCGGTTTAGAGTCAGACCTAGCTCCCGCAACTCTCACCATATGGGTTCTGTCCATGAGGCAGTTGGCAACCCATCTTGTGACGTAGGGTTTATGTTCAGGTTGGTGAGCTTGTCTATAATACCAGAATGGGGAATGGTGTCGAAGGACTTAGCAAGGTCTAGGTAGGCTGTATGTACCACCTTTCCCTCATCTATAATCTTGGTAACTGTCTCAAAGAAGTCCACCAGGTTTAGGAGGTATGATCTGCCCTTAACAAAGCCAAACTAGGTAGGTTCCAGTATTTGGAGGTTTCCAATGTTTCTGTTAATGAGTTCCATGATGCTGTGCTCCATAGCCTTGCAGACCAAGTTAGTCAGGCTTATAGGACGATAGTTCCCGGGGTCTGTTGTGGCTCCACCTTTGTGAAGTGGAATAACCGTTGCTGTGTGCCACTCTATGGGTGTGTTGCCTGTGGAGAGGCTGAGTTTGAACAGTGTGTTTAGGTGAGGGTTAGTTAGTCTTTGAGCTCGTGTAGGATGCAGCCTGGGACACCGTCCAGTCCCACTGATGCTGCGTTTTTGGCTTTGGAGAGGGCTGTTTTAACCTGAGTGCCTGTGATTTCAGGGACTCTACATTCTTCTGGCATGGTTATGGGCCCTTTTGGGGGTGAAGTTTGCACTGAACCTGTCTGCCAGGATGTTGGTGATATCGGTCGATTCAGTGTATTTTGTGACATTCTGCACTAACTCTGAGCAGATCTGAGCATTGCCACTTAGATTCTTGACATAGCTAAAGAATGCCTTGTGGTTATCTTTGGAGTCCTTGGCAATTTTTTCTTTCGAAGCTCACCTTGGATGATTTTATGAGGGATCGTAGTTTCTTGCTGATACTGATCAGGGATGTCTTCCCTTCTTGGGATTTTACTCTTTTCTGTACTAGTTTCCTCCTTCTATTGTATAACTTGTTTATGGCAGGAGTCCACCAGACTGGTTTCCTTTTCTTGGAGGAGTGAGTCTTGGTTTTGATTGGGATGGCACGATCCATGCATTCTTGTAGCTGCCCTTAGAATGCATTAGTAAAGGATTTTGCAGCTTGGACAGTGTTATCCTTCAGCATGGGGGCTTTGAAAGATTCCACCTCGGTCTTAAGTAATGTGAAGTTTGCTTCTGAAATTTTTTTCACGGTGGTTTTCTTGTCTGGGGGTGGGGGCGGAATATGGATATCCAAAGTGATTTGTTTATGGTCAGATCTAACCAGCAAGGGGTTGACCTCTGGTGTGGAACATCGGTCGCCCATGTTGGTGATGACCAGGTCCAATATGTTGTCACCTCTGGTGGGAGTGTAGACCAGTTGAGCCAGGGCGTTAATTCTAAGAAAAGTTGGGCAAGGGAGTTAGTACTTGAGTAGTTCTCTCAGTTAATGTTTGGGTAATTGAAATCACCCAATATTAGGGTGTTTGGTAGGACCTTTATGTTTCCCAGTGTTTCCAGAAACGTGGAATGGGGGTCAAGGGTTTTGCATCCAGGAAGAAAGAGGTCATTGCCTCCCTCTAGTCTTCTCTCATTAGGCCAATCATTGAGTACAATGCCCCATTTGGCAAGTACCTCACTAGACACCTGCAACAACATGAGAGGCCACAAAAGTACCTCACAAAGAGGATCCTAGGCCTTAAACACTTGCCCTATATGGACAGACTCAAAAAAACTCCAACTATTCTCGGTCTCATATCACCTACTTACAGGCAATCTCTGCCTGACTTATAAAGTCATGTCTGCCCCAGCTCTGTTAGAAATGCTACATCTAAAGAAATCCCAATCCCTCCATACCACATGCTCCAGAGACCTCAACCTCATTACCACAATTAACAGAACAAGCTGGAGGGGCAGGTTCATAACCCAGAGACTTCCCATACATGTCAAACAGAGCACCTCACTTACCCTCTTCAAGAGAAATCTTGATGAGTGGATGGGAAATAGAAATGTTACCCCGGTGATCACTCCAGTAGCTCTACTCGACAGAGCCACTGGGAACTAAGGTCAGATGGCATGATGCCAGGGTAATCCTATGGGCTAGGCTTGTAAAGGCTCCAGAGCCATTAGCCTAGTACACACCTATAAATCTATGATATGGACACTAAGATATAAGCCATTAAAATGTGTTTAGTCTTATACACAGGTCAGGCATATTTTTATTAGCCAGTGGATAGCAATTAAAAAAAAGAGTTGAAGGATTTTATCTGGGAAGGGAAGACAGCAAGGGCCAAGTGGGATAAGCTGATTCTTCCAAATGAACAAGGTGGACTAGGATTACCCAATTTGAGGGGTTATTTTAGAGCAACGCAGCTAAGGTTCTTATACATAGCACAAGCAGAAAACTATCATTCAAAGTGAAAGGGAATGATGCTGATACAGGAGAGATTGGAATTTTGGTGCAGACTCTTAGGGAGAATAACAAATCATACAGAGTATTACATTCATAAAATAGCAGGGAGTATTCTAAGAACCAAACCAGCATGAGAATGGAGAAAAGAGATTCTGCTTATAGGGATGTCTGTAGTTAGGGATACAGATAATAGGCAAGAGGGGGCTGGAATTTATTGGAAAAAACTGGCAGAGGAACCAAGGTATTGGAAGCAAACAACTAGAAAGGGGAAAGTAATAGAATGGGAACAGACAAGAATGTATTTGGACTGCAGGTTAGAGATTGCCTTCCCTATCAAGGACTTACATCAGAGTATAGGCAAACAGAAAGAAATAGGGGGTCCTAAATGAAAGACCAGCACTGGTAGAGTTTTTAATAGAATCTAGTACAGAACCTGCTGTTAAAAAATGAATAATTAGTAGAGCATATAAAATAGTGCATGATAATTATAAGAATCAATCAGAGGAGCTTACAAAAGGAATGGGAAGTGAGACTGGATAAGCAATTCACAAAGAGACAATGGTGGGATATATGTACATCTCCCAAATACATAACAAAGTCTAGAAGATTTAGGATCTTTGCCTGGAAGTGTTTACACAGATATTTTTATACCCCAAGTAGACTCCACAAAGAATTTTTCCTCAGGTGGATAGCAAATGTGGCGGTGTGACGGGCAAGAAAGAGGTGGCAGGGAACATATTTTTTGGGAGTGTAGTGAGATGGCAGACTTTAGGGATTCCCTGTAGACTGCTCTGTCAGAGATGCTGGGTGAGTGGATTGGATTGACTGGGGAGATGATTTTTTGAGTTATGATACAGAATCAGAATTGGCTAGACATAATAAAGACTTGCTGAGTCTAATTATGGTGGCTGCCAAAAAAGCAATTACTAGAAAATGGAAATCAAAGTCTAAACCAACTTTACTAGAAGTAGTGAATATAGTATCAGAGATAAAACAACTGGAATTGGGATCTTTAGAAAACGGTGGGAGCAAACTACATAGGAAAAAACGGAATTGTGGGAACAATATATTTAGCGCAGGAACAAGGTTTAAGAGACAGGAGTTAAATGAGCCATATAATGCTTAACTGACAACAACTGGATAGATTACAAGTGATGTATAATGTTTGCAACTACAGTTGTTTCAATAGCGTCTGTGATGTATACCATTTGCAAGTAAAATGGTGTTATGTATATTTTTCATTTATATAACTGTAAGATTACTTATGTCTTATGTGAAAATTTAATAAAGATGTTTGTTGGCGAAAAAGAAATGTTTGGTGCAAACAGCAATGCTACACAAAATGAAACATAACTGGACAGAAGAGAGCACGTGAATTTGCCAGAAAGGGATTTTAGAGTAGACATTCAGCAGTGTACCAGGGCAAAGAAAAAGAGGAGCAATAATACTGATTGTGAGATGGGCTCCAATAGCAGTAGAAGAGAAAATGAAAGCCATTAATGATAAATTTGTGATAATAAGGGGTTACTGGTAAGGAAGGAGGGTTACACTAGCATGTATTTATATATTCTACTTAAAACTACTATTATGGAGAATAACAGAATTTTGAGATACATAATTAGATTTCAGCACGGATTATTATTTGTGTGTGGGGGACTGGAACCTGATTTGCAACAGTGAGGCTGTATCAGGAGACCAGGGAAGGAAAATATGACAAGTTAGATTTCTGAAGAAATAAGAGAATATTTGTAATGGACAATGCAAATTTAGTTGCAGGAACTCCGAATTTAAAGATGGTCCTCCAAGGTACAATTACTGAGCTACATTTCACAGAAGCTTGGGTATTTAATTGAAAACTTTGAAAAACATCCAGACACTGCTTCAGATCATGCACCAGTAAAGTACAGTTTTGTACCTACCATAAATGTAGATGTTCGAGTGTTCTCCCTGCTGCAGTCATCACACTTGGGTTATCCTGTCGTCAGGCGGTCCCGCAGTCGGCCGGAATTCCAAAGTCTTGGTCCGGCGTCGGTTGCTGTCGCCTCTTCCTTGACATCAGTGCGCCAGGGGTATATATAATGCAACCGACGCCATTTTCTTCAGCTTTTCTTGCCCCAGATGTCAGGTGCCCCCAAAAAGGTGGACAGAATTAGTACCAAATGGAGTGAACACAAATACAAAATCCCTTCAGCTATAAGCAAATACATCAGTAAGGCATAGAAGAGATTTTTCCAGTAGATCAGAGGGGATGGAGGGGGGGTAACCTGGACTGCAGCAGGGTGAACACTCAAACATCTACATTTATGGTAGGTACAAAACTGTACTATGTCCATCGTGTTACCCTGCTGCAGTCATCACACTTGGGTTGAATCCCAAAGCTAAGGCAGGGGGAGGTATCATAGAGGGTTAGTGGAGGCAATAAGGCCCTGCAGAACTGCAGTGGTGAAGCCCACCCAGAGTAAAGAGGTAAGTGATAGTGTTTGGTAAAGGTGTGTACTGAACTCCAAGTTGCAGCTTCTAAAATTTCCTTGGTTGGAACCCCCCTGTGAAAGGGAGGTAGCTGTTGCCCTGGTAGAGTGGGATCTAATGGTAGCAGGGACTGGTTTCCCATGATGGGTATAGCAGAAACGTATGCAATGACCTATCCATTTAGAAATGGTTTGCTTAGATATAGCCTTCCCTTGAGAAGCTGTAGCATAGGATACAAAGAGCTGGTCAGTTTTTCTGAAAGCCTTAGTTTTGTCCAAGTAGTAACAAAGATGCCTGTGAATGTCCAAGGAATGCAGGAGTCTCTCACCTGTGTTCTGTGGATTGGGGAAGAAGGTGGGTAAGTGGATGGTTTGATTTAAAGCTACACTGGAAACCACCTTAGGCATAAAGGAAGGATTAGTTCGTAGAGAAACTCTGTCTTGATGAAAAATGAGGAAAGGTTCCACTGCCATTAGTGCCTGTAGTTCTGAGACTCTCCTAGCTGAAGTTATTGCTAGGAGCAGGGCAGTCTTCCATGATAGGAACTGAAGATCTGCAGGGAAAGCTGGTTCAAAGGGAGGTAGCATTAGTTTTTCCAGAACAAAGTTGAGGTCCCATGTTGGTGTAGGAGCTCTTCTGGGTGGTCTAATGTTTTTTGCCCCTCTGAGGAACTGCCTTAGAAGAGGATGTAAAAATAAAGCTGGATCCATGTTGTAGTGAGCTGGAATAGCTGAAGCATGGATTTTAATTGAGGAAAAGGAAAAACCTTTGTGCAACATCTCAGCTAAATACTGTAGAATGTGAGGCATGTGAGGCTGAATTGTGTCTTGGCCTTTAGCTTGGTTCCAGGCACAAAACCTTTTCCATTTGTCTGAATAAGCCTTCCTGGTGCTTGGCCTCCTGGCTTCCAGAATAACATCCAGAACTGCTTGTGAAAGAGGAGCTGGTTGGATGTTTAGATGATTTGCCATGCAGCCAGATTTAAAGTTTTGAGCTGGCTGTGAAGAATCTGTTTGTTTTGTTGTGTTAGCAAATGGGGTATTTGAGGCAATATCCATGGTGGGCTGTGGGCCATATTTTTCAATAGCGGGTACCAGTGCTGGCATGGCCAGTCTAGGGCTATGAGAATCAGTCGTGGTCTCTCCTTTTTGACCTTCAAAAGAACCTTTGTGAGGAGAGGTAATGGAGGGAAGGCATATGTTGTCAGATTTTTCCAACTGAAAGAGAGAGAGTCCACTTTCCAAGCTTGATGGTGGAATGTCCTTGTACAAAATTTTGTCAGTTGGTAGTTTTGAGGACTGGCAAACAGGTCTATGTTTGGAAGGCCCCATTTTTGAGTTATCATTGTAAATATTTGTGGATCTAGTTTCCACTCGTGGGGATCTTTGATGTTTCTGCTGAGGTCGTCTGCCAATGTGTTCTTCTGTCCTGGCAGGAACTGAGCTTGTAACTGGACTTGGTAGGCCAGAGCTGTGTTCCATAAGATCATTGCTTGCCTGCATAGAGGGTAGGAATGTGTACCCCCTTGCTTGTTTATGTACCACATTACTGTGGTGTTGTCCGTCTTTATTGCAAGTTGTCCTGGATGTAATAGATCCTTGAAGGCTGTCAGAGCTTTCTGTACAGCTAGCATCTCTTTTTGATTTATGTGCAGATTTCTTTGATCTGCAGTCCATAGGCCTTGAATGCATTTTCCTGCCATGTGTGCCCCCCAGGCGTAGTCTGAAGCATCTGTTGTGATCGTCTGCCTGGCTGGGGGCAAGGTGAAAGGCTGACCCTTGTTGAAGTGACATGCCTGTGACCACCATAGAAATTCCTGTTGTAGGCAGGGAATGAGAGATATCAGTGTGTCCAAGCTGTGGCTGTGTTGAGACCATACGCTTTTTAGGTACCACTGTAATTTCCTCAATGCAGCTTTGCAAATGGTATTATTAGTATGCAAGATGCCATGAAGCCCAAAGCCTGCAGAATTTTTCTTGCAGCTAATTGGGTCTTTGTTGCCATTGTCTTGAAATATTGAGTCAGTTGTAGTTGCTTGTCTGGCGTAAGATAAGCCTTCTGGGCCGTTGTATTCAAGCTGTCACCCAGGAATGTCATTTTTTGTGAGGGTATTAGTTT
The DNA here is from genome assembly GCF_019279795.1 of Protopterus annectens. Taxonomy (NCBI): domain Eukaryota; kingdom Metazoa; phylum Chordata; order Ceratodontiformes; family Protopteridae; genus Protopterus; species Protopterus annectens. The sequence continues at coordinate 382,110,324 of NC_056737.1, read as the reverse complement.
TGACTTCTTTTCGTTTACTGTGTACCCCAGGCAGTTTAGTGGATGCTTTACAAAGGCCAGATGATGTAAGAGAATGTCTTCGCTTTCTGCTTGGATGAGGCAGTCGTCCAGGTATGGATATATTTGAATTCCTTTTTGTCTGCAGTATGCAATTACTGGTGCCAGGCATTTTGTGAAAACTCTGGGCGCAGTAGATAAGCCAAAGGGCAGTGCAGAGAATTGGTAATGGGTAGAACCTGCAATAAAACGGAGGTATCTTCTGCAACTTTGTCTGATAGGGACATGCAGGTATGCCTCCTTGAGGTCCAACATTGCTAGCCATGCTTCCTTGCCCAACATGGGAAGTAGCTGCTGTAGTGTTAGCATCTTGAATTTGGGTACTTGTAAGTAAGTGTTTAGAATTGAGAGGTCAAGAATTGGTCTCCAGGCATTGTCCTTTCTGGGCACTAGAAAGAGTCTTGAGTAAAATCCTTGTCCTTGCTCTCGAGTAGGTACCAGATGAATGGCTCTCATGTCCATGAGAGCTGTAATTTGCTTTTGTGCCTCTGTCCATTGATTTTGTGGCAGGTTTGGCATTCCTCTTTTCATTGGCAAGGTGTGAAAGTGGAATCTGTATCCTCGTAAAATTATGTCTAGGACCCATTTGTCCTTTGTGACTATGTGCCAGTTGTCTGCAAAAAGTGAGAGTTTTCCCCCCAAGGGGGCTGCCAAGAGAGTTTTGCTTGGCCAGATGAGGTGCAAGTCATTGAGTTTGCCTTCTAGTGGATTGAGACCTGTCTTCTCCTCCCTTCTGTGTTGTAGTGCCCCATTGGCGAGGTTTATACTGGACTTCTGGTTGTCCTCTGCCCCTTGGGCATCTGTATTAACGATTCTGTGGTCTGTCAGTGGCTGGAAAGGACCAATTTTTTGTTGGCCAGTTTCTGCTGAAGCGAGGGGGTTGTACTTGTAGGAAATCTTTAACTGTCTGCATAGATTTTGCCTTATCTTCCATTTTCGTTAAAACTTCTTCTGCTTTAACTCCAAAAAGAACATCCTGCTGTAAGGGAGCATCTAGTAGTTTTGCTTTAACATGATCAGGCAGTGTTTGTTCCTTTAACCAAGCATGCCTACGTATAACAGACCCAGTGACAGCTGCTCTGCAGGAGGCCTCCAAGGAATCAAACCCACGTTGTAAGGTATGTTTGCCCACCTGCTCAGTGGCGTGCAACAGATCCTGTACTTCTTTCAATTCAGATTGTTGAGGGAGAGTGGTTATTCTTTGCTTTAACTGAGAGATGAGGAATTGCTGATACTTAAGCATATGAAATTGACAATTCAGTGCCCTCATAGCTAGTGTGGCTGAGGTGTAAACCTTTTTCCCCCACCTGTCTAGTGCTCTGGAATCCCTCTCAGAAGGTACTGGGTTTTTAGCCATAGAAGCCTTAGCCCCCTTGGGACCCTGGGAGATAGTCTCTGGGTCAGCTACTGGGCTTTTTTAAAGAAATTTGTGGGAATCAGGCACTCTGTAATATCTGTCAGGCTTAGCCGGAGCAGGAGGTAGAGAGTCTGGGTTGAAACTGGATTCTAAATGGGATGGCAAGTGGTCTGTGTTGGGGGAGTAAAAGAAACTCTCTGAGGCTTTTCTTTGAATCAGAGTGGTCTTGACCTTCCCAGTGAAAATGTTCCCTCATAGTGTGTAAAGTTTCCCCAAAGGAGTAGTCTTCAGGAGGAGAAGCTGAGGGAATAGAGTCCTCAGCATCAGAATCTTCATAAGGAGAGAAGGAATAGTCTTGGTCCTCAGAGGAGTCTGAAGAAATGGACATTTGCTCAGAGGAAGCAAAATCTTCCTCTTGTCTAGGCCTTTTGTCAGGAGGGGGCTGAACCCCTGATTAAAGAAATCAAATCTTCAGCCATTTTGAGCATCTGTTTCTTAGGCATAGGGCCTTGAACAGGAGACTGAAGTGCAGTTCTTTTAGATTTAGAAGGAGTCTTCGACTTAGAAAACGATTTAATGGAGAGAGTCGTCGGTCTGAAAACGCCTTCAGAAACTGATGGCGTTTCAGAAGCACCGACGTCTTTAGAAGCAAAGTCGTCAGAAGGGCCTGAAGTAAAAGGCTGCGTCGGCCTGGTACATTCCGTCAAAATATCCGTAGCGGTCTCGGGTTCCAGATCTGCGGTACTCAGTGGCTGCGTCGGAGCCTCACTGAGGACCGGATCAGCCGAGGCCTCGGAATCTGGCTTAGGCCTGGGCTGCCTGTCCTTATCCCTGCGTTTTTTGTGCACGCCGGTAGACGGTTGCTTCGATGGCATGTTGTAGTTAAATTTCCTACCGAAGTAGTGTTGTGCGAAATCAAAGCATCTTTTAATAGTACGCTTATTAAACCTAGCACAAAACCGACAAGAAGTGATGTCGTGGTCTGGGCCTAGGCAAGGTATGCAATAAGAATGAAAATCCTTATGAGGTATTTGCTTCCCACAAGAAATACAATTGTTAACTTTTTCTGACATCGGTCTGAGGCAAGAAAAGTTTCCCCAACGGGGTACTTAGCTTTATAGAAGACTTCGGTCTGAAATTCGAATTCGAAAATCTCAGGAGTCAGCCGACCGGCACACTTGCGAACTGCTTCTGCAGACAGAAGAAAATGGCGTTGGTTGCATTATATATACCCCTGGCGCACTGACGTCAGGGAAGAGGCGACAGCAACCGACGCCGGACCAAGACTTTGGAATTCCGGCCGACTGCGGGACCGCCTGACGACAGGATAGCCCAAGTGTGATGACTGCAGCAGGGTAACACGATGAACATAGACTAAGATAAAGACACAGGGTAATGAAGCAAAGGTGAGATAATGGCACTTTCCTACTTACCTGTTAAAAGAGGAATGTAAGGGATGGATAGTAAATGATTCAGGAGATAAGGAAGACATTTCCTCAGGAAGAACAGTTAGGGAGTGAGATAAAACGAAAATGAAGTTTACAAATCTGGTAAAAATAAGAGATGTGGAAAAGAAATAGGAATTATGGACTAAAAAGGATTCTATTTTGTCAGCTATGGATGTGTGAGAAGTCACTAAACAAAAGATAATACAAAAATGAATATGGAGAGTAAGATACAGACAGTGAAGATGTTTTAGTCCCTTAAGTTTTATATACAAGTCAGGCATATTATCAGCCTAAACTGTGGATGGAAATTAGTAAACAGATGAAGGAAATTATTTGGGAGAGGAAGATCACAAGAGTTAAGTAGGATAAATTGATTCTTCCTATAGAATAAGGTGCAATAGGATTACCAGAAGTGTATCTTGGGTGGGGTGAAAGGAGCAACCTCCCCCCCTCCCCAGGGCACAAGTGTCAGGAGGTGCAATCAGCAAGTACCTTTTTTTTTTATTATTTTTTCCTCACATAAATGTAAAGGCATGCAGTAAAGCTGTCCTGGTGCTCCCTCCTTATGAATGATAGAAGGAGTACCAGATTGCTCTTATGTAGATTGACAGGACATTAGGGATCTTGTGCTTCTCCTTAGGAGAGAAGGAAGGAGCCCCAGATAAGAGAATTGACCTTTTTCTATCCTCATCCTAGGGTTTGAAGGAAGCTAGATCAGTGAGTGGCAACAAGCATCAAATGAGATAGCTACAACTCTGAGGATTATTTGATTTGAAGGGATACTTTAAAGCTGCACAGGTAAAGCTCATGTATACAACTCCGACAGAAGATTATAAATCAAACTGGAAAGGAATGATGAGGAAATGGAGAAGGAGTCCAAAAAATATTGACAGAGTGGAATTTTGAATGCAGGACCTTAGGCAGAGTAACAACTATACAGAAAATTATATTTATATGGTAGCAGAAAGTATTCCAAAAACTAAGCCAACCCAGGAATGGAGAAATGAGATTTTACCAATGATGATAACAGCACATAGGAATATAGAAAACAGACGGGGGGGGGGGGGGGGGGGGGCTTGAATTTACAGGACAAAATTAGCAAAGGATGAAAACTACCAGTAACAAATAACTAAGAAGATAAAGGTAAAAGAGTGGATGAGGCCAAGCAGAAATTTAAAATGCAGGTTAGACACTGCCTATACTATTCTTATCAATCCTTGATAAGGAAGGCAAAGAGAACAGTGATTCTGGAATGAAAGACTAGCTCTGGATGAGTTTTTGGTTGAGTCCAGAACAGAAGCTGCTGTTAGACAAGGGAAACTTAGCACGGCATATAAAATATCGCAAGATAATTATAAGAATCAATCAGAAGGGGTTAGAAAAGATCAGGAAGATTGGAACGACAGTTCACAAAAACAGTGGGAATGCATCTGTATAACTCCCAGGTATGCAATAAAGGCCAGAAAGTTTAGGATTTCTGCACGAAAATGTTTGCATAGGTATTTTTGTACCCTGGCAGGTTTCAGATCATTTTTACTCAGTTGGATAACAACTGTTGGAGCTGGGATGGGAAAGAAAGGTATTGGGAAATATTTTGGGGGGAATTTAGTGGATTGGTAGATTTTAAAATTCCTTACAGAATACTGTGTTAGAAATGTCAAAACAAGTTATTGTAACTACTTTTGAGCTGGGATATTAGATATGAATTACCTAAACATAGTAACACGTTACCAAGTTTAATGCTATTGGCTGTCATGAAAACAATTACTAGAAAATGATACTGAAAATATAAACCAACCGTAACTAATGTACCAAATACTGTGGAGGAGATGAAAAAATTAGAGATGTGATCTTTAAGAAAATGGAAGGAGCAAAATTATATGTAAATAAATGGAATTTCTTGGACTATTACAAGTAGAATAATGTTCAGAAAGAGGAGTGAAATTAACAAAAAGCATAAACTGAGCAATTTAGATAATGTTGGTGTGAATGAAAATCATAAAAATAAAACATGTATGAAAATAATGAAAATGTTATGGTTTGTTTATTTTTCTATTACTGTGTGTGTACCCATGTCACTTTAAACAATGTTATGTTTAATAAAAAGTTTTTTTATAAAATTGTCTTACTGTGTCTACACTCCAAGCTCACCATGGAGCTTGAACATGTCTTCACATAGCACATTTACCAGTTTGATTGTGGAATGGGTAGCAGTGGACTGTGCCTAAGTAACAGACCTATACATTTGCTGACTGATTTTGAGTGCCATACACATTAGGGCGGTGTGTCAGACACCCCTGTTTAGTTGAACTATGGTGAGTATGCCCACTTCAGGGACAATATGCATGTCTGAATCTGCTGTTGGGAGTAGGGGGGAGACTAGATGGATTTCTCAGCTACTGGCAACTGATTAGTCTCTGAAAAAGCTGTGCACTTACTCATCCACTGGGAACTTGGCATCTGCAGATATGGGTGATCCAACCAGAGGGATCACAAATAGTACTGCTGTGACAAACTGTGGCTTATGCATACTGGCATCACAAGTGACAGATGCTGCATTAACATACTCGGACTCTTACATATCCCTTTGTGGCTCTTCACCACTGTAATGTGTGAATGCACTACAGATAGTGGTTCACAGCAAGCCAGTACACATTAGCTAATACTAAACTGTGATATACATAATGACAGACTCAAATACATTGTTGATACACATGCCTTGTTAAGGACACTGCAACTGCAGACCAAAGATGCCTTCGATGATAAATGTACATATTGACAGTATTCCTATTCTACGCTCGGTACATAATGCATGCATTTGGTATAGAAAATTAACAGATAGTACTTACTAGGAATTCAAAGATTTCAAGATAACACTCTCAATCCTCCTGCAGGTGCTCTACGTACAGCAGTTAACAAACAATGCATCAGAAACGTAACAGATAGTATCGTATAATTCTCCCTGTCATGATGGCTCCTCCCCCACTCCTCTGCTTATAATCTGTAAACTGATGCAATCAAACCAATGTACTATTGTAAATATTATTGATCTCATTTCGATTGAGGACTTTCACATATAGCATCATAGGAGGTTACGAGGCTAATGGCCCTGGGACCCTTACAAGCCTAGCCAAGAGTTTATCCCCAAAAAGAAACCTCAGTCAGCACCTGTCACTCCTGTCAATGTGGGACATAGGTGGAACCCCTGGGACAAATTTGTGGTTTCTCATCCACTCATCAAGGTTGCGCTTGAAGAGGGTCAGCGAGGTGCTCTGTTTGACGTGTATGGGAAATCTATTCCAGAGATGGGGCAGCCACTGGGAGACAAGCTTGTCTCTCTAGCAGGTTTTGTTGAAGTCGCATATTAGATTCAGGCCTTCTGAGCGGGTAGTGTGTGAGGAGTTACACTTACGGATCTAGCATTTACAAGCGTAGCCACCAATGCACTGTTGAAATCTCCTCTGCTTTGTTGTATTGTAGGCACGCAAGTTAATAAAACTTGTATCCTGCTAGATACAGATGTAAGTACTGATGGCAACATGTGCTTTGTAATTTCAATATGTAACACTATTGTACTTTTGAATTTTGATGATTTTACCTGCCATTGTAAATGTCAAACATTTAACTCTAATGAATTGAAAATTATAAGTGAACTGACATTCTGATCCAAACACTGTACTTGCAAGGATATAAGATGCATATATCTATCATCTCCTACTGCTCTATACTCTTCCGAGCCCAGGCTGTGACTGAAAAGGATCATCTGACCAGTTCACCCATCTGATCATTAAATAGTAGATAAACCTAGTGCTTTATCAATGGAAAAACAGGTGGATTTTGCAAGGCCTGCACCCACATTCAGTTCACCACCAGGGGGGTCTGTTCCTCCAGACTGAAGAACATCACTGAGAATTCCTCCACCTCTTAACTTCTGTCTTGTTGGTGGCCCATTCATTGTGACATTTATGTGCTCAGCAATTTCACATTTCTTGCACTTGATGTGTGAAATCAAATTGGTTACTCTTCTCTAAATCTGCCAGTAACCTGTTACAGTTACCCACAGCACTGACACCAAACATCAAGCCCTGCTGGTCTGCACCTCATCTGCCCAGTACATGCATGCCATGCCACATGAAAGGCCTGCAAAAGTACATCACTTTCTAGCTCAATAAACTTAAAGCCTCTGCCTTTCCCCACTACCATTACAGTACCTGTATACCTGGAAAAAACATAAGGAGATTGTATACACTGTTGTGCTCAATACAGTCACTGCCGACCACAACTGTCCCCCTGTCCCAAAAAAAAAAACCACACACACTTATCCTGTCACACACTTGTGTAAACATGCAAGTTATATACTCCAGTACCTTCAGACATATGTTCTGTGTCATCCTACTAGCTTGATTATTAATATTTATCCTTGGCTACCTATGGCTGTGGCCTTAACCATGCATAGCAGAGAGGTACATCTTCAACAGTACAGTACACCTTCCTGTTCCCTGACAGGTCCTACATCAGCACAGCTCTGCAATATACACACCACCAGTCTATTCCACCTTACGTCTGCTCATGTTATGACTCTCAACTCCATATAATTATATCCACTCTTTTTGAATTCTGCTATGTACATCAGCAAAGCATAACATGGTGACAGTGCTTTATTGCTGTGTTAATCTATGACAGTTAGTGCAGCTAGTATGCAGACTAGGCAGTACAGCATAAATGTCTTTAACTCACTTAAAACTGTTGTGGAGACACAAACCTCCTCCTGCGAGAACTGTGTACAAACCCTCCAATCCACTGGAGGGGTGTCGATGCAAGTACAAAGTGTGGCATATGGGTGTTAGTAGCACTGCTGAACAGCACAGGTTTGCCCAACATGCGAGTCACAAATATGCACTTGAGTGAATATACCCACCTTATTTTCCTCAATTCAAACTGTGCAGCCATGGCATCTCCAAATACAAAGATTCAGTCTGGTATGCCAAGGAGAGGAAGATATTCATGTTTTGTTGCACTAGGATTATAAAGAGCACCATCTGGGTCACTATGATGACCTGCTTAAGACAGATGCCTGGTAGGACCCAGCCCAACTTCAGTCCAGAACTCAAGGTATCCATGCATTCTAGACACCAATGCAGGCATCACTAGAATGACCTGAAGTCTCACCATTCTGACCTGCTGCAACAATGGGAAGTAAGACTTTCAGAAGCATAAAAACAGATGTACTTTTTCTGTGCTGATGTTTTCAGTGTTGTACATCTTTATTTGGCAGTACTTGTTTTTCATTACAGCTGTTAAGAAACATTATCTCAACATGGTGGGCGGGCTGCCACAGAATGCAAGAATGTCTGAGGCTGCCATTGTGAGCATAGTATTCCAGTTTATATATTTTAAGGTAATGTGTGACACCCTCACCACTTAGCCAGTATTGCTCTGCTTAGTTTTAAACTTATATAGCTTCATGATCAGCATACCAACGGTATGCATCCATGACTACATCTATAATTAGCTTTTTGCCGTGATACACAAAGAGGCAGATAGGTGCTTGTACTGCACAGGAACAGAATACCATGTCTACTGTGTCACTGCTGGAGATTATATATGTCTCTAATCGCAGAAGAACATCAGCATTCTGAATATTTAGGATATCATTTGATTACCTGCTTGAAAATGGAAACGTATCCAGGAGAACACAGTTTTTTCTATACAATATCAGTCTACTTCACAGAAGAAAACAGCTGTGGCTTTTTGTTTTCTAAATTCCATGCCAAGCACCCATTTTGCTAACAAAAGTTGCATCTGGTGGAATTCTTGAAGTAGGACATTAAAAGTATGGTAGAGACTAAATGGATAAACTATGTTGAATAAAATGAGATTTAGAAGTTAAAAGGTTATTTTGCCAGCACATTTTAAACAGGAAATAAATTATATGCAGTTTTCTAGTGTGAAAGGTGTACTGAATGACTCCATAAATGTCTATACTAAATAGCATATTTTCCTTAAAGGTAGAGACCGGAGATGTTTTAGGTTTGATCACTTTGCTATAAAGTAACAAAATGAGTAAAAATAGTGCACGGCTATAATGCCGTCTACACGTTTAGACCAGCTATTGTGCATAAGGGGAAAAAAGGTGAAGGTGTCTCAATCTACAGCCAGAAGAGACTTCCGTCAAGCCTGGTAAAGCAGCATGATGCAGTGGAGCTTCTTCATGTCCAAATAACCATCAGAAAGGTCCAGTACCATATATTAGCTAGCTACAGAACTCCCTCTATGACAAAAGAAAGCCACAACACCCATCTACAGGAACTAGAAGCATTCAGTAATAAACCCAGTACCATTTTCCTGGATGATCTAAAATATCAAACTAGACTGAAAAACCTACACCACCCCTAGTGCAGAAGCACAGAGATTCCTGGACTTTGTCAACACAAATGTGCTGGAACAATTAGTCAGAGTGCCCACTAGGTGGAATAATATCTTGTATATTATCCTTACTAATATGGGAGCATCTTGCACCATCCTGTGCATCCATCACTTGTTAGGTCAGACCATAAGCAATCTCCTTCAAAATAAAATTGAAGCCACAGATCATTTCCACCCAAGGTACCTTTAGAAATTTATTTTAGACAAGCTACCTACTCCTAATCTATACATTGGCAAATTTCAAATCCCCAACAAAGCCAGTTAATTCCACTGAATACAAAAAAAAATGTAAACCACCACACTAATCCAGTATGTAAACAGCTGCACAGATGCAGCTGTACCCCATAGAAACAAGTGCAGAGCAAACCAGAAAACAAACCCACATGTTGGAACCACAATATCAACAAGCTTTAAAGTAAAAGAAAAAGAATTTTGATCAAAGGAAAGAAGAGTAATTCCCAGAATGTTAGAGCCCTTGTCACTGAAATAAACTCAGGAGCTTAATAAAATCCACCAAAGCCAAGTTGGAGGCTAAAGTAGTTACCAAAGTCAAAGACAATCACACAGCATTTTTTTAGATTATGTTCGTAATCTCAAAAGCACAATGCAGCAATGAGATAAGTCGAGTGTGAACGAAGTTACCTGCACTGAAGCTGAAGATATAGTGAATCTACTGGCTGATAAATTTAGCTCAGACTTTACCTCTCTCTCCCCTCCGTCTGTCACTCAAGATATACCTGAAACTAGCTCGCCTCCAGACATCACATAAGACCAAGACCTAAAAACAACCCTTTCTGCAGATCTTCTCCCAGCGGAATATCTGCAAAAAGCTGCAGATGTCATAGCATACCCCATCTCGATCCTAATTAATCGAACCATAACAGAGGCCACAATCCCCTCAATTTGGAAAATATCCTATGCAATACCACTCCATAAAGGTAGCTCATCCACAGAACTATCAAACTATAGGCCAACAGCCATATTGTCACCACTTGCCAAAATCATGGAGAAGTGTGTGCACAAACAACTTCTATACTATCTCATCCAGAATAAACTACTGACTAACTCACAGCATGGATTTAGACCCCACCACAGTACATCCACTGCCCTCTTCTCTTTTACCAATATAATTAAACATAAACGGAATAACAAAAAAATATCTTCAGCTCTCTTTCTGGACCTGTCCAAAGCCTTCGACATGGTTAACCACCAGCTACTTGTCCACACTCTGAAAACCTTGTACTTAGACAACCAAGCTCTCCACTGGTTTCATGCCTACCTCTCTGGTAGGCAACAAGCAGTGCTGTGGCAAAATAAGCTCTCTTGCCTGTTACCAAATACGATAGGAGTTCCTCAAGACTCCATATTAGGACCTCTTCTCTTTTCTGTCTTTATTAATGACCTCCATACAGTCATCCCAGATGCCACCTGCATTCAATATGCAGATGACTCTACAATAGTATGTTCTGATACCTCTCCAGTTAACCTACCATCTACAACCCAGCTCACTTTTACTACAGTGGAAACCTGGATATCAGATTGTCATCTGATCGTAAACCCAAACAAAACAAAACTACTACTCTTCTACCCAACCCATAAATCCTCTCCTACATCTTTTACCATACAATCTAACAATGGCACTATCATCTCCCCAGACTCCTATACAAAACTCTTAGGAGTTACCAATGACAATAAATTTAGATTCGACATGCATGTTAACCAAACCATTAAATCCATTAACAAGAAACTTGGATCACTGTACAGGATAAAATCCTTCCTAACTCCAGTGGTCAAAGCGGCCATTGCCCGCTCACATCTTCTCTCTACCCTTCTATATGCCTCTCCCGTGCTTACTAACCTTAACAAATCTGACCTTAACAAACTCTCGTGTTGTTATAATCATATTGCCAGATTTGCAACTGGCATGCCCTATAGAACACACCACTGCCCTAACCTAAAAAACCTTGGCTGGATAGAACTACCAAACCTTCTCCAGCTGAACCAACTCACAGAAGCATTTAAAATTCTCAAACAACCTGACAACACTCCTGCATTGAAAAATATAATAATTCCTTACACCACTCTAGGCTGTCTTCGCTCATCAAACAGGCTACTTGTCCAAACAATCAAATCCTATAACTCAGGGGGTGATACTCTGTTTGCCAATGCCATTGGAAAAATATGGAACTCCCTCCCCTCCAACCTTACTCTTACTACCTCCTTAATCCAATTCAAGAAGAGTCTAAAACTCCATTTTAAGTCACATTGGCTTTGCCAATGCTATAACCCAGATTAGCTCCTTTTCGTTAAACCAAGGTCATACTTTTCCTCTGGATTTTCCAAGTTCAAAAACTTTAACCTTTTATTCTCAAATGATCTAACTCTATATTTCCTTGACTTATTTCTGACCATAAATCGAAGCCCTTAAATCTTTTCTAAATGGACAACTTAGGGAAGGGACCTGTAACCCCAAACAAGAACAATGAATAGAAACTAAACTCAAAATCTAAAATGGTCTTATTTTTAAGCTAGCATGTTTGAAAAATCTGTATGAGAACTTTCGTATTTTGTGGTTGCTATAGCTAGGATGTTTTGTAGCAGTATGGAAATTGATTTTTTCCTCTCATATTCTTTACTATATGTAATAATCTGTAAATGTGTCTATGTTGGAGCTTTTCTCCCCGGGCCTCCAGTGAAAATGGACATGTATCCAGTCGGACCATCCCGGTCAACAAATGTAAAGTAAAATAAATAAATAAAAGTGCTAACAAAAGCCAAAAATACTGCATCGATGGTTCCTGACAATATCCCTGGATACATCCTAAACAGAATGAAGAAATATTTAGCCTCATCTCTAACATGGCTTTTCAATCTCAACCTCCACACAGTTTTTGTACCAAGTGAATGGAGAACAACTACAGTCATTCCCCTGCCTAAGGGGGTACTTTCCACTGACCTAGGCAATTACTGACCTACAAAAGTCTGACCAGCCTCATATGCAAACTCATGGAAAGACTTATGGAATCAATCAGGACATAGAGAACCTTCAAACACTGGACCTGTCTCAGTTTGCTTTCATCACGGGCAGGTCATGCTTACTCAACCTGGTGTATTTTGTTTTGAAAAGGTCACCAAAGCAATAGATGATGGCAAAATGGTACACACCACACACCTCAACCTGGCCAAAACATTTGACAAAATTACCCACTCAGGCATAATAAAAAGCTAAATAAACTTGGAATAAACTCCTATGACACCTGCTGATTTTACAGGTGGGATGCAGACAGCCAAAATAGGGGACGTTACCTCCACAATGAGACCAGTCACCACTGTAGTTCCCCAAGATTCTGTGCTGGAACCTCTTCTGTCTGGCATTTACTTTTCTCTGAAGTAAAAGCCAATACCAAAGGGCTCTGGCTGACTAAGTTTGCAGATGACTGCAAGCTAGGAGCAATCACTGAATCCCCCAAAAGACTTGGCCATCTTGAAGGAATGTTTGTTTCAATTAAATAATTGGTGCCAAAATCATGGACTGAAACTAAATGCATTGTTTCATCCTTTGGGAAGTCATCTACTCCAGAGAAAGTACAGTTTTGTACCTACTATAAATGCAGATGCTCGAGTGTTCACACTGCTGCAGTCATCACACTTGGGTTATCCTGCCGTCAGGCGGTCCCGCAGTCGGCCAGAGTTCCAAAGTCTTGGTCCGGCGTCGGTTGCTGTTGCTTCTTCCCTGACGTCAGTTTGCCAGGGGTATATAAGATGCATCCGACAACATTTTCTTCAGTTTTTCTTGCCCCAGATGTCAGGTGCCCCCAAGTAGGTAGGCAATACATATTGCTAATCAAAAATATACATATAAAATAAAAACAATACCTTCAGTTACCAGCAAATACACCCCAAAGGTTGCATAGGATAGAAAGGTATAGATAAGTCCAGCTAGTTCAGAGGGAATGGAGGGAGGGTAACCTGGACTGCAGCAGGATGAACACTCGAACATCTACATTTATGGTAGGTACAAAACTGCACTATGTTCATCGTGTTACACTGCTGCAGTCATCACACTTGGGTAGAATCCCAAAGCTAAGGTTGGGTGGCTGGTCTATAAAGAGTTAGGATTGGCTATGAGGCCCTGCAGAACTGCAGTGGCAAATCCTGCTCTGGATTTAGAGTAAAGAAGCAGGTGGTAATGCTTGGTAAAGGTGTGCACTGAACTCCAAGTTGCAGCCTCCAAAATTTCCTTGGTAGGTACTCCTCTGAGAAAGGCTGTTAAAGTGGCTGTTGCCCTGGTGGAATGTGGCCTAATGTTATTTGGGACTGATTTTCCATGCTGTGTGTAGCAGTACCGAATACAGTGTCCTATCCATTTGGATATAGTCTGCTTTGAGATAGCCTTGCCCTGTGATCCTGCAGCATATGCTACAAACAGTTGTTCAGTTTTCCTGAAAGCTTTTGTTTTGTCCAAGTAGAAGCGTAGCTGCCTGTGTATGTCCAAAGAATGCAGAAGTTTCTCCCCTTTGTTCTGGGGGTTTGGATAAAAGGTTGGCAAATGGATGGTTTGGTAAAGAGCCACACTAGATACCACCTTTGGCATAAAGGTAGGGTTTGTCCTTAAAGATACCCTGTCCTGATGAAAAATGATAAAAGGTTCCACTGCCATTAATGCCTGTAGCTCTGAGACTCTTCGTGCTGAAGTTACTGCCAGGAGCAGAGCTGTTTTCCATGATATAAATTTTAGATCGGCTGTATTGGCTGGCTCAAAAGGTGGTAGGGTCAGTTTTTCCAAAACGAAATTGAGGTCCCAAGTTGGTGTTGGTGCTCTCCGGGGCGGTCTTATGTTTTTAGCCCCTCTGAAGTACTGCTTTAGCAAGGGATGAGAGAATAAAGGAGGATCCATGTTGTAATGTGCTGAAATGGCAGAGGCGTGGATCTTAATTGATGAGAAGGGATAGGCCTCTGTCCAGCATCTCAGTTAAGTATTGTAAAATCTGAGGAATGTTTGGAACAAGAGAGTCAAGGCTTTGAGTCTGGTTCCAGGCGCCGAATCTCTTCCATTTTTCTGAGTAAGCTTTCCTGGTGCTAGGCCTCCTGGCCTCCAAAATGACATCCATAACAGCTTTAGAGAGAGGTGTTGCCTGTTTGACTAAAGTATCTGCCATGAAGCCAGGTTTAGACTTTTGAGCTGACCGTGCAGGATCTGATTGTTTTGTTGAGTCAGAAGGTGTGGAATTTGAGGCAAAATCCATGGTGGGCCCTGAGCCAAGTTCCTTAAGATAGGGTACCAGTGCTGGCGTGGCCAGTCAGGAGCAATCCGGATCATCCGTGGTTTTTCTTGTCTGGCTTTTAGGAGTACCTTTGAAAGGAGAGGCAGTGGTGGGAAGGCATAAACTTTTAGGTTTTTCCAGCTGAAAAGAAGAGCATCCACTTCCCATGCTTGTTTGTGATAAGTCCTTGTGCAGAATTTTTGTAGTTGGTAATTCGGTGGGGAGGCAAAACGATTTATGTCTGGGCATCCCCATTTTTGCATTACCATGCTGAAGATTTGTGGATTCAATTTCCATTCGTGAGGGTCCATGATATTTCTGCTTAGGTCGTCTGCCAGAGTATTTTTCTTTCCTGGCAGGAATTGTGCTTGCAAGTGAACTTGGTACGTTAGAGCTTTGTTCCACAAGGTCATGGCTTGCCTGCATAGGGGATAAGAGTGAGTGCCCCCTTGCTTGTTTATGTACCACATTACCGTGGTGTTGTCTGTCTTTAGTAATAGTTGTCCTGGATGTAGAAGGTCCTTGAAAGCTGTTAGGGCATTCTGAACAGCCAACATCTCTTTTTGATTGATGTGAAGATACTTGCCCTGAATGCATTTTCCTGCCATGTGTGCTACCCAGGCGTAATCCAAAGCATACTTTGTTAGAGTTTGCCTGGCTGTGGGTTGGGTAAAATGCTGACCCTTGTTTAGGTGACATGCCTGTGCCCACCATCGAAACTCCTGTTGTAGGCAGGGCATCATTGGTATTACTGCTTCTAAACTGTGAGAGTGTTGAGTCCAAACACTTTTTAGGTACCATTGTAATTTCCTCATATGCAGTCTGGCATATGGTATTAGTAGTATGCAGGATGCCATGAATCCCAGGGCTTGCAGAATTTTTCTAGCAGGGAGATGGGACTTTTTTGCCAGTAATTGAAAATATTGAGTTAGTTGAACTTGTTTGTCTGGTGTGAGGTAAGCCATCTGGGCCATTGTATTTAAGCTGGCACCCAGGAATATAATCTGTTGTGAGGGCACTAGTTTTGACTTCTTTTCGTTTACTGTGTACCCTAGAGAAATTAGCAACCTTTTTACAAACGCCAGATGCTGTAGAATGTCCTTTGTCTTTGCTTGAATGAGGCAGTCATCCAGGTATGGATATATTTGAATTCCTTTTTGTCTGCAAAATGCAATTACTGGTGCCAGGCACTTTGTGAAGACCCTGGGCACAATAGATAAGCCAAAGGGCAGTGCAGAGAATTGGTAGTGCATTGTACCAGCTTTGAATCTGAGGTATCTTCTGCAATTTTGTCTGATAGGGACATGCAGGTATGCCTCTTTGAGGTCCAGAGTAACAAGCCAAGCCTTCTTGCCCAGCATGGGTAGAAGCTGCTGTAATGTCAACATTTTGAATTTCGGAATATCCAGGTAAGTATTCAGAATTGAAAGGTCTAGTATGGGCCTCCAGGCCTTGTCCTTTCTGGGGACCAGGAAGAGTCTTGAGTAAAATCATTGTCCTTGTTCCTGTTGTGGTACTTTTTGAATAGTTCTCATGTCCATGAGGACTGAAATTTGTTTTTGTGCCTCTGCCCATTGATTTTGTGGCAGGTCTGGCATTCCTTTTAGCTTTGGTAAAGTATGAAAGTGGAATCTGTAACCTTGAGACAGTATTCAGAACCCATTTGTCTTGGGTGATTGTTTGCCAGTTTTGAGAAAAAAGTGCTAGTTTTCCCCATAAGGGGGCTTCCAAAAGGGATGTGCTTGGCGTACGAAGAGAAAAGTCATTGTGACTGTTTCCTGTAAGGTTGAGACTTGTCCTCACCTCCTTTTGGGGCTGAGGTGCCCCACTGTCGTTGTCTGTTTGAGCCTTGGGGTTGAGATCTGCCTCTTGGGCATCTGTATCTGCCTCTCTGTGGCCTGTCTGACACTGGAAAGGACCAATTCTTTGTTGGCCAATTTCTGCTAAACCGAGGTGGCTGTACCTGTAAGAAATCCTTGACTGTTTGCATAGATTTAGCTTTATCCTCCATTTTCTTTAACACCTCTTCTGCCTTAACACCAAACAAGGTATCATGCTGTAAAGGAGCATCCAATAATTTTGCCATAACATGATCAGGTAAACTCTGTTCTTTTAACCAAGCATGTCTTCGAATAACAGAACCTGTAACTGCGACTCTACAAGAGGCCTGTAAAGAATCAAAACCACATTGCAGAGTATGTTTTCCCACCTGTTCAACTGCATGCAATAAATCCTGCATTTCTTTACAATCAGGAGCTTCTGTGCTTGCAAGTATTTTCTGTTTTAATTGAGCCATTAAATACTGTTGGTACTTAAGCATGTGAAACTGGCAATTTAAAGCTCTTACTGCTAAAGTTGCAGACGTGTATACTTTCTTCCCCCATCTATCCAAAGCTCTGGAATCTCTGTCAGAGGGTACTGGATTTTTTGCAATGGAAGCCTTAACCCCTTTTGGACCCTGGGAAATAGTTTCTGGATCAGCAGAAGGAAGAAACTTGTGAGAGTCAGGGACTCTATAATACCTATCTGGCTTGGCTGGAGCAGGGGGCAAAGAGTCAGGAGATAAGTTGGATTCAGACAACGCATCATCCACAATATCTAGCACAGGCGGAATAGCCAGGGGCCTGTGCTGAGGAAATCCCTGAGCCTTTTCTTGGATTCTGAGTAATCCTGACTTTCCCAATGGAAATGCTCCCTCATGGTATGTAAAGTTTCCCCAAAAGAATAATCCTCAGGAGGAGAGGCTGAAGGGAGAGATTCCTCAGCATCAGAGTCCTCATGGGGGGAGAGAGTATCCCTGGTCTGAAGAGGAATCAGAGGAAATGGAAACCTGATCAGAGGAGTCATAGTCTGTATCCTGCTTAGGCCTTTTCTCAGGAGAGGGATGGGAACCCCTGATTTGAGTAATGAGGTCTTTGGCCATTTTAAGCATCTGTTTCTTAGGCATGGAGGACTGTCCAGGAGAATGCTGTACTTGTTTCTTTGTCTTTAATGGTACCTTTGTCTTGGCTGTTGTTTTAATGGTAAGTTGTGAAGGTCTGAAAACACCCTCAGAAGCCAATGCCTGCTCAGCGGCTCCGGACCCATCTGAGGGATTAGTTTCCATAGGCCCAATACCTTGAGTTTCCAGAGGCCTAGATGTCTCCACGTGGGAGTCGGAAGCAGCCTGTGGCTCTGAGGTAGCGGGTGTCAGGGGCTGCGAAAGCACCTTACTGAGAACCGGCGACTGGCCTAGAAGAGGTTTCGTCATTGGTTTTGGACCTTGGATGCCTGTCTTTATCCTTGTCTTTGCGTTTTTTCGGTATTGAGGTCGTCGGCTGATCCGACGGCATAGTATAATTGAACCTTCGGCCAAAGTAGTGTAAAGCAAAATCAAAACGTCTTTTTATAGTGCGTTTGTTAAATCTAGCACAAAACCGACAACTAGTGACATTGTGATCAGGGCCTAGGCATGGAATACAGTAAGAGTGGAAGTCCTTATGAGATATTTGCTTCCCACAAGAAATACAATTATTAACTTTTTCTGACATCGGTCTGAGGCAAGAAAAAAGTTTCCCCAACGGGGTACTTAACTTTATTGAAGACTTCGGATCTGAAATTTGACTTCGAAAATCTCAGGAGTCGGCCGACCGTCACTTGCGAACTGCTTCTGCTTCGAGCACCACGTGGCAAGAAAGACTGGAGAAAATGGCGTCGGATGCATCTTGTATACCCCTGGCGCACTAACGTCAGGGAAGAAGCGACAGCAACCGACGCCGGACCAAGACTTTCGAACTCTGGCCGACTGTGGGACTGCCTGACGGCAGGATAACCCAAGTGTGATGACTGCAGCAGTGTAACACGATGAACATCTGCGACATTGATAATACGCCCCTAAGAGTTCACCCAGTAGCTTGTGATTTAGAAACTTATGTGGACAGTGATCTTTTGACCAACATATGTCTATTGTTGTAAGAAAGTCCTACTATATTGTACAGCTTATAAATGAAGGGATTGTGTCTACATCTAGGGATGTCATTGCACATCTTTACTCAGCCCTCATTAGGCCAATCATTGAATATAATGCCTCCTTTGGCATGTATCTGTCCAGACACATGCAACAACTGGAACGTCCAAAGAGATACCTTACTAAAAGGATACAAGGCCTAAACAACATGTCCTACATGTACCGAATTAAAGCTTGGTCACTGTACTCTGTATCCTACAGATTGTTAATAGGTGAACTGTGTCTGGTATATAAAGCATCCTCAGACCCCTTATTGATGGATTTACAGCACATCAGTAAGTCAAAAGGTATCAGATATACTCAGTCTAGGCTCTACAGCATCCATGGGACCAGATGACATCCCGGGCTGTGTACTACATGAACTACAATATGAACTGGCACCTCACCTAAGTGTCATGTTTAATCATAGCCTCACCTCAGGTTTCGTGCCCACTGAGTGGCGCAGAGCTACAGTTATCCCAATCCACAAGGGGGGATCCACCTTGGATCCCGGAAACTACCGTCCCATCAGTCTGACAAGCCTCATCTGCAAGGCCATGGAGCGTATTATCATGAAACTTATAAACAAAGACATTGGCAACCTTCAAACACTGGACCCCACCCAGTTTGGGTTTGTGAAGGGCCGATCTTGTCTCCTGAACCTGACTGACTTCTGTGAATCAGTCTCCAGAGCCATAGACAAGGGTAAGGTGGTCCACACAGCCTATCTAGACCTTGCCAGGGCCTTTGACACCATCCCCCACTCTGGAATCATAGATAAACTTACTAAGTTGGGCATTAATCCCTATGTCACCCAATGGGTTGCTAAATGGCTTACTGATAGAACCCACACTGTAAAAGTAGCCGACTCCAAATCCAGCTCCAGACAAGTGACAAGTGGAGTACCTCAGGGTTCAGTCCTGGGGCCGCTCTTGTTTGGCATCTACTTCTCTGAAGTACAGGTCAACACTAAGGGACTCTGGCTAACAAAGTTTGCAGATGACTGCAAACTGGGAGCCATTATTGAATCCCCAAATGATGTGGATACTCTACAAAAGGGCCTTACAGAAACAGATGCTTGGTGCCAGAGCCGTGGGCTCAAGCTCAATGCCAAAAAATGTATTGTTATCCCCTTTGGGAAAAAACATGTATCCATGAATTACCATATAGGTGGCAGTACACTAAACACAGAAAGTGTGATAAGAGACTTAGGGACACAGGTGGACAGTGGTCTCACCTTCGATAACCACATCGCCACAACAGTCAGGAAATCCTTCTATGTGGCACACCTCATCACGAAGGGCGTTTCATCCAGAAAAAGGAGATCATTGTCCCACTGTACTCATCCCTCATTAGACCCATTATAGAATACAAGCCCCATTTGGTATGTACCTCTCAAGACATCTGCAACAACTGGAAAGGCCTCAGAAATACCTCACTAAAAGAATCACAGGCCTAAAGCAGATGCCCTACGCTGACCGCCTTAAAAACTCCAGCTATACTCTGTCACATATCGTCTACTCAGAGGCGATCTCTGCTTAACATACAAGGCCATGTCAAACCCAGAGCTGTTGGACATGCTACACTTAAAGAAATCCCAATCCCTCAGAGCTACGCTCCAGGGATCTAAACCTTGTCATCACAATAAACAAAACATGCTGGAGGGATAGGTTCCTGACCCAGAGACTCCCCAGACTCTGGAATAGATTGCCCATACATGTCAAGCAGAGTGCCTCTTTGGACCTCTTCAAGAGGAACCTTGACGATTGGATGGGAGAAAGGAAATTCACCCCGGGGATCACATCAGTCGCCCTGCTAGACAGGGGTCCAGGAAAGTAAATAATGTGGGAAGAAATAGCCAGGGAATTGTTATGGCTAGGCTTGTATAGGCCCTAGGGCTGATAGCCTAGTACCAACCTATGAACCTAAACCTCTTACAACATCGACAGAATGGTTTGGAAGGACAGGTATATCTCACAGAGAATACCACTGCTGTGGAAAAGACTCCCCATTCACATAAAAAGAAAGTTAATTCCTGTCCATATGCAAGTGCAACTTAAAATCTATGTATGGGAAACAGAAATGTTACCCTAGGACTACTAATGGATAGAGGCAGCTCTAAATGCTTTATCCTACTAATGTGTCCCTTTAAATTATCTGTGGTATGATCCCAGTTATTCTCATTAGGGATAATATATAATTGTCGACCATGGGATGGGTAAGGCCAGTCTATAACTAAATAAGATTTCGAGCACAAAAAGGGAAATTGGCTAAGTTTAAATTGGCCCTTAAGGACAGCTAGTCTAGTACTTATGCACCTGTGAGTTATTTCTTAGGTTTCAGGCTTGCTGGAGATAAACAGGCTGTGACGTCCCCGCTCTGGGCCAGTAATCAAGGAGCCTGAATCCTCACCACTGTCACATCTATCCCTCCTTTGAAGACTCTAGCTAGTTTTCAGGTGACTCTTGAGAAACGTTACTTGAGAGGAATAAGCCTCCATGGGAATACATTAACCCATACCCTGTCTTGACAGCCCACCTGCAGTGGCATTGCTAACCCCACTACGGTGCTGCACTGTCATATCGTACGTCTGCAACCCTAGGCTCCACCTTAGTAACTTGGCATTTTCCTGGCTGGCTCGATGTGACCATGTTAAGGGACTGTGGTCTGTAACTACAGCAAATTTCCTTCCATACAGATAGGACTGAAGTTTCTGCAGTGTCCATACTATGGTTAGACATTCTTTTTCTACTGCTGCATAACAATCCTCCCTAGACCGGAGTACACTGCTGAGATATACCACTGGATGCTCTTCTCCCTCTGAGTAAACCTGGATGAGTACAGCCCCCACTCCTTGGTTCGAAGCATCCACCTGCACAACAAATGCTTTGCTGTAATCTGAACTGGCTAACACAGGGGGGGTCCTCCCAAATCCCCTTTAAGCAATCAGAATGCCTGCTTGCAAGCTGGGGTCGATACTACCTCATCTGGCCTGTTTTTCTTCATCAGGTCTGTGAGGGGAGCAGCTATTGTACTATAATTGGGAATGAACTTTCTGTAGTACTCCGCTGTCCCAAAGAATGCCCTCATCTGCTTTTTAGAAACAGGGGCAGGCCACACCTGAATGGCTTCTACTTCAGCAGGTTCTGGTCTGATCTTACCACTCCCCACTATATGTCCCAGCTAGGAGACCTCTGCTATACCTACCTGATACTTACCGGGCTTAATGGTCAACCCTACCCTTTGCAGCCTGCCCAAGACCTCCCGGACATGCTGAAGGTGCTGATGCCAAGAATGGCTGTAAATGGCAATATCATCAAGGTAAGCAAGGGAATAATCTCCTGCTAGGATACGAACCAGCCTCTGGGGCATTTTATATCCCAAAGGGCATCTTTGTGAACTTGTAAAATCCAAAAGGAGTCACAAACGCTGACTTCTCTATAGCAACAGGAGTCAAGGGCACCTGCCAGTAGCCCTTGGTCAGACCAATACTGGTCAGATACTTACCTCACCTACCTGCTCTAAGGCTTCATCTGTTCTAGGCATGGGGTAAGCATCTGACTCTGTGTGACTATTTAGTTTACTGTAGTCCACACAGAACCTGGTACTGCCATTTTTCTTTGGTAACAGCACAACTGGGGAGGACCAGGGACTGCTGAACTCCTGGATTACCCCCAGTTCCAACATTTCCTGTATCTCCTCCCTCAAAGTATATCTGACTCGCTCAGGCACCCTGTAAGTGGCCTGCTTAGTGGGCCTTTGGGGTCCTGTATCCACATGGTGGTGCACCCAGGTTTCTCAGTGAACATGCCCCCAAAAGTACAGTTTTGTACCTACCATAAATGTAGATGTTCGAGGATTCCCTTGCTGCAGTCCTGACAATTGGGTATAGTCCGCGTCCCAGTCGGCCCGAATACCAGAGTATAAGGCTGACGTCGGTCATGGCGCCTTAGACTGACGTCAGTACGTCAGGGTACTAATGCGCATGACCGGCGTCATTTCCTCAGTCTTTTCTTGCCCCAGATGTCAGAAGACCCAAAAAGACAAGTCCCAAAAACAACCTGCACCAAAAAACATGTACCATATATACAGTAATATATACAAAAAATATAAGCATGTAAACTCACCTACATAACCACCCTGAAACACAGAGGGGAAGGAGGGAGTGCAGCAAGGGAATCCTCGAACATCTACATTTATGGTAGGTACAAAACTGTACTATGTTCTTCGTCTTCCCTTGCTGCAGTCCTGACAATTGGGTAGAATCCCAAAGCAGAGGTAAGGGAGGCTGGCAAATTATAAAGTAGCAGGAGCTGACAACATGCCTTGTAAAACAGCTGTGGCAAAACCAGCTCTAGTCTTAGAGTATATAGGCAGGTGATAATGCCTAGAGAAAGTATGCACTGAACTCCAAGTAGCTGCTTCCAGAATATCCTTAGTTGCCACCCCCCTTAGAAATGCTGTTGAAGTGGCAGTAGCCCTAGTGGAATGAGGCCTAATCCCAGCTGGAACCTCTTTGCCATGATGGGAATAACAAAATGCAATGCAAAAGCCAATCCACCTAGAAATAGTTTGTTTTGACACAGGCTTGCCCTGTGAACTTAAAGCAAAAGAAACAAGTAACTGCTGAGACTGTCTAACATCTTTAGTCCTGCTCAAATAATAACGCAATTGCCTGTGTACATCTAAAGTGTGCAAAATCTTTTCCCCTTTATTTTGAGGATCCGCAAAAAACGTAGGCAAATGAATAGTTTGGTTTAAAGCCACACTAGAAACCACCTTAGGCATAAAGGAAGGATTAGTACGTAATGATACCCTGTCCTTATGGAAAATCAAAAGGGCTCTACTGCCATAAGGGCCTGCAACTCAGACACCCTTCTTGCAGAAGTAATAGCCAACAGAAAAGCAGTCTTCCATGACAAATATTTCAATTCAGCAGTAGCTGCAGGCTCAAAAGGTTGTAGAGTAAGTTTTTCCAACACAAAATTGAGATCCCAAGCAGGAGTAGGAGCTCTACGTGGGGGTCTTATATTCTTTGCCCCTCTAAGAAACTGCTTGAACAAAGGATGCGAAAACAAAGGTGGGTCACAATCATAGTGAGCTGAAATTGCTGCAGCATGAATCTTTATGGAAGAGAAAGACAAACCTTTGTCCAATAACTCAGTAAGATATTGAAGAGCCACACTCAAATTAGGCTCTGAAATCTCCAAATTCTTTGCTGTACTCCAAAATAAAAATCTCTTCCATTTTTCTGCACTCTCCTAGTACTAGGCCTTCTAGCTTCCATAATCACATTTAAAACTTGTTGAGGAAGCTGAGACCTACCATGTTTCAACCCAGAATATGCCAAGCTGTGAGATGAAGAGATTGAAGCTTGACATTGAGCAGATGACCGTCCTTCTGAGATAACAGATGAGGAATCAGAGGTAAAGGCCATGGAGGCTTCTTTACAAGACTCCTTAGAAGTGGGTACCAGTGTTGCCGAGGCCAATCTGGAGCTATCAAAATCATCCTTGGCCTGTCCTGTCTGACCTTTAGTAATACCTTTGGAAGAAGAGGTAGAGGTGGAAAGGCATAGACATGAAGGTTTTTCCAACTGAAAGACAGAGCATCCACTTTCCAAGCTGTGTGATGAAACCCCTTTGTGCAATACTTTGGCAGCTGGTGGTTTAGTGGAGAAGCGAACAGATCTATGTCTGGAGTTCCCCATGACACTGTCAACTTTTGAAATACATGAAGATCCAGTTTCCACTCGTGGGGATCCATGATTTGTCTGCTTAATACATCTGCTAAGGAGTTCTGTGCTCCTGGCAGAAACCTTGCCTGAAGAGTCAGTTGCAGGCTTAACGCAGTCTCCCATAAAATCATTGCTTGCCTGCATAGAGGATAAGAATGTGTTCCCCTTGCTTGTTGATGTACCACATGACAGTTGTGTTGTCTGTCAGAATCAACACCTGCCCTGGAAGAAGTAACGCCTTGAGCCATCAATGCAAACTGGACTGCTAACATCTCCTTCATGTTGATATGTAGATGCTGTAGTCTGGCAGGCCACTTGTCTTGTATCCACTTTCCATTTAGATGAGCTCCCAAGCAGTGTCCGAGGCATCTGTCGTTAAAATCTGACTCGCCTCTGGCCGGGTCACAGAGAGTCCCTTGTTTAGGTGACATTCCTGAGCCCACCACAAGAATTCCTTTTGAAGGCAAGGTATGATTTGAATGACAGTGTCCAAATCTTGGCAGTGCTGTGTCCATACATTTTTGAGATACCATTGCAGCTTCCTCATATGCAGTTTGGCATTGGGAAGCACCAGAATACAAGATGCCATGAACCCTAATGCTTGAAGGACTGTCCTTGCAGTCAGCACGGACTGATGAGATAGTTGATGGAAGTAAAGTGACAGACTGTTTTGTTTGTCCGGGGTTAAAAAGGCCATCTGGGCTGCTGTATTCAGTCTCACACCCAGAAAGCACATGTCTTGAGAGGGTACTAGACTGGACTTTATTTCGTTCACAGAATACCCTAGGCATCTTAGCACTGCTATGACAAATTCCAGATGCTGTAGAAGGTGTTCCTTTTCTTGAGCCAGAATCAGGCAGTCGTCCAAGTAAGGATAAATTTGAATGCCTTGAAGCCTGAAGTAAGCTATCACTGGAGCCAGAACCTTTGTGAATACTCTGGGCAGTAGATAAGCCAAAGGGCAATGCAGAGAACTGATAATGAAAATCTCCAGTTCGAAACCGCAGATACTTTCTGCAACTTAGCCTTACGGGCACATGAAGGTAAGCTTCCTTGAGATCCAAAGTTACCATCCAGTGATCCTTGCCCAGCAGAGGTAACAGTTGCTGTAACGTCAACATCTTGAACTTGGGAATGTCCAGATAAGTGTTGAGGATAGATAAATCCAAAATTGGTCTCCACGTGTTCCCCTTCTTTGGCACTAGGAACAGGCGAGAATAAAATCCAAGCCCCTTTCTGACACAGGGACTGGCTGAATAGCCCCTATCTGGAGTAACTGAGAAACTTGCTTGTGAGCCTCTTTTCTTTGTGGAGGAGGAACATCTGGCATGCCTTTGAAAGGGGCATTGTGTGGAAATAAAATCTGTACCCGTGATGAATGATATCCAGCACCCATCTGTCTTGAGTGATTAAATCCCAATTTTCTTTGAAAAGAGACAATCTTCCTCCCAAAGGAGCTGCCAGACGAGTGTCCACTGGCAGCTGAAAAGGCAGGTCATTGGTTCTGCTTACGAGAGGACTGACCCCTGCCCTCACCAGAAGTCTGAGCAGGTGAACTGTCTGATCTAGGCCTAAAGAACCTTGAGCCCTGCCCCTCCCGTCTAGATCTACCCCTAGACTGGGAACCATAAGCAGGATATGGCCACCCCTTAGCAGGCCAATTTCTACTAAACTTGGAGGCTGCACCTGCAAAAATCTTTAACAGTCTGCATAGACTTAGCTTTGTCCTCCATTTTCTTTAAAACTGCTTCCACAGGCGGTCCAAACAACACATCAGACTGTAAAGGAGCATCCAAAATCCTGGTCTTAACATGCTCAGCTAAATTCTGATCCTTCAACCATGCATGTCTGCGAAGAACAGAACTAGTAGCAGCCACCCTCGAGGAGGCCTGAACAGCATCAAAACCACACTGCAAAGAATGCTTACCCACTTGTTCAGATACATGAACCAAATCCAGCAATTCTTTACACTCAATACCTTCCGCCAAAGCATCCACCTTAGATTTCAATTGTGAAAGGAGATAATTCTGATATTTCAGCATATGAAATTGACAATTCAACGCCCTCATGGCTAGAGTGGAAGAAGTATATACTTTCTTACCCCACCTATCCAAAACCCTCGCCTCTTTATCAGAGGGTACAGGATTTTAACCACAGAAGCTTTAACACCTTTAGGCCCCTGAGAAACAGTTTCTGGGTCCGCCCTGGGACTCTTAAACAAATACTTATGAGCTTGGGCACCCTATAATACCTATCAGGCTTAACAGGAGCAGGAGGCAAGGAATCAGGGTTCAGAGAAGCCTCTGCAAAACATCCTCCACCACATTTAACACAGGAGGAATAGCTAAGGGCCTATGCTGGGGCAAAACAAGAATTCCCTAAGCCTTTTCTGGAGTCAGAGTAATCTTGGCCTTCCCATTTAAAGTGCTCCCTCATGGAGTGAAGAGTCTCAGAAAATGAAAAATCCTCAGGAGGAGAAGCTGAAGGAGTGGAATCATCCACATCAGAATCAGAATAAGTAGGAAACTCTTGCAAGTCTTCCACAGAAGACTCTGAAGCCTGTGAACACTGTTCAAAACTATCAAACTCCTGTTCCACCCTAGGCCTCTTATCAGGTGGGGCATAGAACCTCTAATCAGAGTAATCAAATCTTCTGCCATTTTAAGCATATGTTTCTTAGGCACAGAGCCCGAAATGCTAGGAGAAGCCCCTACAGAAGCTGAACTTGGCCTTCCTCTAAAAGAAGCTTTGGCAACAGAAGGAGAGGCCCTAACTACCTTGGGAAGAGAGGGAAGAACAGTTACCTGAGAAGCCCCCTCAGCCTGGCCTACCTCCTGAGAGGGCACATCCTGTAACAGTAAAGTATCTGCCTGAGACTCCATAGAGACTCCTGGCAAAACTTCTGGCTCCCCTGAGCCTTCTAGAGGACCGGCGTCCGGGACTGCGGTTCCTCACCCTAGACTCCACTGTTTTGTCCTTGCGCTTCTTAGATGAAGCAGGCGTCGGAGTATCCGCCGGCATAGTATAATTGCAACGCTTCCCAAACACTAACCTAGCACAATCAAGCCTCCTCTTAATAGTGCGCTTGTTAAATCTAGCACAAGAGCGGCAACCAACAACGTCGTGCTCAGGCCCTAAACAAGGTATACACAATGTATGATAATCCCTATGCGGTATCTGCTTCCCACAAGAAATACAGTTATTCACTTTTTCTGACATCCGGTTAAATACTGAGGCAAGAAAAAACCAAAATGTTCCGCAACGGGGTTACTTAGCCAACTCTGTACTCGGTCTGAAACTCCGGTTTCGGAAAATCTCAGAACGCCAACCTGCACTCGCAAAATTGCTTCTGCATCGGACCATGCGGCAAAAAAGACTGAGGAAATGACGCCGGTCATGCGCATTAGTACCCTGACGCGTACGCCAGTCTAAGGCGCCATGACCGACGTCAGCCTTATACTCTGGTATTCGGGCCGACTGGGACGCGGACTATACCCAATTGTCAGGACTGCAGCAAGGGAAGACGAAGAACATCTCCTGTAGCACTGCTCGGATTTCTTGAACCTGGGTAGGGAACAGCCACTGGGACATTGCTACCCCTTCCACTGAGGTGTCAATCACCAGATCCCACTCAGACTCCTCCTGTTACCCACTGCAAATACTCAGCACCAGGGCCTCCCTATCATGATAAGGCTTTATCATGTTTACATGGCGCAGTTTGTGTCCGGTCCTCCTGCCTAGCAGTTCTACCATATAGTTAACATCACTGATCCTCCTTACCACTTTGAAGGATACCTTCCAAGCGGCCTGCAGCTTACTGTGTCTGATACAAATGAGAACCATCACCTGCTGTCCCACAGCACACTCTCGGACTCAAGCATTCCTGTCATACCAGACTTTTTTCTGCTGTTGGGCTCCTGCCAGTTCTCCTGGGTCAAGCTCATGAGCTTCCTAAGCCTTGTCCTTAGGATTAGGACATATGATACAACAGACTCCTCATGGGATTCACACTCAGCCTCCCATTCATCATGACTCAAAACACAGTATTTCTCTTGGGAAATCTACTCTGCTGAAAATCTTTAACAAAGCATTTGCCACCTTCTCTGCCTCGATGGAGGACAGAGCCAACACCTCAGCGTATCTAGTATAATTTACTACCACCAGGATATACGTCTTCCCTGTGGAGCTTGGGGTACTCAGAGGCCCCACAATATCCACAGCTACCCTCTGAAATGGCTCCTCAATCACAGGAAAAAGTAATAAAGAAGCCTTGACCTTGTCTCCAGCCCTGCCCACTTGGCACTACTCACAGGTCCTGCAGTACCCTGTTACATCCCTTGCAATCCCAGGCCAATAAAAGTTCTGCATAATATGTCTTTTGGTATGCTTTATGCCCGTATAACCTGCAAAGGGAATGTCATGGGCTATGCCTAGAAGTGCCAAACAGTAGGCTCTGGGCACTACCAACTGCTGTTACCTCACCCTCTAGCCCTCCCTCAGTGGTCCACTCTCTATACAGGAATCCTTTGTTCCAGTATGCAGACTCCTCCTTTCCTTGAGAATCTCGTGTCTCATTAGCTACCTCCCTCAAGCCTCTTAGTATAGTGTCAGAGAGCTGAGCCTGTCTCAACTCTATCTTTGTGACCCTTTCCAGCTCCACTTCCACAGGAAGTCTGGTTTCCTCTGACAGCAGTGCCTCACTGTCAGCCTAGGTACTACCACTTACCTCTGCCCTTGCAGTCATTTTGTCCAAGAGAATATTAGTACCTACCAGAAGCTGTGGCTCACCTTCAGGCTGACTGATACAGGGTATCTCCCTCCCTGAAGTAGCCACCTCACCAGCCCTGGCTTCAGGTGTCTCCCCCAGGCTACCAGACCCACATGCCTGTCTCCAAGCCTGGCTGCATGTAACTGCATGCACACAAGATACTGCATTATCGAAATCATTCCCTATCAAGACATGTGCAGGGATATCCTCAAACACACCTACTTGCTTTCTTCCTATTCCACCCTCCCAGTCAAGGTGAACCCTGGCCAAAGGCATTTGGAAAGGGGATCCCTCCTAAAGCTCTGACCAAGGTGGACTGCCCAAACAAGTACTGCTCCTTTTTACCAACTGCAGGCATCACAATGGTTATGTTAGAAGCTGTCTCTCTCTCTTAGCAGTGACCTGTTTTCCATCCACTAAGATCGGATCCTCTGTCGACATCTATATGATACATGGCCCCACTGGTTACATTTAAAACATTTAACCCTTGACCATGGCCATGTACCTGAACTAGTAGCGTCCCCTGTTACTGGTGGACTTTGCTGGGATGGTTTAGGCTGTCCACCATGGGTTTCTTATATCCATGTGCAGCACTAGGTATCCCCTTCCTGTGCAGTGATGCCCTGCTTGCCAAATTGAGATCTCCCTTTCCCCTAGCTCATCTGCAGAGTTACACTCTAAGTCTGCCAACCAGATTCTCATGTCCTCAGAAAAAGTGCTACGGGCTTGTTCTCTCACCAAAAGGTCTGCCAGCCCTTCAAAAGTGGTGACCTGACACCTACTCACCCACCTATTAAAATAAGTGCTTAGCTCAGCAATATAATCACACACACATTCACCTGCCTTGTGTCTATGCTCAAAACTTTTTTCGGTAAGCTTCAAGTGTTAACTTAAAACATTCAAGTAAACATTTCTTTAATTTATCATAGTTTAAACAATCAATATCAGACAATTTAGAAACAGCAGTTACAACTTTACCATGGAGTAAGGGATTCAGGAACTGTACCCAGAGCCCTTGGTCAACATTATATTGTTTGTGATGTCCCCACTCTGGGCCAGTAATCAAGAAGCTTGAATCCTCACCACTGGCACTCAGGCTAATACCAGATGCGCTCCTTCTATTCAGATTTTGACATTCATCTGGTGTGATCAAATGCTTCTAGAACAGTCAGTGCAAAAGTGAAATGTTGAGGACTGTTTAAAAAACTGCAACAGTTTTCTTAGGCAGAGATGTAAAGTGTGAAAAATGCAGCAAAGTTGCAAAATGTGTAAAGCTGTAAGAAATCTGCTTTTTATTTAGAAAATATGTGAAATGCAAGAGCTCTAAGAAGCCTGTAATTGTTGTTTCCAGTAAAACATGTAATACAGTTGTAAAGGAATCTTTACCATTTTCTGCAAAATGTATTAAGGTTTTAGAAGTGTTAAAAATGGATTTAAAACAGATACAAATAATCAGAGAGACCCTCCCCCAAATATATCTGACATTTACTACCAAAACTTGTGTTGTCACACATAGACAAAACTTCCTAGAGAACTCAGTGACTTTGCAAACAGGATGCTAAGGTATGATGATG
Source organism: Protopterus annectens (assembly GCF_019279795.1). Lineage (NCBI taxonomy): Eukaryota > Metazoa > Chordata > Ceratodontiformes > Protopteridae > Protopterus > Protopterus annectens. The sequence continues at coordinate 382,079,708 of NC_056737.1, read as the reverse complement.
TGAATTAGTGTGAATCTTAAAGAAAATGGGAGACTAAAATACTATGCTGTTTTTTTTTTTTTTTTTTTGGGGGGGGGGCTTGCCATAACAGACAGTGTTGACTGAATACCTGCCAGTGATTATTTGCTCCAGGACAGTCCTCTAGGCATTTTAAGTGAATAGTTTTCCAAGTCTGGATGGTAACTTAAAAAAATCAGCTGGAGTCTTTGTTTGCTTCTTAAAGTATACAGTGGACTTTATAGACTTAGTAAGCTTGCTGGCCAAAGTCAATGAGCTCTCCTCTATGAATTCTACATCTATTATAAAAAAAAGTTTTAGGTAGGCAAATTACAATACACCATCTAGTGATAAAAATGGAACCAGATGGCTGTTAGCATTTTTATAATTGGCATAATTTGTTTAAAACTTTTATTTTGTACTTCTTTGTGTAAGAACATAGTTGCTTTAGATTGAATTCTCAAAGTGCATTGGCTAATTGTATTTATTTCCAATAAAGAATATCATTATTCAGTTTCATCAACTTATGAATGGCTGCTGTTTGTTAATGTATGCAAGGGTAATTACCAAAACTGATGAATTATTAACTGTTGGCACCCACTTTTCAAAGAATGATTACTCTGCAACAGCTACCATCAGCTACACATTAGTCTTAAACCATGCACACCCACAGCCAGTATGCATACTTATAAGTCACAAGGTTGCAGACGAGTCCTTAAAGCCCACCAAGACTGCATCTACATGCAGTAATGTTTTAGTAATAGTTCACTATTGTCAGGCATATGAACACAACTCTCACCAGGCTGGACAACAATAGGGTGACAATTATCTGTCTTTCCAGAGCCAAGATCCAGGATGTGGCAAGAGCTCTCAGAATTCTCCACACTAACAAATATGATTATGACCAGACAGTGGCCTACGTGAGGCTGAATGACCTTAGGTGCTATCCAGAGGAACATGTTAATGGGTATGATTGGGTTTGCTATGCCTCTGTTCAGGGCAAAGAAAGACACTGGTCTTGAAATGTATATACTGTATTATCCAGAATGATGCAGATATGAAAAGACAAGATAATTTGCTCTAATAACTGGCTATGTTGCTGGTGTCATTCTTGGGAGATCAAGTATGTGTCAGCCTAGAACAAGAAGGCTGGCAAGTCATAGGTTCATAGGTTCATACTAGGCTATCTGCCCAAGGGCATTTATAAGCCTAGCCCATAGTTATGTGACTTTCGCCACCCCTTTAGTTTGAAGAAAACTATGCCTATTATTTTGCTGTGCCTCTGTCAAGCAGTGACACTGAAGTAATCCCTGGGGTATATCTGCGATCTCCCATCCATTGGTCAAGATTCCCCTTGAACAAGGCCAGCGAGGTGCTCTGCCTCACATGTACCGGGATTTTGTTCCACAACATAGGGAGTCTCTGGGTGATGAATCTGTCCCTCCAGCACGTTCTATTAATAACCGTGTCAAGGTTTAAGTCTCCCGCCCTTGTGGTTCTGAGGGATCTAGATTTTTTGAGGTGAAGCATATTCATCAAATCTGGGTTTGACATGGCCTTATATGTCAGGCACAGGTCAACTCTGAGCAAGCGGTATGCGACTGAATAGAGCTGGAGTTCTTTCAGTCGGGCAGCATAAGACACATTTTTGAGACCCTTTATCCTTTTGGTGAGGAACTTTTGGGGCCTTTCCAGCTGCTGCAGGTGTCGGGTCAGATACATTCCGAATGGGGCATTGTACTCAATCATAGGTCTAATGATTGATGAGTATAGGGGGATGATGACCTCCCTTGATCTAGATGTGAATCCCTTCATGATCAGGTGGGCAATGTAGAAGGTTTTCCTAACTACTTTGGCAACATGAGTGTCAAACGAAATGTTACTGTCAACCTGGGTCCCCAGATCCCTGATGACTTCTTCTGTGCTCAGTGGATTGCCACCTATATGGTAGCTAGGGGTAACCTTGTTTTTCCCGAAGGGCATGACTATGCATTTCTTGGCGTTTAACTTTAGGCCATGGCTCTGGCACCAGTTATCCGTTTCTGTGAGGCCCTTCTGAAGGATATCTGTGTCGGATGTGTTTTCGACTATGGCGCCCAGTTTGCAGTCATCTGCAAACTTTGTTAGCCATAACCCTCCTGTGTTTGCTTGTACTTCAGAAAAGTAGATGCCGAACAAGAGTGGTCCCAGGACTGAGCCCTGTGGGACACCACTTGTGACAGGCTTTGAGTCTGACATGGCGCCAGCAACTCTGACCCTGTGGGTTCTGTCACTTAGCCAGTTTGCAACCCATCTTGTGATGTGTGGGTTAACATTCAAGCTGATGAGTTTTTCGATGATACCTGAGTGGGGTATTGTGTCGAAGTAGGCTGTATGGACTGCCTTACCCTCATCAATGGCCTTGGTGACTGTTTCGAAAAAGTCAACCAAGTTTAAAAGGCATGATCTGCCTTTGACAAAGCCAAACTGAGTTGGATCCAAAGACTGCAAGTTCCCTATGTCTTTATTTATGAGTTCCATTATGATCCTCTCCATGGCTTTGCAGATAAGGCTTGTCAAGCTAATGGGACGGTAATTTCCAGGGTCGGTGGAGGCACCGCCCTTGTGAAGTGGGACCACAGTCGCCGTGCGCCACTCCTTGGGTACGTATCCTGAGGTGAGGCTAAGATTAAACAGCTGTCCTAACTGCGGGTTTAATTCCTCATTGAGTTCGTGGATCACACAGCCGGGGACACCATCCGGTCCCATGGATGCTGTGTTTTTGCCTTGGAGAGAGCAGTTCTCACCTGGGCGTTGGAGATGTTTGGAGGGCTACAATCCTCTGGTATAGATATCTCTCCTTTTGGGGAGTTTGCACTGAACCTGTCAGCCAGTATGTTGGCAATGTGTGTAGGTTCAGTAATCTTCACATCATTTTGAACTAATTCTGAGCATATCTGGGAGTTTCCTCCTAGGTTTCTAACATAGCTAAAGAAGGCCTTATGATTGTATTTTGAGTCCTTGGCGATTTTTCTCTCAAAATTTGCCTTGGATGATTTTATGAGAGCTCTTAGTTTTTTACTTATAATGATCAAAGTTGTCTTACCTTTCAAGGATTTTGCTCTATCTTGTAGTAGCTTCCTCCTTTTGTTGTAGAGCTTGTTTATGGCTGGGGTCCACCAGACTGGACGCTTGCCTTTGGTACAAAGAGTCTTACTTTTGTTTGGGATTGCCTGATCCATGCAGTCCTGTAGGTGCTGGTAGAAGGCATTTGTAAGTGATTCAGCGGTTTGAGTAATGTTTACCACTGGCTCAGGGGCTTTAAAGGAGACCACACTAGTTTTTAGAAGTGTGAAGTCGGCTTTTGAGAAGTTTTTCACTGTGGTCTTTTTTATTTCAGGTGGGGCGGGATGAGGACCTCCAGCGAGATTAGTTTATGATCTGATCTCACCAGTGAGGGGTATACTTCCGGTGTTGAACATTGTGATCCCATGTTCGTGATGATGAGATCAAGTATGTTTTCTCCTCTTGTGGGGATGGTGACTAGTTGTTCCATGGCATTTGAGTTTATGAACTCCAGGAACCTTTGGGCTAGAGTGTTTGGGCTTGAGTAGTGTTCCCAGTCTATATTAGGGTAGTTGAAGTCACCTAGTATGATGGTGTTTGGAGATACATTTGTCCCCTCCAGTGTTTTCAGGAAGGCCGTGTGAGGTTCCTGAGTTTGAGAGGGTGGCCTGTAACATGCTACAAATTGCAGGGCAGTCTTGCCTATGGTTAATTGCACCTGGATGGTCTCCGATGCATCGTGCGTTGCCACCAACCTTGAGGTGTGTGTGTCCTTTATGAATATGGACACCCCCCCTCCTTTCTTGGTGTTGTCCGGATTTTGGGGCCGGAATGCATGATATGAGGTGAAACCTGATAGTGCTGGGGTGCTCTCAGGAGCCTTGAACCAGGTTTCTGTCACAGCACAGACATCAATGTTCTCCATACTGAGAAGGGCCTCAAGTGCGTGCATCTTGAGATTGAGACTTCTGGAATTGAGCAGCATTACCCTTAGTTTTTTTCCTTTTTTGTGTTCTAGGGTGGTAGGTTTAGAATTTGAGCCTTGCCTAAAAAAGGCACTATGGGGGTGGCAAGAGCCTTTGCCAATATCCGGAAGCCCAGGGGTGACAGGTGCAAGCCGTCCCTTGCGAAGCAGCGTGGCTTGTCCAGCATGTCATCCCAGGCAGACAGACATTGGATCCCCTTTGAATGACACCAGAATTTAAGCCAATTATTAAAGCTGATCATCTTATCACTGTATTGTGGCATCATTCTAGGTGAAGGTAGGATACTGCTTAAGGTCAGAGTCATACTTGCCTGGGCTACATAATCAGAGAGCTCCTCAATGTCTCTTTTCATGTAGTCCAAGGAGGTACGTCTCAGGTCGTTGACACCAGCGTGGACAATGACTGAGTCGTACTTGTACCTGCTGTTGAGAGACCTGAGTGCTTGCGTTACGTGGCGGATTCTAGCGCCCGACAGGCAGCTTACTGTGACCTTCTCCTTACTCAGTCTGGTGAGCGGGACGTCAGTGTGCCTGACTATGGAGTCACCAATGACGAGTGTGTCTGGCATTGTGGTTGGCCTTAAGGGCTGTGACTGTTTGACACTCTGACTGTGTGGTCTATGTGTTGCATGTGTTGGGTCCTGAGGTGGTAGTTGTTTGGGTGTCTGCTTTGGTGGCCTCTGCTGTTTTGGTAGATTTTTGATCAGAGCCTAGTATGTCTTTGTGTGATTATGTGTATGATTTGAAGTTGTGATGGTACTATGTGTGACTGGGTATGTAGTGTGTGTGGTTACCTTCTCCTCCTGTCTGGTCTTGCCAGTCCTATGTTGAGAGAGCTCCGCCTCCAGTTTGGCCGTATAGTTGCATCTCTCGCATGTATTTGTGTTTTGTGGGAGAAGGAGAGGATTGTCTGTGTACATGAGGCAATTGTAACATTGCCTCAATATTCCCAGTTTCACCAGTTGAGCAGGAGAGGACACTAGCAACTGATCCCTCGACATGCTAGAAGTAATAGATAAAAAAAACTTACAAAAGACTCCGGGGGATGTGGGTTCTAGGCTGGTGGGGTACTATCTATAATAATAGTGCTTTATCAAGGTGCAAGTGCTGTAGGAGCAAGTGCTAGGCTTTACAGATAGAGAATAGTCTACTTGGGAATCAAGTAGAGATGAACTTTTTAGTTATAGGATACGCTGGTTAGATCAGTACAGTTCGAGGAAGGTAGTTTTAAGGGAAAATTTGAAGAGTGGAATTCAGGTAGCCCGAATAGTTTAACCTTATTTAACTGCCGCTGCTCTTGTGTGCAACAGTGGCAACTCCGCGCTAACGCGCGTTTAGCGTGTTTTACATCAGGGGGCTGAAAAAAGCTAGGAACTGGCCCAAAACGACCAATAGACTACAAGTTACTGGCTGAAACCTCACAAAACTGGACCAACAGGCAGCTCAATGCTTCCCACTCCCACTGGTAAGCAAGGGAACTTCCTCTCTTCCAAATTAGGCAAAGAATCAGTAACAGGAACTACAAACAAAGTCCAGGGATCAGCAACTCTGAAACTGGACTACTCTAGCTCAGTAAGGTGGGAAAACAAGAGATATTTTTTTGTTTTTTTTTTTTTTTCAGAAAACAAGGAGAAACAGAACAGTAGACACTATAAATGCTATAAATCGGCTATCACAGTTTAGTGTGTAGCCTACAGAAACAATTTGCAACAATTACAGATTTAAAAGTAACAATTTGAGATTTCAAGTGCAATAACAATATATATGCAGAAAAACAATTTCAATATATCAGCAAAGCAGGCGAAATGCAGTCGCTAGGTAATTAGATGTGGGAAAGCCACAAAAAATATACTTAAATCAGGTAAAGTCGCTTTTTTAGCTCTCTGAAGCCTGGATTACTCTGCTGGCCACCACGAGGATCTGTGCTGAGTAGGTACAAGCTGGAAAACGCGCGTTTAGCATGTTTTATATCAGGGGGCTGAAAAAAGCTAGGAACTGGCCCAAAACGACCAATAGACTACAAGTTACTGGCTGAAACCTCACAAAACTGGACCAACAGGCAGCTCAATGCTTCCCACTCCCACTGGTAAGCAAGGGAACTTCCTCTCTTCCAAATTAGGCAAAGAATCAGTAACAGGAACTACAACAAAAGTCCAGGGATCAGCAACTCTGAAACTGGACTACTCTAGCTCAGTAAGGTGGGAAAACAAGAGATATTTTTTTTTTTTTTTTTTTTTCAGAAAACAAGGAGAAACAGAACAGTAGACACTATAAATGCTATAAATCGGCTCTCACACTTTAGTGTGTAGCCTACAGAAACAATTTGCAACAATTACAGATTTAAAAGTAACAATTTGAGATTTCAAGTGCAATAACAATATATATGCAGAAAAACAATTTCAATATATCAGCAAAGCAGGCGAAATGCAGTCGCTAGGTAATTAGATGTGGGAAAGCCACAAAAAATATACTTAAATCAGGTAAAGTCGCTTTTTTAGCTCTCTGAAGCCTGGATTACTCTGCTGGCCACCACGAGGATCTGTGCTGAGTAGGTACAAGCTGGAAAACGCCCGTTTGGCGTGTTTTATATCAGGGGCTGAAAAAAGCTAGGAACTGGCCCAAAACGACCAATAGACTACAAGTTACTGGCTGAAACCTCACAAAACTGGACCAACAGGCAGCTCAATGCTTCCCACTCCCACTGGTAAGCAAGGGAACTTCCTCTCTTCCAAATTAGGCAAAGAATCAGTAACAGGAACTACAACAAAAGTCCAGGGATCAGCAACTCTGAAACTGGACTACTCTAGCTCAGTAAGGTGGGAAAACAAGAGATATTTTTTTTTTTTCAGAAAACAAGGAGAAACAGAACAGTAGACACTATAAATGCTATAAATCGGCTGTCACACTTTAGTGTGTAGCCTACAGAAACAATTTGCAACAATTACAGATTTAAAAGTAACAATTTGAGATTTCAAGTGCAATAACAATATATATGCAGAAAAACAATTTCAATATATCAGCAAAGCAGGCGAAATACAGTCGCTAGGTAATTAGATGTGGGAAAGCCACAAAAAATATACTTAAATCAGGTAAAGTCGCTTTTTTAGCTCTCTGAAGCCTGGATTACTCTGCTGGCCACCACGAGGATCTGTGCTGAGTAGGTACAAGCTGGAAAACGCGCGTTTAGCATGTTTTATATCAGGGGGCTGAAAAAAGCTAGGAACTGGCCTAAAACGACCAATGGACTACAAGTTACTGGCTGAAACCTCACAAAACTGGACCAACAGGCAGCTCAATGCTTCCCACTCCCACTGGTAAGCAAGGGAACTTCCTCTCTTCCAAATTAGGCAAAGAATCAGTAACAGGAACTACAACAAAAGTCCAGGGATCAGCAACTCTGAAACTGGACTACTCTAGCTCAGTAAGGCGGGAAAACAAGAGATTTTTTTTTTTTTTTTCAGAAAACAAGGAGAAACAGAACAGTAGACACTATAAATGCTATAAATCGGCTATCGCACTTTAGTGTGTAGCCTACAGAAACAATTTGCAACAATTACAGATTTAAAAGTAACAATTTGAGATTTCAAGTGCAATAACAATATATATGCAGAAAAACAATTTCAATATATCAGCAAAGCAGGCGAAATGCAGTCGCTAGGTAATTAGATGTGGGAAAGCCACAAAAAATATACTTAAATCAGGTAAAGTCGCTTTTTTAGCTCTCTGAAGCCTGGATTACTCTGCTGGCCACCACGAGGATCTGTGCTGAGTAGGTACAAGCTGGAAAACGCGCGTTTAGCGTGTTTTATATCAGGGGGCTGAAAAAAGCTAGGAACTGGCCCAAAACGACCAATGGACTACAAGTTACTGGCTGAAACCTCACAAAACTGGACCAACAGGCAGCTCAATGCTTCCCACTCCCACTGGTAAGCAAGGGAACTTCCTCTCTTCCAAATTAGGCAAAGAATTAGTAACAGGAACTACAACAAAAGTCCAGGGATCAGCAACTCTGAAACTGGACTACTCTAGCTCAGTAAGGCGGGAAAACAAGAGATATTTTTTTTTTTTTTTTTCAGAAAACAAGGAGAAACAGAACAGTAGACACTATAAATGCTATAAATCGGCTCTGACTTTAGTGTGTAGCCTACAGAAACAATTTGCAACAATTACAGATTTAAAAGTAACAATTTGAGATTTCAAGTGCAATAACAATATATATGCAGAAAAACAATTTCAATATATCAGCAAAGCAGGCGAAATACAGTCGCTAGGTAATTAGATGTGGGAAAGCCACAAAAATATACTTAAATCAGGTAAAGTCGCTTTTTTAGCTCTCTGAAGCCTGGATTACTCTGCTGGCCACCACGAGGATCTGTGCTGAGTAGGTACAAGCTGGAAAACGCGCATTTAGCATGTTTTATATCAGGGGGCTGAAAAAAGCTAGAAACTGGCCCAAAACGACCAATAGACTACAAGTTACTGGCTGAAACCTCACAAAACTGGACCAACAGGCAGCTCAATGCTTCCCACTCCCACTGGTACGCAAGGAAACTTCCTCTCTTCCAAATTAGGCAAAGAATCAGTAACAGGAACTACAACAAAAGTCCAGGGATCAGCAACTCTGAAACTGGACTACTCTAGCTCGGTAAGGCGGGAAAAAAAGAGATATATTTTTTTTTTTTTTCAGAAAACAAGGAGAAACAGAACAGTAGACACTATAAATGCTATAAATCGGCTATCGCACTTTAGTGTGTAGCCTACAGAAACAATTTGCAACAATTACAGATTTAAAAGTAACAATTTGAGATTTCAAGTGCAATAACAATATATATGCAGAAAAACAATTTCAATACATCAGCAAAGCAGGCAAAATACAGTCGCTAGGTAATTAGATGTGGGAAAGCCACAAAAAATATACTTAAATCAGGTAAAGTCGCTTTTGTAGCTCTCTGAAGTCTGGATTACTCTGCTGGCCACCACGAGGATCTGTCTTCCTACTTTGTCAGGGATGGTCTACACCTCTCTTTCCAAGTCTTTCACATTCTAATATTTTTGCTGTACCCATAAGAAATCCATTTCTGTTGGACATCCAACCTAGTAAATTCTAACATGGAATCTATAAATTGGCTTTAGTCAATGCCAAAATTTTAAACAAAAAATTGCCTGCACATGAAGCTTGCCTGTAACTTGAAAACATATATATAGTTAGAGACATGTTTTCTAAATAATGAAAGTACTCCTTCTATGTTTGGGTTTAGTGCCCATAAACTCTTCAGACCAACTGGCAATTGTAGGGGAGTATCAGTATTTGTCAAGGATATCACCACCTAGATTCCATGGGACAGCAAATTTAAACTAGTATATGTCCAAATCACCCTGAACAGCACTAAATTATCACTTTGTAGCTAGCTGTATGATATCTCCATGTTTCTTTCTGAATATGATGGTTATCTCAACACCCACGCTGAAATCCCTATTAAATCCAACACCTGGGAATGGATGGGAAGCCTCAAATTCCCCCACCATAGTTTATCTTGTACTGCCCTCCTTGAAGCTAAAGGGAGCTTATGAACATGTGCTGTTGTCTAGGTTTGTAATGGCTCATTTTAGGAGTGCTTAGTAATCGAAATCTTTCGTGTTCCAAACATGTGACTGGTGGCAACATTTTATCATAAAGATTGTGTACATGCATACAATAGTCTTATTGAATTTCAGTTACTGCCAGTAAGACTGCACTGACACGCACATGACAGAGTAAGGTGAAGGAACTCCCAAGAAGCCACTATTTTGATGTCACCTATTCAGCTGTACAGTGCAAAATTTTACTCCTGTGTGGTGGGTACTGGGCAAAGCCTCATATTCCTGAGCAGGAACCTCCTTGCATATTAACTGGCAGTAGTGGTATAGCTCATGAAACCATTTCCCATTATCACAAGAGGCCACAGCCTTCTCAACTAACTGACAACTGCAAATGATTCTTCTGTCTACACTGTGTTTTCAAAGTCTCCAAGTCTTTTATTAAGTAACAAGTACATTCAAATTGCAAAGATTTTTTTGTTCAAATAGGTCTATTTTTAATTTCCAACTTATGGTCTCTGACTAGAATGAAGGGACTTATTTTTAAAGCTTTTCATCTGAAGTGACTTCAATGAATTCAGATGATTTAGACACTTTTTCAAACATCCCTGCTTACTTCTTATAATACTGGAGAAATGAACTTTCTGGCATATTCTCAGTTATGATTACATGCCTGGTTGCATTTTTATCCAATAGATACAATGAAGAAACTTGTCTCACTTGCAGATTTGGGTCTGCACTCTTAATGAATCAAGATAGTATTTGTAGGTTATCCTTATCCAATATTGTTAGTAAGCAGAATAAATGACAAAAAGTAAATTTTCAATAAACTAACTTTTCAGTGTTTCCTAAAAAATATACACTGGCTAGTTCAGCATGCTGCCATGCTACCAAAAGATTCATCATTAAGTTCCAGGTCTCAAAATTTATATATAGCAGACACATTTTTGTTTTTTTGTATCTTAACTACTTAATTGTTTACAAGGAAACTGATATGATCTTAGCAAGACCTGTTTGGCCATTATCTGGGCTGAACAACAAAGTAAAACCACATAGCACAAAACATTTATAAAGATAACTGAAAAAGAAAAAGGTACAGACTTCTATGTAACACAGTAAAATCCAAGTAAAAACACAAAAGTATGACACTGCCTGTATATCATGATTGATTCCCAAGGTGGCTGCTCATGGAGTAACAGCTTAATTTCACCTCTCCCAGTGTGAACATAAACCCAGAAGAGAGCCAATAAACATGTATGTTGGATATATTTCAGTAAATGCCTAGAAAGTGCATTGAATTTTTTTTTTTCACTGGCATACAGGTAGAAAACCTGCAGGAAAATCAATCACAAAAGTTGAGGAAAAAACACTGACTGGGAAGAATTTTGCAGCTGTTCAAATAGCAATGCAAGCTCCAGCTATGGTGCAAGACATGCCTTTAAGTAACTAAGAAGAAAAAATAAGTCAAATGTACCCACAGTTGATTAAAGAAAATGAAACACTGAAAGAGTATATCAACTCAAAAAACGAAGACTGGAAAACTGGGAGAAACTTTAAACAGATATTCAGACGAGGTGATAAAACTGCAAAAACTGGAGGCCAAAATGAAGAAAAGGCTTGCTGAATATGAGACTGCTCAAGAAGAGATGTTAAAAAATAATAACAATATAATTAGAGGACAGAGCGCAAAGGGAAACCCTGAGATTTTCTGCAGTACCAGAGAAGCTGGAACGAACAGACTACATTAATTTTATGAAAGCACAAATAAGCAACTGGACTGGTATTCCACAGCAGGAGTTGTTAACTGAAAGGGCACATTGTATGTATTCCCCAATACTGCCCATGAGAAAGCAACCTCACTGTACACCAGGCAGAAGAGGAATACATTTATTCCTCTAATCAGGGAATGTATAGAAGCAGGAGTGAGATTCAAGCTGCTGTACCCAGCTATTTTCATAATATTCTTTCCTGGAGGGACAAATTCATTTCTTGATGCAGAGCATACTAAGGAGGAAATAAAAAGTTTGTATAACAAAAAGTGAGCTATAAAACAGGAGGATATTCTGCTTCTTGTTCTTCTGGTAATAAAGACCAAAGAGAGACTGTGTCAATGAAATCTTTTCCAATGTTTCAGTAAAATGCTTGAGAGACAAAAAAAAGTGAAAAAGTTGACTAGAAGAACAAGGAGTACAATATGAAGCAGAGACTGGATTTGGCAGATGGGGATCAACAGGAATAAAACCAGTAACTTGGAAATTGAAAAATAAATGTGGGATTACAAAGCATTAATTAAATGCAGTCTGGAACTGTCCAAAAGTCAAACATTCCTCTTATGCTGTACTGATGATCCCATAAGAAGGCAGAAACATGCATGTCCCACAGCTATAGGGGTTTGGCTTTATTGGCCTGAAATGGTCCATAAACAGACTATAAAGTAAAGTAAAAGAAAAAAATCATGGACATTCAGAATTGCCATTTAGCTGAAACACCTGATATCCTTAAATGGTAATTTGCATATATCCCATGTTGCCTCTGATACAAGAGGTTTAAGGTATCACACAGTGGAAAGTCTAGCTTTGTTAGATTTTTCTTTTTGTGTTTTTTAACCAATTGGTTTTCCTTTGTGATATTTTTACTCATTGTTTTACATAGTTGGTTGGGATATTTTGTAGACACCCTTCTGTTTATGGATATCAGTTGGGTATGACAACCCTGTGTTTCAAAATGTCAAACATTTCTTTTATGCTGTACTGATGATGCCATAAGAAGGCGGAAACATGCATGTCCACAGCTACAAGGGTGTGGCTTTATTGGCCTGAAACTGTCCATACACAGACTTAAAAGTAAAAGTCAAAGAAAAAGTCATGGACATTCAGAATTGCCATTTAGCTGAAACACCTGATATCCTTAAAGGGTAATTTGCATATATCCCATGTTGCCTCTGATACAAGATGTTTAAGGTATCACACAGTGAAAAGTCTAGCTTTGCTAGATTTTTTGTTTTTTTGTTTTTTAACCAATTGGCTCTCCTGTGTGACCGTTTTACTCATTGTTTCACTCTTGCATAGAGGAATAACTGGCTTAAGCCCTGGGCTTGATCTAGTTTTAAGAGAAAGAAAAAAAATATAAAAGAACATTGCATATAATAAAAAAACTTTCTTCTAGCAAATAAATGAATGCTTGTAGAAACAACTCTGTATCTGGTTCTCAGGTCTCCATGGAGACAATCTAATAAACAGCAATAAAAAAAAGAATTCTTCTTTCTTTCTTTCAATGGCTAGGAGATGAATGCTTTCTGAAAACATTAAAGGAAAACTGCACACACAGAATGAAAAACATGTTTATTTCACAATGTCTTGAGGTTTTGCACGTTTTACCACCACTTTAGGACTATACATACTTTTTTTATATTTTTAAATGTAATTCTAGAGTCTGACCACATGGGGTCTGGCATCTTGATTTTGTAGTGTACCTCTAGGCATCTCACAATGCAGTGTTTGGCTTTAAAATATTACATCAAAGCCCGTAAGCTCCTGTCAATGTACTGACTTAAAAAAAGTTGGGTATATGTGAAAACACATGTAATCAGCCAGGTTTAATTACCATTTTTTGCTTTTCAATGACTACTTAAAAGACAACAGGGATAATCACACAGAACAGTATTCATAGTGCCTGTCATTTCTTTTTCTTTCGAAAGTGTCCAGTTTTCATTCTTTTGTTAAGCCTGAGTTGTAGTCCTTAAACTCATCTCCCCTACCCCTAAACACCTCTCCTTTGTATCTGTCAAAGTGACAAAGGTAAGCTGAGCTGTTTGCTGCTGTGATTGATAGTTCACAGCAGGAGACAAAGTACATCTGCTGTTGCCTTGTACTATCCACCTACTTATGGTGAGACACTCATTTTGGCTGCACCATAACCTCTTTCTGCCCTCAAATTTTAACCCTTACTACCTACTACTAATTGGTAACACATTGTTTGGAAACAATAATGAATATTTATAAGCTCACTGACTGAAGAAAGTTTGATTCTAGTGCTACATACTTGGGAAATGAACAGCTGTAACAAGGTAAAGTTCCTTTCTTTTTAAATTCTATTTCCACAAGTTTAGTTATATTTATTTCCTTATAACATATTCTCTGCTTAAGATTCTGACATCTCTTGTACACAAATTGTGAAGTCTCCCCTATAAATCTAATTCAGGCAATGCACTTAATATACTCCAATTATTTCTTATAATACTATTAATACCATGCATACTATTACTATACCATGTAATGTACCTCAGTTTATTATGTTGTTTATCCAGTCTATTACCCATAATTTCTTGATGTGCAAAGTATGGTTTAACATCTCTCTATTTTTCATTAATTACATACTGCGACATCTCATTTAAAAGAGCCTTGTCATAATTGCTTGTTTGAAATTCTGTTGATTAGTTCTTGGTCACATGACTCAGTATTAGTTGTTAAGTCTACTCACTCTCAAGAACTGACTTTTGACTATGCCGTTAAAGACATGTTTTGGGTGCAAACTTTGCCTATGGAGAAACCTATTAGCATGAAATTCATTCTTAAAAATAGAGGTAGATATTTAATTACCCTGTCGTCTTATTGTTATGGCTAGAAAATTTATTTCTACACTTCAATTAAGTTTAAATTAAAAAAAATGTCATATTACCTAAAAATGTTCATATTCCATTAGGCTAAGCTCATCACCTTTCCAAATAAGGAACACATCATCGACAAAGTGCTTATAAAACAAAATATTTTTACTATACTCTAGAGTGTGTAATTAAATACATATTCATTCTCCCACTTATTCAATACCAAGTTGGCACATGTATTTGCCACTGAAAGTACCCATTGTCACTCCCAATATTTGGTGGTATATTTGCTGATCAAAAAGAAAAATGTTACTAGTAAGGACAGTTACTAATATATGACAAAGTGTTTCAATCTTCCTTCCTATAAAAACAGTGTTTGCATATAGGTGTTCCCTGACTGCATGAACACCATAGCAGTTGGGAATGACAGTAAATAGGGAGATGACATCCACTGTTACAAACACAGTCATTTTCATTATTGGTTTCATACCATAAGTACAGTCTCATTAAAAAAAGTCATTTGTATCACATATATAGCTATTGACATCATTTAACAAAGGTTTAAATCAGGGGTGGGCAAACTTTTTGATTCGTGGGCCACATTGAGTTCTAACATTTGACAAAGGGGCCAGAACAGGAGCAGATAGATGGCATGCTTTGAAAACATCACCTCATTGGGGGAAAAATACATTATCCCCTTGCACACAAAACAAGAAACATACATGTGTTCTTGGATACACCTTCCTGACTTTAGTAAAGTATATTAATATATAAATATGAGTAATTCACGATGGTTGTGAACAAACTAACTGTACTGTATTCTAAAATCAGTCTGTAAATTATTTCATACCTAAATCTTTGTATCTGTACAGGCTAATTGTAGTGTTGGTATACCTTCTTTTCATAAATATAAACTATTCTTTTGTGCATGGAGCCTGCCTGGTCAATGAATCACTGCACAACAAAAACTCTAATGTTAAGAAATGATGTGCACTGCTACAGCTGTACTTTCAAGTAATGTGACCTCCTCTTGACTTGACAGCCGAACAGTATGCATATGTATACCTGTGCAAATTGTTTTGCTATTAAATCACTAGGAGGTCTCATTACTTGCAATTACATCTACATTTGGGAGTCATAACTAGCTCAACATGCAGTTTGAGTTATTGCAATGCATCTTTCAGTGTTATGATTAAAAATGTGTTTAAACTGAAGACTTAAATTTCTTTATTTCAATGTGTAATTTTTCAAATCTTGATTGTTTAATGGGTTATATAAAAATGCAATAATTCAAATTAAGGTATTTGCTTCCTCCCTCTTCTTCAATCTCACTACAGAAATCCCTGACATTCACTTTAATAAACAGGACTTGATTTCTCATCATATGCTGTTCCATTGCTGTGACAGAAAAGTAATCCATAACCACATAAATAAAAAATAATAAAAAAAAATTTAAATCTCATAAATGTACAGCATATTTCACTTTATTTGAACTGCATTACACTAGACATGCCTGGAGAACTTTTCATAAACATGCTGTATAACTATAGCTGTCAGGGGACAGATTTGGGGTCTGTGCATTTAATGTACATTTGCATCTGGACTGGAGTACAATGCAGTTGTACAAATGAAAGGAAAACTACAGTAGTATACTTTAAAGAACCAACATGAGCAGGAAGGAAATGTCCAAAGTTGAAAGAAAGACATTTCTTGTGGGGAGGGGCTGATAAAGAATGGGAGGCGGAGTCTGTGATGAATATTAAGCAAGCAAAGCAACCAAACTATAGTGCAGTTCAGTGTGACAACCCAACTGTTGGGAACACACTAAAAGTACAAATATTCAATGGAGTGCCTAGTGATGTGGAGAGAATGCACATTTTACTCATTTTAAGCAGTCAGATCATTTCTTTTTTTTGAAGGATAAGGCAAGAGAATAGATAATGAAGCAGATCGCTCACACACACACACACACACACACACACACACACACACACACACACACACACACACACTCTTCACCTTTCAAATCTGCATTCACTAATTTCACTCACTTTCTCTCTCCGATCGCATACACACACACACACTTTTCACCCTTCAAACCTGCATTCACTCACTTTCTCTCTCCGATCGCATACACACACACACACACACACACACACACACACACACACACACACACACTTCACCTTTCAAACCTGCATTCACTCACAATCTCTCCGATCGCATACACACACACACACACACACACACACTTCACCTTTCAAGCCTGCATTCACTCACTTTCTCTGTCTGATCGCTCACACACACACACACACACACACTTCACCTTTCAAACCTGCATTCACTCACTTTCTCTCTCTGATCGCATACACACACACACACACAAACACACACACACACACACACACCTTTCAAACCTGCATTCACTCACTTTTTCTCTCCAATCGCTCACACACACACACACTCTTCACCTTTCAAACCTGCATTCACTCACTTTCTCTCTCCGATCGCGCGCACGCACACACACACACACACACACACACACACACACACACACACACACACACACACACACACACACACACCACCTTTCAAACCTGCATTCACTCACTTTCTCCGATTGCATACACACACACACACACACACACACACTTTACCTTTCAAAACTACATTCACTCACTTTTTCTCTCCGATCGCTACACACACACTCTTCACCTTTCAAACCTGCATTCACTCACTTTCTCTCTCCGATCGCATACACACACACACAGACACACACACACACACACACACACACACACACACACACACACACACACACACACATTTGTTACCTTAAAGAAAACTTCAAAGCAAGCTGTGCAGCAACTCCCATTCTGCCTGGAAAACTCTGCAGTTTTATGGTGTAAAAGTCCGTTGAACTTAAATCCAAAATGGCGGGCAGTCCCATTATTCAAACAGACGCGCTCCCGCATGTCCCTTGATCTTAATTCCGACAGGCTGACGGAGCTGACGTCATCGCGCACGTGATGACGTCAGCTCCAAAACCACGAAAAATGAAAAAGTCTAAAAAAAGACGAAAAATCGGAAATGAAGGGGTGCCACTTGGGAATCGTGGCACCCCATTATTGGGACCCCAAAACTCAGAAAAATCCGAGTAATTCTGGACGGTTGGGAGGTGGCGGGCCGAATCAAAACGTTTAACGGGCCGCATGTGGCTCCCGGGCCGTAGTTTGCCCATGCCTGGTTTAAATAGTCCCTCGAAATATAGTGAGAAGGGTTCAGTTACCCATCCTCTACCCGAGACAATAGGTCTCATAGATGGGTGGCATTTATCCTTATGGAGCTTAGGTAACCTATATAAAACAGGTATAACTGGATGGGCAACATATAAAAAATTGTATACTTCTTGTGAAATATTTTGAAGTTGCATTTCATATATCAAACCAGTTACTCTCTAAACAATATTATCCATACTGCTTTTACTTCTAAGTATTATCATCATTTAAAAACTCATACATAGGCATATTGTATTGTTCCAAATTCATAACAACAATGAAGCCCCTTTATCATTTTATTTAACTACTACATCTGTATTCCCCTGAAAAGCAAAGAATTAAACTCATCTTTAGAAAAATTATACCTTCTAGCAGTTTTAAATTGATTAGATAATTCATAAATCTGCTTTTCACATATATTAGAGAATGCAGTTATGACAGGAGCACTTACAGGTACAAAAGTGCTCGAGCGTTTACATCTTTGTATTTCAGTGTCATCACTCTGAAATATCAATTTCAAATTTAAAGTTCTAGTGAACGATTTTAAGTCCGTAACAGCATCAACGACAGAATCACTGATCGATGGTATGAATTGCAGACCTTTCTGCAATAACGAAATGCCAGCTACTTTCATAACCATATTAGAAAAATTCACAATTTCAGGGGCCTCATTTACCTCTTGACTGTAGAGCAACTGAGTTTGTGGCCCACAGTATCTTGGTCTTATGTCTCCTTCTCTTCTGTTTCTGTCTCTTCCTCGTGATAGATTTTGCTCTCTTGTTCCTACTTTTTCCAGTAGATCCAACTTCACGGACTCAGCACGCAACAAAAACCCTCTTCCTGATAAGAGTTAGTTGAAGTACCTTCCCTACTTTGCACAGAGGTAATCTGTTGGCAAGCTTTAATGGAACTATTCTGAACTAACAGATGATTATAGGTTCATAGGTAGGTACTAGGCTATTGGCCCTAGGGCCTATATAAGCCTAGCCAAACGGTACCCTGGCTTTTGCCACTCAAGAAAACTATTTTCCTGTGCCCCTGTGAAGCAGAGCCACAGAAGTGATCCCTGGGTGAATTTCCTATCTCCCAAACAATCAAGATTTTTCTTGAAGAGTGCTAATGAGGAGCTTTGTTTGATACAGATAGGTAGTTTGTTCCAGAGTATGGGAAGTCTCTGAGACAGGAATCTATCCCTCCTGCATGTTCTGTTTATTGTGGTGACAAGGTTTAGGTCCCTAGAGCGTGTAGCTCAGAGGGACTGGGATTTCTTTAAGTGGAGCATGTCCAACAGCTCTGGGTTTGACATAGCTTTGTATGTTAGGCAGAGATCGCCTCTGAGCAGGCGATATGCGACAGAGTAAAGCTGGAGTTTTTTGAGATGGTCTGCGTAGGGCATCTGTTTGAGGCCGGTAATCTTCTTTGTGAGGTATTTCTGTGGCCTTTCCAGTTGTTGTAGATGTCTTGTGAGGTACATACCAAAAGGGACGTTGTACTCTATAATGGGTATAATGAGTGATGAGTAGAGGGGAACAATGACCTCTTTTTTCCTGGATGAGAAACCTTTTGTGATGAGGTGTAGAAGGACTTCCTGACTACTGTGGCAATGTGATTATCAAAGGAGGGACTACTGTCCACCTGTGTCCCAAGGTCTCATCACACTTTCGGTGTTAAGTAGACTACCACCTATGTGGTAGTTCATGGGTACATGTTTTTTACCAAAAGGGATGACAGTGCACTTTTTGGCATTGAGCTTGAGGCCATGGCTTTGACAACAGGCATCTGTCTCAGTGAGGCCCTTTTGTAGGATGTCCACATCCTTAGGAGATTTGATTATGGCTCCTAGTTTGCAGTCATCTGCGAACTTTGTCAGCCAAAGACCTTCTGTGTTAGCTTGTACTTCAGAGAAGTAGATACCAAACAGGAGAGGACCTAGGACTGAACCCTGTGGTACTCCACTTGTCACTGGTCTGAAGTTGGATTTAGAGTCTGCTACTTTCACAGTGTGGGTTCGGTCAGTGAGCCAGTTGGCAACCCATCTTGTGACATAGGGATTTATACCTAGTTTAGTGAGTTTGTCTATAATTCCAGAGTGGGGGATGGTGTCGAAAGCCTTGGCGAGATCTAGATAGGCTGTGTGTACCACCTTACCCTCATCTACAGCTTTGGTGACCACTTCAAAGAAGTCTATCAGGTTTAGGAGACATGATCTGCCTTTTACAAACCCGAACTGGGTAGGGTCCAGAGTTTGGAGATTACAAATGCCATTGTTTATAAGTTCCATGATGATACGCTCCATAGCCTTGCAGACCAGGCTTGTCAGGCTAATGGGGCGGTAGTTCCCGGGGTCCGTGGTGGCTCCCCCTTTGTGGAATGGGATAACCGTTGTGCGCCATTCAGTGGGCACAAAGCCTGAGGTGAGGCTATGATTGAACATGGTACTTAGGTGGGGTTCCAGTTCGTTCTGTAGTTCTGCAGCCTGGGATGTTGTCAGGTCCCATGGATGCGGTGTTCTTGGCTTTGGAGAGAGTGTTTTTTACCTGTGCAGCCATGATTTCGGGTACTTTGCATTCTTCTGGTATACAGATGGGCCCTTTAGGGGATGAGAGAGGGGTAAAGTTAGCACGGAACCTATCTGCCAGGATGTTGTCAATATCACTTGGTTCTGTATATTTAGTGCCGTTGTGCTGTAACTCAGAGCAGATCTGAGTGTTGCCATTGAGATTCTTAACATAGTTATAGAATGCTATGTGGTTGTCTTTAGAATCAGTGGTTATTTTGTTTTCGTAACTAGCTTTGGAGGATTTTATGAGAGATCTCAGCTTCTTACTGAGGCTGACCACATAGTTCCTCCAATCATGGGTTTTTACTCTTTTTTGCAACAGTTTCTTTCTTCTGTTGTAGAGTTTGTTTATAGCAGGGGACCACCAGATTGGCTTCCTTTTTTTGGAGGATAGCATCTTGGTTCTGTTAGGGATTACATGATCCATGCACTTGTGTAAGTGCTTATAAAGTGCAACTGTAAAGGATTCAGCAGTCATATCTCTATTGTCCATCAGCATGGGTGTCGTGAAATTTGCCACTTCTGTCTTAAGAATCATGAAGTTGGCTTTGGAGACATTTTTTATGGTGGTTTCCCTAATGGGGGGGGGGGTGGAGCTGGGATGTGGATGTCTAGGGTGATTTGCTTGTGGTCGGATCTGACCAACGAGGAATTGACCTCTGGTGTGGAACCCATGTTGGTAATGACCAGGTCTAGGATACTGCTGCCCCTGGTGGGGGTGTGGATAAGTTGATCCAAGGCATTGGAATTTATGAATTCCAGAAAACGTTGAGTACAAGAGTTGGTACACGAGTAGTTTTCCCAGTTAATGGTGGAGTAGTTTGCCCATTATTAGGGTGATAGGTTGTACCCTAATATTTTCCACTGTATCAAGAAATGAGGAGTGGGAATCCTGGGGCATGGTGGGGGATCTGTAGCAAGCTACAATTTGCATTGCAGTCTTGCCCAGAGTTAGTTGCACTTGGATAATCTCAGATGCATTATGCCGAACAACTAGCCTGGAGGTGTGGATATCCTTAATGAATATGGACACGCCTCCGCCTTTAGTGCTTCAGTCCAAGTTAGGTGGCTGAAAGGTATGGTATGAATTATAGCCTGGTAATGCAGGGGTGCTCTCTGGAGCCTTGAACCAGGTCTCTGTCACTGCACAGATGTCAATGTTCTCCATTTTAAGGAGTGCCTTGAGTGAGTGCATTTTGAGGTTTAGACTTCTAGCTAGATTATTCAAATTATTCATAACAGGAAATGAGGCATCTGGCAATCTTATGTCATCATGTTTACACAGTGACCTACCAGTCATTTTCCTGCTATAAATATTGTAGAAGTATCTAACCTCCTTAGGTCATGAGAAAATATTACCTTTCTTAATGTCATTCAAATCTCGAATGAGCTTACATTTTTTTTAGTCTGTTCAAGCTGTTGCTCATACATATGTAACCACTCAAGCATATAATTAAAATAGTAAGATTCATCTTTAAAACAAGCCAAATTCAAAACACTGTCTTCTAACACAACAATCTAATTTTGTAAGCTCTCTCAGTATCAATAAAGAATTAATTCATTAGTCCCATACAATCTGCACTTACCTTCAAGTTAAATTATTTCCATGTTTTCAATAAAGCTGGATATATATTACCATAAGTTGGTATTTTCAGTTTCCTCAGGCCACAAGGTATAGCACCAAGTTCTATATATGCCTGTAAACTCAATCGCTGCCACTGAAAACATTTAAACGTTTGTACTTTCTTTTCAAGTGATGAAATTTGCTGGAAAAATGTTCTCCTGGTTAACATCTGTTTTTCACAGGTAAAGACGAATTTGTCACCTCTTACAAAAGAGGATTAAAGTGAATTTTCAATAACTCATTCAGATGCCGATTCATGTTAATTAAATTGGGATTTTGATGTTGTGCTGTCTGTGTATCAGGGAAGTATTCCATAGTACAAACAGCAATGGCTAGGATTGAGTAAATGAGATCAACACCACCAACAACAAATACAATCTGTACAAAACAATGAGGTCTCAATGCCAAAGTAAATTTCAAAAATTTCAAACTTTAATCTTAAGTAAACCAACACGGGGATGGAGAAAGGAGATTCTGCTGGGATGACTGATTTAGGGATACCGGCAATAAAATAATGACATTAAAGAAACAACTGACCCAGTCTTCTATGCCATTCCAAAGGTACATAAGAATTTGCAGAATCCTCAGGTAGTCCAATTATTTCAGGGGTGGGTTATTTGCAAAATGCGTTTTTTTTTTTATTCTCAGTTTAAATATTGTTGAGATTGGTACCTGCCCATATTAGTAATACTCAAGAGCAGTTTGAAGCATTAAAAGAATTCATCTGGGAAGAAGATTATTATTGAGAGACAGTGGATGTAAATTCATTGTATACTAATATACAACATAAATGGGGACTTGAGGCAGTGGAAAATATATATGATGGGGTTGGGAACCAGTACATCCTTTTTTGGAACCTGTACATCTTTTTTTTTGGGGGGGGGGGTTGTACATCCGTTTTGATTTCTCTTTTGGAATTTTGTTTGACTCAATTATTTTGTTTCGAGGATGAAATTTTTTTATAGGTGAAGGGCACAGCTATGGGATCATCCTTTTCCCCAACTTATGCCATATTATAATTGGGTGACTTTCAAAGGAAGTTTTAGTAACTTACAATTTATTTTTCTGAACATGTGGTTTTGTTTAAAAGGTATATAGATTTAATTTTTGTATGCAAGGGTGGTGTGTATAAATGTTTGGAACTTTTTGAGGTTTTGAATAAAAATCCCCATGATCTAAAAGTTTCTTAGGAATTAAACAGAACGTTTATTAACTATCTAGAAGTCACATTATATGTGGAAGGGGAGAAAAGTGTTAAAATATAAACCTTTTATAAAAGAGATGGCAGTAAATAACTTTTTATATGCAACTAGCATGCATCCTCCACATTGGATATATTCATTACCTTATGGAGAAGGAGAATTTAAGAGAGTTTTAAAAATACATCAGATGAAACTTTAAGAGGGCAAGAATAGAGTAGGGCAGAAAGTAGACTTAAAGATCAAGGCTATACAAGGGCACAAATTAATAGAGCTAAAAAAAGACATTTGGAAGGTAGAGAGATGAGAAGACATAATGTAGGATTATACAATGAGACCACTGATAGAAATATAGCAAGTAGCAAAGAAAATTAGCTTTTTTTTCAAAGTACTCTTTCTCTCATATTTTGGAGATTATTAGGGATCTGTGGCATGCAGTTTGTGATGACATGGTAGGGAAACTTTTTCCTAAAAATGTTACTTTTTCTTAGGGGAGATGCAATAATTTGAAGGATATTTTGAATTTTGTACATAAACAACAAACTCCATTATTAGAGTTTATGGGCACAATTACTTGTGGCCATTGTAAAGTATGTTCTAAAGTTAAAAATCTTACTGGAACAGAGATTAATGAGAGGAAGTTTGTTGCGAGTCCAGCGAGGTGGTGTATATACTACTGGATGGGATTGTAGGTTTCCAGATTGGTATGTGGGGCAAACAAAACATATTTTTAAAGTCTGCATTTTGGAGCATTTTGGTGACATTAGGAATCAAAATATGAAAAGTCCAGTAACAGAACATTTTATTAAGGAACACACAGGATCAGATGCTGGGTTCTTTTTAATGTGTTGGTATAGCCCTTTCTTCCTAGAGAGGATGATTTTGCTGGTAAATTAAATGACTTGGAAATGAAAATGATATTAAATTATAGAACTTTATCCCCTAAAGTTTTAAATTAAGAAGTTAGTGTGTTTTTAAATGTATTTGAATAAATTATGTTGACAGTAATTCTAAAGGAATTTGATATTTAAATGTATTTTCCTGTGTAAATTAATTGTTTTATTTTAAGTGGGTTATTACCTGCATAAAAGCAGTCAGTTAAAGCTTTGATGTCATATCCTGTGAAGGCGAATGGCCAAGGTACCAGTTGGTTGCATACTGAGCAGCTTGGATTCTATTTGTTTTTTGCGCATTACTACACATGCAGCACCAATGAAATATTCCTGAAAGATGTTAGTGGATGCATTGTATGATGTAAACATAAAATGTGGAAACAAAGCCTAAACGCAGTTCTAAAATGTAATACATCTAGGTAGAGATAGAGGTAGAGGTAATTACTTGGACAGCTTTAGCAAGAATAACATAGGATCTGATGGCCTTGCTATGGGAACACTTCCCTTTAGGAAACATCACCAAGGAGAACTCTTCCTTCAGGAGGGGCATGCCCGTCCTTCCCTGCCACTCATCAAACCTGGGTCGGCCGAGCCATAGTTAGGGCTTTACCACTCTACTCCACTGAAGCAGCTTTCCCTTATCTCTTTTATTAAGATGCATGCATTTCACTCTACAGCAACAGAAAAAATAAAGCAATACGGCAAAAAGTAATTTATAGATACCAGTTTTAACCTATTCAGTAATTATGAAGAAAGATGCCCTGTTAAGCACATATAAACGGACATAATGTATTAATTAACAGTATCTAAATCAAGGACTATGATAACTCTTGGAATAAGCCTGTACAAATGAAGAGCTGAAAGCAAAGCTAACCAATATCAGATGTGGTCAAGTTCAATAAAGATTAAAAAAGCAAATAAAAAAAGAGGGCAGTAATGAGTTGGGTTGTAGAGATTAAAAGTACAAGGACCAAATTAAGAAATGAACAGGGAAGGGCATAGACATCAGCAACACTTGGAAAGACTTGACATACCAAATGCATTCCTCCATCAGCATCTTCATATGCAAAGAAGATGGAATCTGTTGTTAGTTGTAGCCATATTCTGTTTGGGTAGGTGCTGACAAATGTTCCCATTGCTAATGCTGAATGAAGCTGTGGGGCTAAAGCAAATAAAACAGTCTTAAAAGACATTCTGCATTACAAAAACTTTTACCATAACAACTCAGGCAACAGAAGGTGGAAAGGGCAGTCACCAAGTTTAGGGAGCCTATAACAAAAAAGATAACATGAGACCCTGTAGAAGTATTAGACATATTTTGGAAATGTTATGAAAATTTGTATAAAAGCAGAGAAATATGGAAATTAGGAAAAGGTACAAATGGAAATTTTATGGAAGAATTAAATATGCCAAAGTTAGAGGTAGAATGAGGCTCAATTACTAATGGTTAGGACAGGAAGAGATGAGATAAAAATGGCTATGTATAACCAATCTACAGGAAAGTCTCCAGGAATAAATGGTATTCCTGTGGAAGTTTGGAAGTTAGGAGGGAAAAAACTGATAAAGATCTGGAAGGTTTTGTTTAACAGTATTTTAAGAGGGGGAGAAGTACCAGCATCCTGGAAGGAGGAGGTGGTAATGGTAATACCTAAAGAGGGTAACGGTCCATCAGATCCAGCCTCATACAGGCCCATTTCAATACTAAACCATGAATATAAAGTGTTTGTCTATAATGGCTAAAAGAATGCAAAAGTGATACCAAAACTGATAGATACAGATCACTGTGGTTTTATGGAGGGATGGCAAAGATTTGATAATATTAACAGAACATTGATGATCCAGGGAGAAGCAGAATGTAAGAAAGTACCACTTTTACCGGTAGGTCTTGATGCAGAGAAAGCATTTGACAGAGTAGACTGGGACTTCATGAGCAGGGCAATGGAAGCATTTGCTTTCCCTGATACAACTGTAAGATTGATTAGAAGAACATATGATGGATAGGAGCCATGAATTAAAGTGATTGGGGTCTTCTCCAATAATTTCTGCTTAAGTAGAGGAACCAGGCAGGGTTGTCTGTTTTCCTCTTTGTTGTTTGCATTATATTTTGAACCACTGGCAAAGAAAATAAGGGACTCAGAAATTCAAGGATATAATTGATATGGTAGTCACAAAAAGCTGGCTCTATCTGCAGATGATATTATTTTATACTTGACAAAACCAGAAATGGACATTTCAGTGTTGTGGAACATTTTAAGACAGTTTCAAATCTTCTCGGGATACAAAACTAATGAAGCTAAAACAAAGGCAAAAGCGGTAAATTATGCACCCACACATGAATTTGTCCAACAATATCCATATTTATGGGGACATGATAAAAAGAAGTATTTAGGAGTATGGATTAGAAGTGACTCTGTGGTGGCAGCTAAGGATATGTGGGAAGAGACTAAACAGAAGGTCATACAAAAATTGAGAAACTGGAAGTTTTGTTATATGGATATGGATACTAAGATACAAGTCATTAAAATGTTTTTAGTACCTTAGTCTTATACACAGGTTCACCTCACAGCAAGAGGTTCTCTGGTTCAATTCTCAGCTGGGGTGCCTTCTGTGCGGAGTCTGCATGTCCTCCCTGTGATCACGTGGGTTTCCTCCGGGTGCTCTGGTTTCCTCCCACTTCCCAAAGACATGCAGTAGGAGGGTTGGACACTCTAAATTGGCCCTAGGTGTGAGTGTGTGTGCCTTCTGTGGAAAGTTGGGCGCTGGGCTGGCAACTCGACACTGTAAAACTCCACTGCCAATCATGAAAGGACAGATGATCTACTGTGGCGACCCCTAACCGAGAAAAGCTGAAAGAAGAAGAAGTAGTCTTATACACAGGTCAAGCATACTTTCATCAACTGCAGGAGAAGTTGTGGAGAGCAGTTAAAAAAAGAGTTGAAAGATTTTTTCTGGGAAGGGAAGACAGCAAGGGTCAAGTGGGATTAGCTGATTCTACCAATAGAGCAGGGTGGACTACAATTACTTAATTTGAGGTGGTATTTTAGAGCAACACCGTTAAGGCTCTTATACATAGCACAAGCAGAAAACTATAATTCAAAGTGGAAAGGAATGATGTTGACACAGGAAGGAAGCTCAAGAAATAAGGAAAGATTGGGATTTTGGATGCAGACTCTTAAGGAGAACAACCAAAACCATAAAGAGTATTATATTCATAAAACAGCAGGGAGTATTCTAAGAACCAAACCACCACGAGAACGGAGAAAAGAGATTTTGCAGCTAGGGATGACTGTGTTCAGGTATACAGATAACAGGCAAGAGAGGACTGGAATTTATTGGAATAAACTGGCAAAGGAACCAAGGTACTGGGAGCAAATAACTAGAAAGGGAAAGGTAATAGAATGGGAAGAGGCAAAGAATTTATTTGGACTGCAGGTTAGAGATTGCATTCCCTGTCAAAGACTGATATCAGAGTATAGGCAAAGAGAAAGAAATAAGGGGTTCCTAAATGAAAGACCAGCACTGTTAGAGTTTTTAATAGCATCTAGAATGGAAGCTGACATTAAAAAAGGAATAATTAGTAAGGCATATACAATATTACATGATAATTATAAGAATCAATCAGAGGAGCATAGAAAGAATTGGCAAGAGAGATTGGATAAGCAATTTACAAAGAAACAATGGAGGAATATATGTACATCTCCCAAATATGCAACAAAGTCTAGAAGATTTAGGATCTTTGCCTGGAAAAGTTTACATAGGTATTTTTATACCCAAAGTACACTCCAAAGAATTTTTCCTCTAGCAAATGTTGGAGGTGTGATGGGCAAGAAAGAGGTAGCAGGGGACATATTTTTGGGCTGTAATAAGCTGGCAGACTTTAGGGATTCCCTGCAGACTGCTCTGTTGGAGATGCTTGGACTGACTGGGGAGATAATTTTTTGAGTTATGCTACAGAATCAGAATTGCCTGCACATAGTAAAGCCTTGTTGAGTTTAATTATGCTGGCTGCCAAAAAAGCAATTGCTACAAAATGGAAATCAAAGTCTAGACCAACTTTACTAGAAGTACTGAATATAGTAACAGAGATAAAACAACTGGAATTGGAATCTTTAGAAAAGGAAAGGAGCAAACTACATAGGAACAAATGGGAATTGTGGGAACAATATATGCACTGAAGGAACGAGTTTTAAGAGGCAGCATTTGAATGAGCCATATAATGCTTAACTGACAATGACTGGATGGTTTATAAGTGACGTATAATGTTTGCAACTGCAGTTGTTGCAACAGTGACTGTGATATAAATGTTTGCAACTAAAGTGGTGTCACCTTTTATGTTTTTCCTTTATATAAATATGAGATTGCCCTTGTCATATGTGAAAATTTAATAAAGGTGTTTGTTAAAAAAGACATCCTGCATTGTAGTATCTATGAGTAGAAAGTGAAAAGAAACTGGACAACAGTTCAGCATACTTCTTTGCTCCTCTCCTTAACACAACTCTGAACACTAGTCCGATTTCCAATAGGTGTAAGGAGGTTAGTCCATCCCCATTTATACACAGCTTACAAACTAGAACCAGAAGTCCATTCACTGATTATCCTGATGATAGTGATATTATGAATTAGGCCCATAAAAGACTAACCTGATATCAGCTACAGAAAAACAAAAGAAACCATACTGAAGGCCTTGAGTTTGTCAGTGAAATGTTAAACAGTCTATGACAGAATGGGTTTATTACTTACCATACAAGTTTCTAGAATTCTAAGATGAGAAGACTAGCATCACTATAGATGTCACATAGCAGAATCTCAGGAAGGTCTCTTGGTATGACGCTAGACAATCTCAGGACTATGGAAGGTCACCAACTGAGCTCCAGAAAGATTGTTTCCTGATTACCTAATGCTCAGTATGTCCATCGACATCTAATGCTATCAACAAGGTCTATATGTAGGATGATGAATGATGTTGCCATCAATTACAAAGAATGACAGCACAGCAGGTCTTCTTATGACAGGCTAGTGGTGGCTGAACCAACAGCAATAGGGCTACAGTGGCTGCCTATCACAGTAAATACAAACCAGCTACTTATACGGCACAGAAATCATGTGCACAAAGGCTAAATCAGCATTAGTAGCATACATGGATAAAGCCCTGACTATGACTCAAACCCAATTTCCGTTAGTGGCTCAAGCAGTGCATCCAAGTTAGGGAGAAAGGAGGGCTTGAGCTAGTCATGTACTGCATAGTACCCCCTAGAGGAGGGGCAGGAATGTAAATACATGCTTGGGGGTGAACATCAACCTTAAGCCAGAGATTAGAAGAAGCCTTCTTACAGAATGTGCAGCATGTGTATCCAAGTGGAAAGCCAATGTAAGCCTCAATGGTGGTGTAGATCACCAGCACACCTCCCACCACAGCTTACAGTTAGGCCATCACAATAATGCCCACATTACCAGGATACTGGCAAATGCACAAATCATCCTCTTGTGACTACCTGGATGATGCCCCCCCCCTTCAGACAGCTCTCACCCTGAACCCTGGTAAACTCCCTGAAGATGGAAATAAATGGGCGTGTCTGATCAGAGTCATGATGGCTGGCAGGCACAGGGGCAAAAAACATACAGAAAAAATGCACAAAAAATACATGGGATATAGAAATGAATGACTATCCCTGTGTGAATCAGGAGCACACTAAACAGCAGGACTGGTGTGAGACATAAGCTAAGGTGGAAGGTCAACCTGCGTCCTTAAGAAAACTTCAGTGTCTTTAGGGACTTCTGTGTTGAGTGTAAGATGTGTTTACTCCAATGAAGAACTTCTAACATTTAAAAAAAGCTATTAAACAGAATGCCACTTGATTTCAGACTATAAAACTAACAAAAGAAAATACACTGACAGTAGAGTTAATAATGAAGTTTATACTGGCAGCAAGGAAGAAAAAGAAATAAATGAAAAGAGCAACAACTGCCTCCATCACATTGTTCCTGTGTGAAACATGGCAGTGCTACATATAAAGACATCCAGCAGCCTATTTCAATGGCCAGCAGTTCAGCAAGAAATTCCAAATTATCATGTCTGAACTAACTAAAATAAGTTAACAGCAAAGTAAGAAAGCCACAAACTCAGAAAATATCCATGGGGAAAAAAAAAAACAGCGATGTAAGTGGATGTAATATTGGCTGTAAACTGTGTGGTACCAAATCCGTAGAAAAAAATCACGAGCACTCCTTCAAAAAACTAATTTATTAAACAAAGCTCTTTCATCCTATTCAATAGCGGGACTTCACCAGAGTAATTAGAACAACATCAAACAAATGTTTAAAAATCCAAAAGCCCACAAAGTTACTATGTTACACGTTCTTCACTGGATTTAAAGTGACAGTGCAAAATTAAAAGTACATCTTTACAAAAAATGTAACAACATATAAAATTCTAATGTATATGCCATCTCTAAAAGTTAATGCATTCCTTAAAAGGTAGTACATTTTAGAACCCTACTTGGAAGTTTTTTCTTTTCTTTTTTGAACATTTTAAGTCATTTTAAAATACAAAATTAAAAATATTGTTCACAAAACGACTAAGAATCACCTAAACAACCTCATTATGGATCTAATTTCTAAGTGTCCTTAATTTCAAGAAACAAGAAAGGGAGATAGAGTCATTAAGGCCATTAGGACCAGTGGCATTAGTCTTGAGCTGCCAACTCTTTCTGTTTACATTCAGGTTGGACCTTCCATGGCCCCCTCTACTATCCAACTGCATAATATATATATAATAAAAAAGCAAAAGGCATGACGCTCATTGGCCTGAATGAGTCTCCATAGGGCATTCCTAGTTTCCTTCCTTTTGATTTCCCTCAGATGTTCATATATCCTGTCTTTAAGTGCCTTTTCGGTCTTACCTATACAGAACGAGGGGCATTTATTACAAGCTGTATAAGCAACTTTTTCAGTTCCACAATTACATCTGGAGGGACACCTAATTTTCCCATACCCAGCTACGTAAACAAATGGACAATTTGAACACCTACCACATTTAAGCATTCTGGGAGACCTAGTCATTGTACAACCGTAACTTTTAGGGTATTCCAAATAGTTTTTAATATTTCTATCCTTCCTAAAAGTAACTATGAGTCCTGGCCTTAACTTAACCATAATCAACCCCCCTTATGCAAGATTTTCCAATTTCCAATAGTTGTTGATGCTTGCGATTGTCTTCTACGGACTTGGTACCACACACTTTACAGCCAATATTGGTACAGGATATACGAACATCTTAGAAAAATCAAATGGAAGGAATGCCTGATGGAGACACATTCAAGCCAATGAGGGTCATGCCTTTCGTTTTTTTTTTTTTTATTATATATATTATGTAACTGGATAATAGAGGGTGGTCATGGAAGGTCCAACTTGAATGCAAAGAGGAAGAGGGCAGACCACGAATAACGTCACTGGTCCTAATGGCCTTAGTGACTCTGTCTCCCTTTCTTTTTTCTTGAAATTAAGGACATGTAGAAATTATATCAGTAATGAGGTTGTTTAGGTGATGCGTATTGGATCTATGTGTTTTGTGAACAATATTTTTAATTTTGTATTTTAAATTTAATTTATATGTTCAAAAAAGAAAAAAACTTTCAAGTAGGGTTCTATAATGTACTACCTTTTAAGGAATGTATTAAATTTTTAGGGATGGTATACACATTAGAAGTTTATATGTTGTTACGTTTTTTGTAAAGATGTATTTTATTTTGCACTGTCACTTTAAATCCTGTGAAGTGGAACATATTAACTTTGCGGGTTTTGGGGTTTTTAAACGTTTATTTGATGTTATTCTAATTACTCTGATGACGTCCCGCTATTGAATGGGATGAAAGCACTTTGTTTATTAATAAATTTGTTTTTTGAAGGAGTGTTCATGATTTCTTCTATAGATTTGATACCACACAGTTTACAGCCAATACTGGTAGCACTGACATCACTGTTTTTTTCCCATGGATATTTTCTGAGTCTGTAGTTTTCTTAGTTTACTGGTTGTATGTTCTGCTGTGGATACTTGCGAGTGATATCGGCTCTTATATTTACACAAGGGGGCAGGAGCATCAGTCACACATGGATGTTTTTGGAGCGTTTGGATTCTGGCATCAGAGCACTTACTCAACTTATACAAGTTATGAATTAAAGGTTTAAGTTATTAACATCAGGGATTGGTTATTTGCAAAACACTGTCGCTACAATGTCAAATGGAGGACTGGAGCAATGGATTGAGGTACTACCTCATGGACAACCAGACACTTATTAATAATGGTTTGGATAATTCCTTTAACACTCACATCAATGTACATGCCCCCGGTGGCACTGTTGGGCTTCACAATTGAAGTCGGCTGGTTGGATGCTTCAATAACACTATTGTGTTCAGGCAGGCGGCCCAGGTGGATGAATACAAAGGTGTTAGCACAACAACTAAAGACCTTTGAAAATAAACTTACTTAATACCGCAAACTTCAAGCAGAGAACTCATATTTCCGTGAATGCATCAAGTCGGGTGTTGTGCCAAAAGGACTAAAATCATGGAAATTCCCTTCTGGTTTGGTGGAAGGGTCAAGTTTACATCAGGATTTATTGAAGGTATTCGACAAACAAGGTTTTGAACTAATGAACTGCTTATGCGGTACAGCCAGTTGAGTTTAGAGCAACTGGAAACAGAAATTACCATGCCTGATGACAACATGTCCAAAGATTTGGCTTTTTAACTACACAATATGGACTATGATCTGATTTTCCAGACAGTGTAAAAAAAGTGAGGTAAGAACTAGAAAAGAGAAAAAACTGTTGCATAACACATATGATTATAAAAACAATAAAGCATACCCAGCAACTTCTAAGTTGTCTAAAACCATTTCCAATAATGGACAGCCCACCTCTGAAGTTGTACATAGAGACAATGTCACGGCCCCTGAACCCCCTTTAGATTTTCCACCCCTACAGAGATCCGAAAGAATACAGAATCAGAGAAGGGGCCAACAGGGAGGTGGTCAGGGATACCACCATCAACAACCTTATTCAAGGAACTTTCAACCTCCCCCAACGAGGAGATGAAGGAATTATTAATAACTAATGGACTGGACATTGTTTTTAACTGGAGTAATGACTTTAAAATTCATAACTTCAGTTTGGTGGCATGAACATAGGACCATTCTTCACTATTTGCAAGAGGTCTTCCATTTTTACCCTCTAGATCTGGTAATTTGGCCCAAGCTATTATTGATCTTAAAACGTTTACTTGTAAATTGAATTTTAACATTTTACTTAGTGGTGAAAATGTAAACCAAATGGATGTTAGTATTTTAAAGAAACACAGTGTTTTCAATCCACCCCTCAGCCCAACTATTTCCCTTTATGAAAAAATATACGAATACGATTTAAGGAAATTGTTTAGGTGCAACACACAGAGGGGTATAACAATTTGTCTGATATTGTGTGGAACTTGCTCAATGAAATTACTAGTAACAGAACTATTAGAAGTATGAAGCCAGATAAGGGAGTGGGAATCATTGCGATGGACCAAATAAATTATGTAAACAAACTGGAGGCCATTTTATTTACAGACCAGTATGAAGAAAGCAGTAAAAACCAGTTAAATACTGAATATGCTAAGGTTGATGGGGCCCTTTATGATCTACTGCTTGATGAATTACTTACCACTGATGAATATAATTTCATTAAGAACGATTTTCCATGGATCTCATCTATTTTTGCAATACCCTAGAATTCATAAACATCTGTATAATCCCCCTTACAGCCACTAGTTGATTCAAATGGATCTAAAACACACAGTATAAGTCAACTACATTGACAATAAAATTAGAATAATGTTTTGAACAATGAATTACATATACTCAAAGATTCTTGGGATTTCCTTAAAAAGATCCCCAAGTAAACAGGTGGTGACAGATTAATACTGGTTACAACTAATATAAAGGACCTTTTTCTGTTATACCACACAACACTGGTAAAGATTGGTTTATGTCTTATCTTACTATGTATACTAGTTTAGATAACGTGTTTAAGTGGTTAACTAGTCTAATAGAAACTGTATTGAATTCCAACTATATATGGTTTGAGGGCTCATTACATAAGCAAGTACAAGGTGTGGCAATGGGGGTAGTGATTATTTTTGCGATTATTTTGGTATATTGGGAGCACAATTATGCGTTCAACAGTGTTTTTCAGGATGTTGGAGCCTCTATGGGTGATATTTGGATTTTGGCGTGACTCAGATGACAGATTAAATGAGTTTTTTTCTTATATCAATAATAGTACTGAATTCTTAGAATTTACTACGACTAAATCTTTGCAGGTCATTAATTATTTAGATGTTCAGTTGAAAATTAACACTATAGAAGGCTGTTTTACATCCACCCGGCATAGAAAGTCTACTTACTCCAACTCTCTGCTACACTTTGAAAACTGGCACCCAATCCATCAGAAGAAGGTCCTAATTAAGGGACAGTTGTTGCGGTTAACATGGATGGTGTCAGAAGCAGAGTCGTTTTTGGAGGACTGTCTAATTTTGAAGGAAATGTTGTTGAATAGGGGTTATCCCCTTGGATTTTTTGATAAAATTTTTCACGTGTATCAAAAAAGAAATCATTTGACATACAATCCCCTTTTAGGGACTGGTAGTGTGGTTACTACGCCATGTGCAGTTAGAGACACCACATTTAACAAGGGCTGCATTCTTACTTATAACCAGGAGGGTAGATGTGTACAACTATTGGAAAATCTTGCAAATGGGAAGTTGAATATGGCTAAGTTAGGGCCATGTCGCATAATTACATTTAGGATGGATAGAAATATTAAAAACTATTTGGAATACCCTAAAAGTTTTGGTTTTATAATGACTAGGTCTCCCAGGATGCTTAAATGTGGTAGATGTTCAATTTGTCCCTTCATTTAAGAGGGGGGAATTTATAAACCTAGTTGAGTATGGAAAAATTAGGTGTCCCTCCAGATGTAACTGCAGAACTGAAAAAGTTGTTTATACAGCTTGTTGTAATAAATGCACCTCGTACTATATAGGTAAGACCAAAAGAGGACTTAAAAGACAGGATATATGAATATCTAAGGGAAATCAAAAGGAAGGATACTAGGAATGCCCTATGGAGACACATTCAACCCAATGAGGATCATGCTTTCACTTTTTTATTACATATATTATGCAGTTGGATAGTAGAGGGGGGCCATGGGAGGTCCAACTTGAAAGTAAACAGAGTGGCAGTTCAGGACTAATGCCACTGGTCCTAATGGTCTTAATGACTATCTCCCTTTCTTGTTTCTTGAAATTGAGGGCACTTAGAAATTAGATCTATAGTGAGGAGAAATTAGATCTATAGTGAGGCTGTTTAGGTGAGTCTTATTGGATCTGTGTGTTTTGTGAACAACATTTTTAATGTATTTTAAAATTACTTACAGTGTTCAAAAGAGAAAAAACTTTCAAGTAGGGTTCTATAATGTACTACCTTTTAAGGAATGTAGTAACTTTAAATGATGGTATACACATTAGAATTGTATATGTTGTTACGTTATTTGTAAAGACATACTTTTAATTTTGCACTGTCACTTTAAATCCAGTGAAGGGAAGTGTAAAATAGCAACTTTGCAGGCTTTTGGGTTTTCAAACATTTGTTTGATGTTGTTCTAATTACTCTGACGACGTCCCGCTACAGAATGGGATGAAAGCAGTTGGTTTGTTTAATAAATTAGTTTTTTGAAGGACTGCTCATGATTTTCGTCTACGGATTTGGTACCACACAGTTGACAGCCAATATTGGCATCACTTTTTTTTTTTTCACGGATATTTTCTAAAATAAGTTAACATCTGACTGAAATAAAGGAAGTCTATACATCTGATGTTTTGGGAATTAAAAGGTATGCCACTTTATTCTGATAAAATCCAGGAAATTATTGGAGATATCAAAGAAATCATACAGTATCAGAGAAATCATACAGTATTAACCATGAGGGTTAACTTTGAGCCGTTAGAACTAAAATGTCAAGATCCTGAAGACACAGCATGAAGGAAAAACATAAGGTTTCCAGGAGTCCCCCAAAAGGCAGAAAATAGAGACTAAGTATTTTATAAAAAAAAAAAAAAAAAAAAAAAACAGCCTGACCAAGTGGTGTGATACACCACTACAGGGATGTCTCAGAATGGGTGCAGAGAAGAATGTACCTGCAGAAGCAAGAAGGAATGCCCCAGGCCAGATTTTGGCAAGGTTCAATACCTACACACTGGAAGTGTGAAAATCAATGTGGACATCATGAAAAGTAGTAAAAATGGACATGAGTAGGACATATT
Source organism: Protopterus annectens (assembly GCF_019279795.1). Taxonomy (NCBI): domain Eukaryota; kingdom Metazoa; phylum Chordata; order Ceratodontiformes; family Protopteridae; genus Protopterus; species Protopterus annectens. The sequence continues at coordinate 382,043,592 of NC_056737.1, read as the reverse complement.
ACGACAATGATTATTATGCTGCTAACTGGAGGCTGAGATTGGCATTTTTACCAGTAATTAGACCTTGCTGCCAGTTTGGATTAAAATTTAGACTGAAAACTAGCTATATTTAAGACTACCTTTTCTGGTGGACATGTTACCTTTCTGGGTACGGAAGAGGCAGTATTTCACTTAAACCAGGTTAGAGAGAAACATTCTACCTAAAACACACCACTGGACCAAGCATAAAGATTTTAACTGAGACAGTTATAGTCTGTGTGATGATTTTTCTTTAAATAAAAAAAGAGAAAAGTGAGAAAGCAGTCACAGTAATTGCCTTGGAATGTTTATAATGCAAATGAAGTGTTCCCTTTTCTGGGAAAATAAAAATATATTAAAGTACTGACAAAAGGGAAAAGAATGAGGCAACTTAGGCTCTGTCGTTAATAAAAATAATTTCTAATGGATTAGGTTGGTAAGAAAGAAGCTCTGAGAAAATCTTCCCTCCAAAGAAAGGGACCTACTCAGGTATAGTAAATGTACAAAAACTGAATTGTTTTCTTGTACGTATGAACTTTTAGTTATGTACTTACCATAACTTTAGATGTTTGGGATCCATCTCGCCTACATTCTGTACTGATGGGTTCGGAGCCGATCCTCGGCTCCGACTCGGCACGCTATGCTATAGAGAGAAGCCTCTCATTGGCTGAGCTATTCTATATCCCAGGATGCACCACCACTACTTCCCCAGATCTTGTTTGTCCGCACTCATGCACACACACATAACTGTTTATATAACATTGCCAGATGTTTCAAGATGAAACAATGGTACTTGGACCGTCCGGTCTCTTCTGATCTCCAAGGCAGGGGGAAGGAGGGTGGGTTATTAGGAATGTAGGCGAGATGGATCCCAAACATCTAAAGTTATGGTAAGTACATAACTAAAAGATGTTATGTGATCCTATCTCGCCTACATTCTGTACTGATGGGACAGCGTCCCTAGCACCTGATTCCTGGGTGGCTTACTGGAAAACACTCCTGAGAACTGTGGAACCAAATGAAGCTCACCCCCGAGATGCCACATCCAATTTGTAGTGGGAAATGAAGGTGTGCGGAGAAGACCATGTAGCCGCAGCACAAATGTCTCTAATGGCGAGCTTAGAATGGAATGCTATTGAAGTAGCCATAGCCCTTGTAGAGTGAGCTTTGACAGAGGTTGTAAGCTCTTTATTAGAATAGGAATAAGCCTGACTAATACAGTCCCTGATCCACTTGGCAATAGTGACCTTTGTGATGGCTTTGCCCAATTTATTGTCCGAAAAAGACACAAACAATTGATCTGTTTTCCGTGTTTGTTGGGTCCTATCTAAATAAAATCGCAATTGTCTGTGAACATCCAATGTGTGGAAGATGTATTCTGCTTTGTTTGAGTACTTTGGGAAGAAAACTGGCAGTTCTAATGACTGCTGTAGGCAAAAACTGGAACAAGCTTTAGGGACAAAGGATGGGTTAGGCCTGAGGGATACTCTATCTTTGTGAAAAACCAGGTACGGTGGTTTGACAGATAGAGCTTGAAGCTCTGAAACCCTTCTGGCTGACGTAATTGCGACCAGAAAGGCAGTTTTCCAAGAAAGAAATTTCAAATCACAGGTTGCTGCTGGTTCGAAGGGGGAGGAGGTTAAGGCACGTAATACCACATCAAGATCCCACGGAGGAGCAGGATGAGAAATCGGAGGTCGTAAAAGCAAAGCACCTTTTATGAAGGTTTTACACAATCTGTTGCTCATCAAAGGTGGGTTTATAGATTCATGAAAATTGGAAATAGCCGCCAATTGGACCTTGATAGTAGAGACTGAAGAACCTTGATTGAATAGGGAAGTTAGAAATTTCAGAACTTCTGACACCGGGACAGTGATGGGATCTAGACCCCGGAGTTGAGCCCAAATAGCAAATCTCTTCCATTTGCTAGTATACAATTTCCTAGTGGCAGACTTGTGGGCTGAGGATAATATACATACGACTTCCGGGTCTAAGGTATGATTTCTGACTATAGTCGGAAGAGGAGGAGCCAAGCTGTTAACTTCAAAGAGTGAAGGGACTGGTGGAGTTGTCCCGACTGATGAATTAATAGGTCCGGGATCTGATCCAGGAACCATGGACTGTCCAGAGCATACTTCCGAAGATAGGGAAACCATACCTGACGAGGCCAGTAAGGGGCAACTAGAATCATTTTGCTCCCTGAGTGAGTCGCCTTTTGGATCACTCTGGGAAGGAGGGGAACCGGAGGGAAGGCGTAAAGCAAGCCGGTGGGCCAAGGATGGGCTAGGGCGTCCCTGGGAATCTCCCCCGGAGCTGGAGTGAGAGAAGAATTTTCTGCACTTCGCGTTCAGAGGGGTTGCGAAAAGGTCGCAACAAGGGGTTCCCCATCTGCTGAAGATCTGAGTTGCCACTGCATCGTTCAGAGACCACTCGTGAGGAGAGAGAATAGTTCTGCTTAGTCTGTCGGCTATCACATTGGATTTCCCAGGGATATGATTCGCTACCAGAGAACGTCTGGTCGTCACTGCCCATTCCCAAACTCTCATGGCCTCTCTGCAAAGGGGGTAGGATCTGGTCCCTCCCTGTTTGTTCAGATACCAGACTACTGACATGTTGTCGGACTGAATGGCAATTACGCCCTGAGGGAGGTAATCGTGGAGGGCTTGTAAAGATAGAAGCACCGCACTCATTTCTAGAATGTTGATGTGGAGGAGACTCTCGTCGGGATGCCAATTGCCTTGGACTGACCTGCCCAGGTAATGCCCCCCCATCCCGTCTGGGAGGCGTCCGTGGTCAATGTGGCCGTAGGTGGAGGTGGAACAAAGGGTCGGCCCTGATCCAGATTGGAGGACACTAGCCACCAGCGGAGGTCCCGTTTGCAGGTTTCCGTGATCCGTATGAGATGACTGAGAGGGAGATCCTGAAAAGACCACTGGGTCGATAGAAGCCACTGGAGAATTCTCATATGCAATCTTGCTAAGGGGACTAGGAGAACAGTGGCTGACATGGAGCCTAATAACTGCAGGACCATCCTGGCTGGGGCTTTGGATTTGAGAAGTAAGGCCCGGACTTGAGCCTGTATAGTCTGTATCCTTTCTGTAGGAAGATAGACCCGCATTAGGTTTGAGTCTATCTCTACTCCGATGAACCTTATGCGCTGAGATGGCAGCAACACAGACTTTGGCCAATTGAAGGTGATTCCAAGGGAAGTGCCTAGTGATATGGTGGCTTGTAGGTTCTGCAATAGTAGACGCCTGGAGGTGGCAGTCAGGAGCCAGTCGTCCAGATACGGAAACACCTGGAATCCTAGACTCCTCATGGTGAGCAGTCACGACCGCGAAACATTTGGTGAACACCCTGGGGGCTGTGGTGAGACCAAAGGGCAGTGCGCAGAACTGAAAATGACTGTCTCCTAGGCTGAAGCGCAAATGTCTCCTGGACGCCTGATCTATCAGGATGTGATAATAGGCGTCCTTGAGATCTATGGAGCACATCCAAACACCTTTCTCCAGCAATGGGAGAATGGATTGTAAGGTGACCATTCGGAACTTGGACTTCTTGACTGAACGATTTAGGTTGCTGAGATCCAAAATGGGCCTCAAGTCCCTGGTCTTTTTTGGCACCAAAAAGAATCTTGAGTAAGTCCCTAATCCGATCTGGTCTGCGGGGACCGGTTGGATGACTCCTTTTTGAAGCAGCTTTGAGATTTCGAAGGCTGCGATTTCCCATTGACTGGGTGGCGGGTCCGGGATTTTCCTGGACGGTGGAGGGGGGTGTGAAAAGGGGATGGCGTAACCTCTGGCGATGATTCGAAGCACCCATCGGTCCTGAGTGATACCCTCCCAGGCTTTTAGGTGCCTCGAAAAACGACCCCCGACTGGCTCCGGAGCTGCACAGTCGGGTAATCCTTCAGGGATTGTGGAAGGCTAAAGAGCCACGAAAGGACTCGCAGTCTCCAGTGTTGCGGGGGCCTCTGCCGCCTCTGGGACGGCGTCTTCCAGAAAAATTTCCCCCTCCTCTGCCTCTAGAAGGGGGATCATCCTGCTGCGAGGGATAAGACTTCTGTGATTTACGGAACCACATCTTCCCTCCTCTTTTAGCCTTGAGGTAAGGCCGAAAGGGAGTGGAAAACCGTGCCCCTACGGCAGTCAAAGTCTTACCTTCTTGCTCACAGCGGGTCAATGTGTCCTTTACCTTGGGTCCAAACAAAGAGGACCCATCAAAGGGAGCGTCGGCAAAGGAAGACTTAAAGGCTTCCGCAAAATGATACAGGCGGAGCCAGGCTTGCCTCCGTAGAGCAACACCCGTACCCGCCGCTCTACTCGCCCCCTTGGCTGCATACGAAATGAGCCTCATGGACGAGTTTGATATTGATGGCAGAGTAGCCAACTGAGAGCCAACCGTCTGGGCCAGCTGCTCAGGTAGGTTACCCAAGAGGGTACCTGAAAGCTCCTTGATCAGATCCCTCTGAAATCTAGTGAAGTGCGTCAAATAGTTCAGGGACCTTAAAGTAAAGGCCGCTGAACTGAGGGTGCGCTTCCCGTACCGGTCCATGCTCCTAGACTCCTTATTAGGAGGATGGACAGACGTCGAAGCCTCTGCTACATCTTGTTGGGTAGCAGATGCCACCACCAGGGCATCTACAGCCACACCTTTGGTCAGAAACGCCTTCTCTGGGGGTGCTGATAAGAATTTATTTGGGCGAGCAGGCACCGGTTCCACAGAGTCTGGATGCTCCCACGCCCTTCGACAGATCAAATCTAGGAGCTCGTCGAAGGGCGGAGACACCCAGGAGGCGGAGGGCTGAGCCCCGAAGGCCTGGAGGAACACCGACTCATCAGCGGAAGGGGGTTTGGAATGCCAGCCGCCTCGTTGTTTGAGGGCTTCCAAGATGTCTGCAAAGGAGACATCATCTGAGGATGACTTAGGGGACCCCTCCGCATCATCAAGATCGGTGTCTGAAGTGAGAGACTCATCGGGGGAGTCGACGTGCTTCCTCTTGCACAGTCTTTTCCTTGGGGGTTCCTCCGAAGAAGCTTCAGAGGGACCTCCAGGACGGGGGGACCCCCACTGGGGGTGACCTCAGGCCCCGCTGTCTAGCGACAGGGGGACTAGCAAAGACCCAGTCTCCGTGTGTAGGGAAGGTGCCGGTGAGACCGTGGAGGTAGCCAAAGAAGATTTGGCCAAAGCACTCCTCATGGCCCTGAAGGCCGGACCGCCAGAGTCCTGGGAAGGTCCAACCCCCGTGGCCACAACAGTAGATGGTACCCCCGCAGCCGACGCACCGAGAAGAAGGCTCGGAACCGAAAACATCGGTCCCAAAGCATCCCCCCGGGGCCGACGGAGGAGGTCTGTGTATCGAACTCTGACTCGAGAGCCGGGGTAGGAGTACGGGTCGGAGCCGACCCGAAAACCTCCATCGGCTCCACCAGCACCGGCTCCAACGGTGCCGAGGCTGTGGGAGGAGGAACCAGAACTACAGGGTGGGCCATCGGCTCCGAAGCCGAATGGGCTGGAGCCGAAACTAATTTCTGGAATACAGGAGACTGAAACAGTCTTAGGAGCACCCTGTCGATGTCCGAATCCTACATCTTGGAAGATCGGGAGGAGACCGACCGGGTCCGAACCGACCTCTCCATCGGCTCCGAAGGACTGGGGGACCGGCTCCGAATAGACTCGACCAGTATCGGTGCCGAGGGAGATTCCATAGCAATTTCCCTCGGTGCCGAGGAGGGCTTCAACGCCGAAGGGGAAGAGTCTGAGCCGGCAACCCTCATCAGCTCCAAAATCAGTGGAGCCGATGAAGGTGACCCGCCTCTCGAAGCCCCAGCCATCGGCTCCGAAACCAGAGGAGTCGAGACTGGAGGCATCGAGGCAGGCCGGTCCGCCCTCGGCTTCGAAGTCCGTGGAGCCGATGGAGAAGCCTGCCTAGATTTCTTAGTGGTCGGTTCCGACGGGCTGGTCGGAGCAGACGCTTTCTTTTTCTTAGCTGGAGAGGAAGAGGAAGATAAGGCCTACTCGAAGGAGGGTTTGATAAGCCCTTTTAAGATCAATTTATTCTTCCTCTCTTGGAGGACCCTTGAGGAAAAAGCGTTGACACACGCTGCAAGACTCCTGAAGGTGTTTGGCGCCTAAACAGTACACTCATAAGGAGTGATCATCGGTGATGGACATTTTATAGTTGCATATCGTGCACTTCTTAAATCCTGAGGGTCTATGCTCCTTAGACATAATGCCTGTAGACTACTCAGTATATCAGAGAAAAACACAATGTATGTTACTTAGTAAAATATTTTAACAACAATAAAAAACCTTTTCTCTATTTTTTTTTTTTTTTTTTTTTAAACGAGAGGCGAAAGCCCAAAAAAGAAATAACAAATACAACTACAATACACCAAAAAGGAGGGCCAAGAACCCTCTAACTCAAACAGGTACTTGACCTCTCCAAAATACAAGAAGACTCACTAAAGAAATAGGGGAAGGCCCCTCTAACTTAAACGGAAAGCTTTCCCTGTTCAATCACACAAAATTACCACAAAAAATACTCAAAAACACACTTATACACAACGATAGCTGTTAAACAGCTTTTGGGTGAAGATTAAAGAATTTCCTGACAGAAAAACTTTCAGAAAAAAAGCACTTAGCTCAGCCAAGTTCGAGACCACGTCCTAGCTTGTAAGCAGCAAACGAGATCTGGGGAAGTAGTGGTGGTGCATCCTGGGATATAGAACAGCTCAGCCAATGAGAGGCTTCGCTCTATAGCATAGCGTGCCGAGTCGGAGCCGAGGATCAGCTCCGAACCCATCAGTACAGAATGTAGGCAAGATAGGATCACATAACATCATGTGTCCATAAAATTATACAAAGTACAGAAATGGAGTTGTTGTACAAACTCCCCTTTTAAAGGATGCAAAATGACTGAAAAATAATATTAAAGTAAAAATAAATTGAACGCACTGGGGGAAGAACTGAATATGGTGGATTTCTGATGTTTAGAGGATTTTACAGCTAAGCAGTTAAGGCTCATACATAACAGAAGCAAAAAGGTTATAAATCAAAGAGGAAAGGGATGATGAAACAGGGAGGGAGTTTGAGAAGTAAGAAGAGAGTAGGATTTTGGATGGAAGTCCTTTCAGAGAACTACCAATACCATAAAGATTATATTTATACAGTAGCAGAAAGTCTTCTAAGAACCAAGTTAATATGGGAATAGAGAAATAAGATTTTGCCAATAGATATGATTACAAACAGGGAAGAAAGACCTGGAATTTACTACAGAAATGAAATAAAGGAACCAAGGTATTGGGAACAAATAACTAGAGAGGGATGGTAAGAGTAGGATGAGGCCAAGAAGAACTTTGGATTGCATAAGACACTGCCTTCCTTATGAAGGATTAATATCAGAGTTATAGGGAAAGAGAAAGGAATGGCCGAGTACAAAGTGAAAGACTAGCTATGGTAGAGTTTTAGAGGAGTCTAGAAGAGAAGCTGCTTTTAAAAGGGATAAGCAGTAGAACATATAGAATACTGCATGATAAGTACAAAAATCAATCAGAGAAGGTTGGAAAGTGAGGCTGGAAAGGTAATTTACAAATGAACAATGGGAGGACACATTTATGGCTATCAAGTATGCAATAAGCCTAGAAGGTAAAGGATTTTTGCTTGGAATTGTTTGCATATTTATTTTTATATCCCAAGCTGACTTATGAGAAATTTTCCTCAGGTATGTAAATCCTGGAGGCGTGATGGGAGGGAGGTAATTGGAAACATGTTTTTTGACTATAATGAGATGGCAGATTTTAAAAACTCAGTATAGAGTACTTTATCAGAAATGTTGTGGGGGCAAATGGTTGTAACTAATTAAATTATTCTTTTGAGCTGGGACATAGATCTAAATTGCTTAGACATAGTACGTCCTTGCATTTAAAACTATAGTCTATCCAAAAAGCAATTAAATGAAAACAGAAATCAAACCTAAGCCAACCATAACTGAAGAACTGAATATTTTAAAGGAGATAAAAACTAGAGGTGGGGGGTCTTTAGAAAAACAAAGGAGCAAATTACATAAAAAAATAAATGGAATTTGTAGGAATAGCTCACGCAGGACACTGTTCAGAAAGGGGGTTTTAAGGATGGCAGGAACTGAGCAATTTATGTAAGAGTGCATGACAATTGTTAAAAAGAAAACATATGCATACTGCATGAAAACAATGAGAAGTCACCATGGTTTGTTTTCCTTATTAAGGAATACATACCCATATCTTTTCAATTGCAATTTAGTAAAGACATTTAAAAAAAGGATGTAAATGACTGCACTTTTATTCTCTTTTGAATAGAGACAGTGAATCCACCTTGGAAATCTCAAAAGAAACCTGTAAATCATTTTGTGCTATTAAGAAAAGTTTATTTGAAGCTTGTTAAAAATTATTTTCATATGCCAGAGGCACATGCTTCTCAACTGGCAAGATTTTGGCCACATATGTTTGGTCTGATCCCCAGAGAATTTGTGCTTTTCTAGTAAATTAATAAGGACTGAATTCATTAATGACAGATATTTGAGTTTCGTATTCTTTAGTAAATGCATTGTAACACAAAACATTTTATTCTAGCAACTTTCAAAGTTTATAAGAGAAATATTTAAATTGTATCTATTTTAGGCCTTTGTTCAGATTTCTTGTGCTAAGAGGTTGAGAGGGTATGCAGAGGAACCCAACAGAAGGTATATAATTAATCAGATTTTGACAGGAAGTATCGATGAGAAACAAGTTAAATAAAATATGCTAGTACAAGAAAACAAATACTCATGTGGTTGTCGCTTGGAATGTAATGGAATGATTTCACCTGTCAAGTGTAGTAAAATGTTAAGAAATAAATCACCAAGGTGCATGAGATGCATCTCACATAACCAAAAGCTTTTAAAATTTGTGTTTAATCAGACTTTCTCAGTCTCATACAATGGAAGTGGGGCGAGCAGTCTCTACTGTGGTACACAATGGGGCCGTATTTAAAGGAATACAATTTAAAATAATCAAGGAGGGAAGAGATGTTGCCAGTGTTTTCAGTGGGAGAACACTTAAGGTTTCTCAGTCCCTCAGAAAATACTAGGACTTGTTACAAAAGGATTTTCCAGAGCCTACATCCATTACTTCTATTCTGTCAGCTTTACAGGGTGTGATTGTTATCGCTGGCAGTTTTCCTGTTAGCCAGACAGTTGCCCCTAAAAAGGTAAATGGGATGTATAAAGTTTCCTCAGTCTTAAATTGTATACACTATTCCAAAACCTGACCTAGCAGCTATAGCTCTGGTTGATCCCACTGCTGCTAAGCACTTATCTAATCCCAGTCCTACTTCTGGTAAGGTATGGGAAAAGTGTATACTTCTGCAACTTGGGTTTTCACAACTTTGAACTATCAGGTTCATATGTTAGACTGTGAAAGTATGAGGAATTTTTAACTGCATTTTCTTCTTGTGAAGAAAAATCTGCTGTAAATAACTTAGTTCCTTCTACTGTACAGGTCATTAGTCATTGTTTTCAGTGTGTATATGACTATATTGATACTACTTCCAAAACTATGGTCACTGGTACTGTTTTAATTAGGTTTGCATAGCTGCATTCTCAGACCCTCACAGATTATGTTAAAAATGAGATTTCAAATTCTCCCTTGGTTAGAGATTTAGTGTTTGACCCACTGCTGCAGAGGTGATCAGAAGTCTGATGAAAGGGGCAAGCTGATTCAGGAAATATAAGATTTTCAGCCCTTTGTTTCCTAATTGTACAAGGGATTTTGAAAATCCTCATCCAGTTTTGGCAAAAACAGATTACTGAGTCACAAAAATTTCAGGTAAACAGAAATTTAAGAAGAAATGTCAAGGGGGTTCCAAAGAAGTTCTGAACTTCCCAAGCCAAGATCAATCTGGCAAGCTGAATGACTATTCAAGAGACCTTGTTACCCCTCCCACCCTGACCCCTGTTTATTTATTTTTTTTACCAGAAAATCTGAATCCCCATTTTTCTCTTTGGCAACAGACTGTTTAAGACAAATGGGTTCTGAAAATTACTCATCAAGGTTACAGATGGCAGTGGGAGGAAATTCCTCCTTTCCAGGGGGTCATTCCTCTTCCCCTAAATCAGACTCGTTTCCACCTGTTCTTCATACTTAAAATGTTTCAGGCTGGGTCTGTCCGGATCACATTATCAGTTCTCTGCCTTCCTTAGGACTATCCACTGCCATGAGTGTGTTCACAGAGTGTCTAGATCCAGTTAAAGCTCATTGCAGGCCACAGGATATCCACCTTTTCCCATATTCATCTGACTTTCTTATCTTTGCAGTCTTTTTCAAGCTGTCAGGAATCTCTCTCTTGGGTGAGGCATCTTTTACACAAGATGGGATTTGAAGAGAACATTCAAAAGTCTTTCTTGACTCCTTCACACAGGACTGTATTCCTGGGATATCGACTAGACACCTTGGTTTAAGAAGCTTGCCTTCCACAGGAAAACAATATCTCTTTTAGATCTATTTTTAAGGTTTTCCGGTCTGAGTGCAGTCACTGTGAGGAAATACCTTAGGATTTTGGGTCTCATGGCATGTATGATTCTCTCATGATATTCCTGGCAAGACTCCACATGAGAGAGATACAGTGGAAGCTGAAATCGTTTTGGTCCCAGCATCAATAACCTTCATCTTTTCAAATCCCAGTGCTGGGCTTTGTCAGAAAAGAGATCTTTTGATGAAGACAACATATATCCTTAAATTCAGGTGTCCCCTTCTCCCTCTTTGCTTCAAAGCAATCGCAAGACACTTTTGACTTTGCTTGGGGAATAGTTTCAGGACAGATAAAAGTGCAGGGGGTATGGAACACCCAAGGACAGATGCAAGCACATGAATATCTAGGAGATGCTTGCCCTGATCAAGGCACGCAACTCTCTGAACAGACTTTGGCCCCTGGAATCTCTGAGTAGTTTCAGATATTACCACACTCATGTGATACATCAAAAAGCAAGGGGGAAACCAGGTTGTAACCCCTTTGCAGACTAGCCATGTTAGCTTGGGACATGGCTTTGCAGCACAGTCTCATTATACAAGCATCCTACATTCTATCAGCACAAAACTGTGTGGCAGACAAGCTAAGCAGGACCAAGGTAAACCCTCAAAAAAAAAACTTCCAAGATTTGATCCATCTGGGAGGAGTTCTTCAAATAGACCTTTATGCATCTTCTGAACAATCAACTCGCAAGATTCTGTTTCAGGACTCTACGCAAGAAGGCCTGGAAGACAGATTCCTTCTTCTTTCTTTGGAAAGGAATGTTCCTTTCTTTTTTTTTATTTCTTCAAAGTCTTTTGGGTTTCTGATACCATGATGGGAATGGACCCCATTCCTTAGTCAAAGTATAATTAAAGTTCATGAAATTAGCAGTGTTTCAATCTTTGAAGTTAGTCAGAAGCGCTCCTCGCAGCATCCACAATGTGTCCAGTAATACTCCTTTTGCAATTCGTATGGAGTTACATCGGTAACATATCTAAGTATGACTGTAAATTATTTTTTATAAGATCGGTTGCTCCTACTACTATTGGAACTGTCTGGGTATCCTTCTTCCACATTGCCCTTGTTTCTGCCTGCAAAATCTGGTATTTTAAGACTTTGTCTCTCTCTGTATGTAAGACACCGTAGTCACTGGATGTAGCAATTTCAATGATTAAAGCTACTTTTGTCTTTTTTTCATGGACTACTATATCTGTTTTTTCTCGCATACATTTTTGAACTGCTGGCAATGGGTGACCCCACGTGATATAAACTTAATTTTCTATAACGCTTTGTGGCTCATATTTCCAGTGTTTTTTAGCTACTTAAATATTAATGTTTGCACAATTTCCAATGCAATAGTCTTGCACATTATTATGCCTTTCAGTACACAGTCCTTCTGACATCAGTGTATCAAAACCAACAAAACAGATGTGCGACTGTTTCCAGTTCTGTTTTACAAAACTTACATTTGTCTGCATCTCCCACATGTTCACTGGACTTTGTAAACCTATGTGTACGTCATACCTCTCAACTGCCCCTGATTTTCAGGGACATCTCAGATTTTAGCTCTCTGTCTCCCTCTTAATCCCTAATCCCTCTTAACACTGGTGCCTTTTGCACAAAAGGTGGTGAATTATACTTAATAAATAATGAAAATCATTAAGAGCTGAACACTTATTTTACTTCAGGAAATGTATATTAATTCACAGACTCTAATTCTGTTAATGCCTCAAGTTAAAAGAAGTAATATTTTAAAAGTGTCCCTGATTTTTTCTGGATTTGTCCCTGATTCTGTTGAGATTTGTCCCTAATTGGTTGAGAGTCATGGTGTATGTAATCCACCATCTTCAGCCACCAATATCAACCTTTCGTCTTCTGGTTTAAATTCACCTCTCTCCTTAACCATTCTTGTATTCAATCCTGATCAACATGAGGTTCTTCCAAGAGTTTTCTATACTTGCAACTATTTTCCAAATTTCTTGCTTTCTCATCTGAACCTTCACCTTTCATTCTTTCTTTTTTTGGCACATCTTTCTTTTGTTTGTTTTGTTGGCACATTCAGTTGCTGCCTGATTTTTATCTACTTCTGGTTTTATTATCATTCCTGCTTGACGCCGATATGCTTTTGCTAAACTAAGCAGAGAAGTTATCTTAGACATTCTCAAGTTTCAAAACTTTAACTACATTTGGGTCTTGTGAGGTCAACAGATATGTATGCAGTCTCACTACTGCAGATTTATACATGTAAGCAATTTTGTGGCAGTCCATACCTCCTTCAGAATGGGGAATATATAGTCTTGGTATGCACTCATCTTTATAAATCATTTGATGAGCATGAAGCATCTTCCTTGTTTTCCTGTCCAACCAATCCAACACCTTTTGGGGCCAGTCAATCACTCCAAAACTGTAGTTAGGACAGGAAAAGCAAACTGGTTTATAGCTTGGACTTTTGTTCCTAGCAGTATTAATTTAAGTCTTCTGAAATATTCCTAAGTTTTATTGCCATTTGTTCATTTTATTGTTGATCCTTCATCATCTCCCTAATATTTATACACTCCCTCTTGCTCAAGTTCTTTTATATTACATTCCTGTCTCAAACTGATGTTTTCTTGGTTCTGCAGCTTTCCTGCTTTAAAAGTTGTTTTTATACATTTATCAAGACCAAATGACACTCTTATATCATCTGAAAAAGTTCTGACCATGTGCAGTTGTGCTTTCAGTTCCTCGACTGATGAGCTATACAGTTTTTAATCATTTACAAAAAGATGAGAAGTTTTTACAATTGGTTGTTTTCTGGGAACCAAATTGTAGCCGTGACCTAATCTGTTAAGTAGACAGCTTAAAGGGTTAAGGACAAGGCAAAACAGCAGCAGTGACAAAACGTCACCCTGGAATATACCCCTTTGAATTTTTATCCCTGGAATAATAATTTGCCCTTTATCATGGCTTAACTGCAAAGTGGTTTGCTACTGTTTTATGATCACTGCAATGTAACTGATCAATGTAGGGTGTATCTTATACATTTTTACGCACTTTTTTATCCATGAATGCAGGATACTGTCAAATGCTTTTTTGTAGTCTATCCATGCCATGCTTAGATTCTTCCTCTTTTTACAGTTCTCCATTATGACTTTATTTAACAAAAGATCGTTTGTTCTATATGACTTTCTTTTACTACCCTTTTGTTCTATTCCCATGCTTGAGTTTTCTTCTAAATGACTATAAACTCTGCTGGTATCAATTCTAGTGTATTGCTTATATGTCATTGGAAGGCAAGTTATTGGTCTACAGTTTTTAGGATAGCTTGTAGGTTCACTCAAGTAGTAGTACTGTTTTTTTTGTTGTTAACCAGGCTGGTGTCTGTTCAAGGTGTGCATATAAATAGCTCTTACGCATGGCTAAATCTTCATGTAAAGATGTTAATACTTTTACCCAGAAATTAGGTACTGCATCTGGGCCTGGTGGTTTCCAATTAGGAGCTTTTCTTAACTGTGTTTCAATTTCTCTGGCCATTACTTCATCCCATTTCATATCCTGTACATTTGTACTTCTTATTCTTTTTTTTTTTACTTCATCTATCACCTTTATGTTCCACAGGCTCTTCGTAGATATTTCTCAAAAATGTATCTAGTTCTTCTTTTTTGGTGGCATTTTAATTCCTTTTGCCTTGTTTCCCAATCCACTATAAAATTTTTTTGTGTCATCAATAAACTGCTTATTTTGCACTTTTCCTTTTTATTTATCTGCATATCTTCCAAGTTTTCATGCCTGTGCTGATATTTTTAGTTTATTTGTGATAGTGCATGACAGATCCTGATCTGTTCTGATACTGCACATTGCTTTTATCATGTCCATCTTGGGAGTATTTTGTTGATCTGTTCCCTCTTCTATACTCTTCAAACAGTGACACTTGTCTCAATTGCTTTATTCTTTCTCTATTCAATACTTCCATGGTGTCATTTGATTTCTCCCCTTCCTTTCTTTTACTACCCTGTGTTTCTGTGGTAGGACTGTTTTTATTATATCTATCCCTGGGAGTATTTTGTTTATCTGTTCCCTCTTCTATACTCTTCAAACAGTGACACTTGTCTTAATTGCTTTATTATTTTCTCTATTCAGTACTTCCATGACAGCATTTGATTTCTCCCCTTCCTTTCTCTTACTACCCTGTGTTTCTGTGGTAGGACTCTTTTTAAAATTTAGCTACACAGTAATATATCCTATTTACTTCTGTTATATCACATGAATCTCTATGGACAGTCCTAATTACTGTGTTTATTTGTTTTATCATACTTATAACTATATGGGTTTTATTGACTTTCTGTATTCTTTTAATTTCATTGATCTTAATATGTCTGTCCATCTCTATTAAATCAATCAAGAAACTCTTCCCTTAGATAATTTCCTTCTAAACTAAGGGCACATTCTTTGTTCTCCATTTCCTGTAGGTTCATAAGTTCATACTAGGCTATCTGCCCTAGGGCATTTATAAGCTTAGCCAGAGTGTGTTTGGCTTTCGCCACCCATTTTAAATTAATTTTGCTATGCCCTTTTTCGAAGTTAGTATACTGTGCCTCTGTCTAACGCTGACACAGAAGTGATACCTGGGGTAAACCTACGATCTCCCATCAACTCATCAAGATTCCTCTTGAAGAGAGTCAATGAGGGACTCTGCCTAACCTGGACTGGGATTTTATTCCAGAGTGAAGGGAGCCTCTGGGTTATGAATCTGTCCCTCCAGCATGTCCTATTTATTTCAGTGCTGAGGTTCAAGTCTTTCGAGCGCGTAGCTCGATAGGATTTGGATTTTCTGAGGTGCAGCATGTCCATTAATTCCAGGTTGGACATGGCTTTATACAGCAGGCACAGATCACCTCTGAGCAGGCGGTATGCCACTGAGTCGAGCTGGAGTTTCTTTAACCGGGCAGCATATGGCATCTGTTTGAGCCCTTTGATCCTCTTGGTGAGGTACTTTTGGGGTCTTTCCAGTTGCTGCAGGTGTCTGGTACGGTACATCCCAAAAGGGGCATTGTACTCAATTATGGGCCTGATGAGGGATGAGTAAAGAGGCACGATGACCTCCCCTGATCTAGATGTGAATCCCTTCATGATTAGGTGGGCTATATAAAATGTTTTTTCTAACCACTTTGGCCACGTGGTTGTCAAATGAGAGACTGCTATCAACTTGGGTCCCCAGATCCTCAATTACTTCTTCCGTACTTAATGGATTACCACCTATGTGGTAATTTGTGGACACTTTGTTTTTGCCAAAGGGGATGACTATACACTTTTTGGCATTTAGCTTGAGGCCATGGCTCTGGCACCAGTTGTCTGTTTCTGTGAGGCCCTTTTGGAGGATGCTTGTGTCGGCTGGAGAGTCGATTATGGCGCCCAGTTTGCAGTCATCTGCGAACTTGGTCAGCCACAGTCCTTCCGTGTTGGCCTGTACCTCCGAGAAATATATACCGAACAAGAGAGGTCCCAGGACTGAGACTTGTGGGATGGCACTTGTAACTGGTTTGGAGTCTGTCATGGCTCCAGCAATTCTAACCATGTGGGTTCTGTCCTTGAGCCAGTTTGCAACCCATCTAGTGACATAGGAGTTTATATTTAAGCTGGTGAGCTTATCTATAATGCCCGAGTGGGGTATTGTATCGAAGGCTTTTGCGAGGTCCAGGTAGGCTGTGCGGACCACCTTCCCCTCGTCAATGGCCTTGGTGACTGTTTCAAAGAAATCAACCAGGTTTAAGAGGCAGGATCTGCCCTTAACAAAGCCGAACTGGTTAGGATCCAGTATCTGTAGGTCCCCAATATCTTTTTATTTATGAGGTCCATGATGATCCTTTCCATAGCTTTGCAGACCAAGCTAGTCAGGCTTATGGGGCGATAGTTTCCAGGATCCGTCCGTTTGAGGCACCACCTTTGTGGAGAGGGACCACTGTTGCTGTACGCCACTCTTTGGGTACATATCCTGTAGTAAGGCTGAGATTAAACATTAGTTTTATGTTTGGGTTTATCTCTTCTTGGAGTTCATGTAGGACGTAGCCCGGGACACCGTCTGGTCCCATTGATGCTGTGTTTTTTGCTTTGGAGAGGGCGGCTCTTACCTGAGCATCTGAGATGTTAGGGGGGGCAGCACTCTGCTGGGATAGACATTTGCCCTTTTGGTGGGGGGGGGGGAGTTTGCGCTGAACCTGTCAGCTAGGATGTTGGCAATGTCTGTGGGTTCGGTGTATTTTTTGTCATTTTGGACTAATTCTGAGCATATCTGGGAATTCCCACCCAGGTTCCTAACATAACTAAAGAAAGCCTTGTGATTATCCTTAGTGTCCTGTGCAATTTTTCTCTTTAGGCTGGCCTTAGACGATTTTATGAGTGCCCAGTTTTTGGCTAATACTGATCAGAGATGCCTTCCCTTTTTGGGATTTTGCTCCATCATGTAGTAGCTTCCTCCTTCTATTGTATAGTTTGTTTATGGCTGGGGTCCACCAGACAGGACGTCTGCCTTTGGAGGACTGGGTCTTGGTTTTATTTGGGATTGCATGATCCATGCATTCCTGAAGGTGTTCATAGAATGCGTTTATAAAGGATTATGCGGTCTGGGCAGTATTTACCACAGGCCCGGGGGCTTTGAAGGATTCCACCTCGGTTTTGAGGAGTGTGAAATTTGCTTTAGAGAAGTTTTTCACTGTGGTTTTCTGGGCAGGGGGTGGGGTCGGGGTGTGAATATCCAGTGAGATTAGTTTATGGTCTGATCTTACCAGTGAGGGATACACTTCTGGTCTGGAGCATAGAGTCCCCATGTTGGTGATGATCAGGTCCAGTATGTTTTCCCCTCTTGTGGGAGTGGTAACAAGTTGTTCCATAGCATTTGAGTTTATAAATTCTAGGAACCTTTGGGCTAGGGTGTTGGAGCTAGAGTAATGCTCCCAGTCTATGTTTGGGTAGTTGAAGTCGCCCAATATAATGGTGTTTGGAGAGACCTTCATATTTTCCAGTGTTCTCAGGAAGGCCGAGTGGGGTTCCTGGGTTTGGGAGGGTGGTCTGTAGCAGGCTATAAACTGGAAGGCAGTTTTACCCAGTGTTAGTTGCACATGGATAGTCTCTGATGCTTCGTGCTGTGCCACCAACCTGGAGGTGTGGGTATCTTTGACGAATATTGATACTCCCCCTCCTTTTGTGGTTCGGTCCAAGTTTTGTGGCTGAAAAGCATGGTATGAGGTATAACCTGGTAGTGCTGGGGTGCTCTCAGGAGCCTTGAACCAGGTTTCTGTTACTGCACAGATATCTATGTTCTCCATGCTAAGGAGAGTTTCAAGTGCGTGCATCCTGAGGTTTAGACTTCTGGCGTTGAGTAGCATTACTCTTAGTTTCTTATCCCTTGTGATACCTATGGAGGTGTGTTTGTCTTTTGAGCCTTGCCTAAAAAAGGCACTATGGGGGTAGCAAGAGCCTTTGCCAATATCCGAAAGCCCAGGGGTGACAGGTGCAAGCCATCCCTAGCGAAGCATCATGGCTTGTTGAGCATGTCATCCCAGGCTGACAGGCATTGGATCCCCTTTGAATGACACCAATACTTAAGCCAATCGTTGAAATTGATCATCTTGTCTTCATATTGTGGCATCATTCTTAGTGAGGGTAAGATGCTACTCAAGGTCAGGGTCATACCGGCCTGGGCTACATGCTCAGAGAGCTCCTCTATGTCTCTTTTCATGCAGTCCAGGGAGGTACGTCTCAGGTCATTCACACCAGCATGGACAATGACAGAGTCATATTTGTACTTGCCTTGGAGTGACCTGAGTGCTTGTGTTATGTGGCGGATCCTAGTGCCCGACAGGCAGCTCACCGTGACCTTCTCCTTATTCAGCCTGGTGAGCGGGGCGTCAGTGTGCCTGACGATAGAGTCACCTATTACAAGTGTATCAGGTGTGTTGTTTAGCCTTAAGGGCTGTGACTGTTCGGCACACTGGCTTTGTGAGCTATGTGTTGCACATGTTTTGTTTTGGGGTAGCGGTTGCTTGGGTATCTGCTTTGGAGGTCTCTGCTGCTTAGGCAGATTTTTATTTAGAGCCTTCGAGTATGTTTTTGTGTGTTTATGTGTTTGGTTTGCTGTCGTGGTAGGTCTATGTGAGACTGGAATTGTAGTGAGTGTGGTTTCCTTCTCCTCCTGACTGGTTACGCCAGTACTGAGTTGAGACAGCTTAGCCTCCAGTTTGACTATATGGTTGCATCTCTCACATGTGTTGGAATTTGTTGGGAGGAGGAGAGGGTTGTCTGTGTACATGAGGCAGTTGTAACATTGCCTCAAGTTTCCCAGATTCACCAGCTGGACCGGAGAGGAGACTGACAACTGACTTTTGGACATGCTAGAATAGTATTGGGAATTCCTTTATAATTGAAAAAAAGGGCCAATGGGGAACAAGGTACTCAAGGGGAGTTTGTGAGGGTGTAGTGCTTTTAATTTTTTAGTGCTGACTTATATAATTGCTTTAGTGAGCAAGTACCAGGTATCTTAAATGCAATGTGTTACAGGTAACTTAAATGCAAAATCGACAAACAGTAACTTTCTTTCAAGTGAAACAAGGAAATAAGTACAGTAAGCAATGCAGATATCACTAGGGATCCACAGAAGCGCTGAAAAGCCGCATTTTAGGTGGAATTAGCGTTTCAGGGAAATAACAAGCATACAAACAGATTCAGCAGGCCTGGATCTAGTCTATGCTACAGCAAACAAGGTGTACCAATTTCAGTAAGAAACAGTTCAAATATGCAGGCACTATAAGCCTTTAACCAGAAATTCCCAGTTTAGAAGGGCAGAGTCCAGCCTCTCCTCCCACAAGAGTGCAGACCACGAACCTTCTTAATGTAAAATAACTGGCCTGAAGCACAAGTGCTTAAACCAGAACTAATACACTTTTAGAATAACAGACACTGAGCCCTCAATCAGCAGTTCCCAACTTAGAAGGATGTAAGCTACCTGTCCTGCCACCACAGTGCAGGCCACAAACCTTCCTAATGTAAAACAAGTGGTCTGAAGCCCAAGTGCTTAATCCAAAAGACTTAGAATGATAGCTACACTTTAATCAAGTTACTACCAAGCAGTAATAAATACAATTGAATACTTTAAAGAATGCCTGGATTAGTGCTCAAGTTATACAAACAAAGCTAGATTCAGCAGGCCTGGATCTAGTCTATGCTACAGCAAACAAGCTGTACCAATTTCAGTAAGAAGCAGTTCAAATATGCAGGCACTATAAGCCTTTAACCAGAAATTCCCAGCTCAGAAGGGCAGAGTCCAGCCTCTCCTCTCACAAGAGTGCAGACCACGGACCCTCTTAATGTAAAATAACTGGCCTGAAGCCCAAGTGCTTAAACCAGAATTAATACACTTTTAGAATAACAGACACTGAGCCCTCAATCAGCAGTTCCCAACTTAGAAGGATGTAAGCTACCTGTTCTGCCACTACAGTGCAGACCACAAACCTTCTTAATGTAAAACAACTGGTCTGAAGCCCAAGTGCTTAAACTAAAAGGCTTAGAATGAGTTACACCAAGCAGTAATAAATACAATTGAGTACTTTTAAGATGACGCAAAAGCAAAATAAAGTAGGAAGAAACACAAATACAGTAAAAGCAGATAAGGCATTCTATAGAATGTTCCTGAGCATCTTCCTGTGCCACATTCTCTTCAGTTTCATCCTGTGTCATCCATTGCTCTTTCATATGTGAACTGCACAACACTAACTGTGCCAGAGTCGCCACAATTTCCTGCTCCTTCCTTTGCTGTGCAACTCCAACTGAATGTTTGTACTGGTTTCCTATGGAAGGCTCCAAAGTATCTTCATATGTCAACTGATCAGATGTTTTGCTTTCCACTGGTTTCTCCTTAATTTGGGGGTCCATTGCTCTGATAGTAACAGAATTAGACTTTCTACACCAAATCCTTCACTTTGCAGGTAATCCATAACCTCAGTTTCTATTTTGTTATCTTCTCCATTAATAATTCTCTTTTCTACTTTTTCCCTTTGTTTTCTTGGTTTTGTATTGTAAAATGCTATGGCTAGATGCCTTTGCTTGTATTTCTCTTCAAATGTCTTTCATGCTGCTCTTTTTGTACTGATTAGCTTTGCTTTCTCCTTTGCTTAAATATTGCACCATATTAGATATCTTTCGTTCCCATGTCCATACTTCTACTTCAGATGTCTCCTGCTCCTCTTGTTTCTCCTTACTTTGGGGACTCACTGTGCCATCATGCTGTGATATAACCTGTGTAAGACTTTCTACAATAAATCCTTCACTTCACAGGTATTCCATAACTTCAACTTCTGTTTTTTAAGTCTACTTTACTAATCTTCTGTTCTGCTTTCCCTTATTGTGATCTTATTTTTATTGTGAAATTTTCCATATCTGGATGCCTTTGCCTGTATTTCTCTTTGAAAATCTTTGGGGCTGCATTTTTTGTGTTGATTAATTTGGCTTTCTCCTTTGCATAAATATTACACCATATCAGATCTCTCGTTTGGCTTTCTCCTTTGCATAAATATTACACCATATCAGATCTCTCTTTTGGCTTTCTCCTTTGCATAAATATCACACCATATCAGATATCTCTTTCTTTCCCATGTCCATATTTCTTTTTTATACCTTTCAAAAGTCTCTAGATTTTATTTTTTTTTATTTTTGCACTTTCTCAGTTGCTTCTTTTTCCAAACCGTCTAGGGTTTTTTTAGTCTATATAATGTTTTTCATAAATCTGTTGTATTAATGAACACAAAATTTTATTTGAAGCTTCTGACAGTTTTTCTTGTGGAAGTATTTTTCTTTCCTCTAAAAATCTTTTTAACTTCTGTCTGAAAATTCTGGACTTCTTGCATAATAGCAATAATACATAATTTCTTTCTTATCCTCAATAGTCCACTCTATCGTCTTTATGATTCTGTTTTGGCCCATCAGTTTTTGTGATTTTTATGGACTATACTTTCATCTACAACAGGGGGCCATCCTCCTCCTGGGCCTGGCCTAGCCACATTGCAGAAATGTTTCTGTGTCTTGAGGATTCTACACTGTCATTTTCTTCCAGTCCTGGCACCCGAGCGTCTACCAGGATTGGGGACTTTACCCGGGGTCTTGTGCACCCAGCTTTTTTTTTTTTTTTAAATATATGTTAACCTACTTCTGTCCATGATGCATGCTATACAAAATATAGTCTACATATCACTGTCGTCTTTATGAGATTTTGTGAAAAACAGGATCCACCTCGTAAAGGTACTCACCAGGACTTGAGAATGAATTAAATTCCAGCAATACTACTTTTTTTTTGCTTGCTGACTTCTCTCTCCATTCAGAATGTTCCTGTATGTTTTTCTACCTTTCCACTTATATCCTGGGTACTTCTGAAGATTAAGAAGGAATCCCCCAAGATCACTGAGGCGATGTTGTTCTGGCCCAGGCAAACTTGGCTCTCCCTTCGTTCGGAAATGGCCATGAAGCAATTACCAAAATCTTCCTCACAGACTGGATTTACTCACTCAACAGGGGTGTTTGAAACACTCTGACATTAATCATCTTCAACTGACTGCCTGGGTGACAGGTAAGTAAAAGTAATTAAGACCTTGTTTACTGAGGATGTGCTGCAGGTACTAATGGAGGCAAGAAGGCCTACTAATAGAAAATCATATGTTTCCTATGCAAATACTAGGCTAGCTGTTCTTATAGGCTATTTTAAGCCTAGCCAGTTTTCCTTCCAAGGGTGAGAATCAAACCCTGTACCTTGTGTCTGTGAAGTAAACAACTTAACCATTACACCTGTCCATCCCCAACAATATAACCAGAACCCATTCAGGGCTAGTTGTTTGCTGATTTTATAATATTTGTGTGAGTTACTATCCTGTGGTCTTTCTTATTTCTCTATTAAGGTTCATTTATCAGCCATTTCAGCATACCTGCCCATGGATCCTCCTCTTTCAAGGCAGAATCATGTCCAAATGTTCTTGCTCCGTCTCTGGAAAAGACTTTCCATACACATCAAACAGAATACCTCGCTGACCCTTTTCAAGCACAACCTTGATGAGTGGATGGGAAAACACAAATTTGTCCCAGGGGTTCCACCTGTGTCACTCATTGACAGGGGCAACAGATGCTGACTGAGGTTTCTTTTTGGGGATAAACTCTTGGCTAGGGTTGTAAGGGCCCTAGGGACATTAGCCTAGCAACCTCCTATGATCCTATGAAAGAGGTTTTGCATAAGAAGCCTCCAAGTAAACCGATGGCCCCTCCTCAGGATCTTAAATTTGTGTTACAGAAGCTACCACATGCCCCATTCAATCCAGCTAATCTGAATGTCTTGCAGTTCTTAATATGGAAAATTGTACTGATTACTCTGACCTCTACAAGACAGGTATTCAAGTTGCAAGTGCTTATGGTGAGTCAACCCTATCTCATTTTCCATAGATATAGGGTTTCTTTGAAAACTTGTCTTTTTATGCCTAAAATAGCAGCCAATTTTACTTTAAGCCAAACTATCCATCTCCCAGTTTTCTTTACTGAACATAAAAATGAGGGAGAAAGGATACTACATACCTTGGATGTCCACAGACAACTCAGGTTCTATCTTGACAGAACTAAATCTTTCAGACTTTCTGATCAATTGTTTATTTCTTGTAAAGTTAAAAAGGGTCAACCTGTGTCAAAACAGACCATTTCCAAATGGCTGTCTAGGGCTATTACCTTTTGTTATACTCACCATAACAAATCTATTACAGGCAGGGTCAAAACCCACTCTACCAGGGCCATGGCATCATCTATGGCTTTTTGGAAAGGGGTGGACTCTAGAAATATTTCAGAAGCTGCTACTCCATTCTCTGTACATACTTTTACACAGCAGTATAAGCTTGATTCTCCCTCTAGGCTTAGATCAAGCTTTGCTAGGACCATTCTCTAAGGGTTCCTTCCACCTCGCAAATGTAGTTAGCTACGGTAATCTACCCATATAGCCAAGGCTACTGCAGCGGTGATCAATATGATGAACATACAATTGTGCAACTTGAACCTACCATAACAGTAGATGTTCAAATGATCACTGCTGTAGTAGCAACTACCTCCTTCCACCCTTTGTTTTTGGTGTGCGTTTTTATGCCAGGGTGTGGACATTTATTTTGTTGTTCCTAGCATAGTCCTTTCATGTCTCAGCCTCCCTCTCTGTGCTGGCAGGAAAGTTTGCACAAAAACTGGTCTTTCAGTCAGCTCATCTCGAGCTGCTTGACAGTCTGGACATGTAGAAGGTGTCCTAAATCTTTGGAATCTGCCTATTACATCCTTGGTAGGATATAATCCATATGAAGCTAAGGCTACTGCAGCAGTGATCATTCAAACTTCTACTATTATGTTACGTTCAATGTATAAAACTCTGTTTTTTATTCTTAACCTTAAAAAACAATTGTTTCTTTCTAGATAAATGAAGTCTTATTGAAGAACTATACAAGAGTGCATATGCAAATGTCAAAGGTACATGAGCAAGGGTCAAAGTGTATGCTTATCAGAGGAGTTACAGATGAGCAGGGGTAATAGGCAAAGTCAACCCCACTTCACAAATTCTGTTTGCAATACATTTAGAACTACTTGCAGATAAGGGGGAATATCAGTGTCTGGGTAACTCATATTATCCATTTTTACACAGATTTAATATTCCTAGGTGTCTCATAGAACCAGTTGTGATTACTGACATAAACAATAAAGGAATATATTCAGGATATAAACTAAATGAAAATAAAACTCACTTTGTTAGTAAAAGTTCACCCAACAGAGATGAACCAAGACGTTCCATATCTATGAGGGCACAGGGTATTAAAATACAGCGCCATGACTTCAAAAACAGTTAAGACAGCTTATGCACAAAGTCCAATTCTAACAGTCTCTTATCAATCTGGAAAGACCTTTTTATTAGATTTTCCCAAGTAATAAAAGCAGTTCATAATCCCTCTCTACTCATCCCTCATTAGACCTATTATAGCTACAATGCCTCATTTTGTATTTACCTCACTAGACACCTACAACAACTGGAAAGGCCACAAATATACCTCACTAAGAGGATCTTAGGCCTTAGACACATGCCCTATATGGACAGACTCAAAAAACTCCAGCTATACTCTGTCTCTTATCGCCTACTTAGAGGAGATCTCTGCTTGACCTAGAGCTGCTAGATATGCTACACCTAAAGAAATCCCAATCCCTCCATGCCACACTCTCCAGGGACCTAAACCTCATTACCACAATAAAGAGAACATGCTGGAGGGACAGGTTCCTAACCCAGAGACTTCCCATACTCTGGAACAAACTTCCCATTCACATCAAGCAGAGCACTTCACTGGCCCTCTTTAAGAGAAATCTTGACGAGTGGATGGGCAATAGGAAGTTCATCCCGGGGATCACTTCAGTGGCCTTGCTTGACAGGGGCACTAGAAACTAACTTTGGGCGGCATGATGCCAGGGAATCTTCTTGGGCTAGGCTTATATAGGCTCCAGGGCCATTAGCCTAGTACACACCTATGAACACGTACTTGTGTGTGTGTGTGTGTGTGTGTGTGTGTGTATATATATATATATATATATATATATATATATATATATATATATGTTTGTGTGTGTGTACGTAGATGTGTATCTGGATCCATAATCACTGGTCTTTAAACAGATTTTTTTGAAAGGTAGTCATGGTGATGTCGAAACAGAGAATTTTACAATCTGCTAAAGGAAATGTGATAAATTGAGGAGAAGGCTGATGTATGAGTACATAATACTTTATAAAGGTTTAGTCAAGTTTTGTGGTGTCTCTCTCATGTTAAAAAGTTACGTGACACTTCTCATAGTAGGTATGTTTGCATACATTACTGTCACTCTATTGAACAAAGTTTGTCAGACTGCAATGCGCTGAACTTTCACAGGGTGCACTTTAAATGAGGCCACTTTCAATATCCAACTCCACTTCCAGAAAGCAAACCACAACTGACTTAAGTAACTAAGTTTATTCAACTTTGATGGAATAATCCACTGTTTGGTAAACTGTGTACCTGATCCTGATAAGCTGTGTTGGAAGGCAAATAATACCTGAACAGCTCTCACAGGACATCATTAACATCGGAAATCTAAAAGTTCACTGCTTTAAGTTAAAATTTCCAGGAGGATGGCCTCCACCACGAAAGTGGAATTAGCTCAAACCAACTAGTGCCCAAATCTTTGAGTGGTAGACTGAGAGCCACATACTGCAAGAACCAATGACTCTGACCTCATCATATTTTATCCCATCAGTCACTTAAGTAAGGTACAAGTGACAGTGTCCTCATAAGACAGTAACATTGTCCTTTTATCACTTGTGGACGACACCAGTTATGTGTACAGAAATCACTTTTGTCCTATTTAACTTTCTGCCTTCCTCACCCCAGCACTAAGACAATGAAATATCATTCATAAAAACATACAAATTCTGAACAGCTTTTGCACACAAACAGTTTCTGCAGAATACCAGCAGTAACTTTCTGCCTGTGTGACCACATGGCTTACTACATTCAGTCTCCACCAGACAATGAATGTGTGTGTCAACTCCAACTTTCCTTTAAAGATAGACACACCAGCGAGTACATCTTATTCAAATCAAGTCACTCAGTTTACACTGTACACAAGATTAAGGCTACAAGCTGTTTTTCATGCTGGTTCTTGCAGTCCACGGTTTGACTCCCTCATGTTCCATTTGCCTACTGTGGGACTCTGAGTCATTTAACCAGAGAATGCTCCTGGGCAGTGTGTGAAAAATGTCTATATGGATCAGTGCACTCTACTCCAGTTAACAAATAAGGTTTTAACTTTTTAATAAGTACACAATAAATTCAGTAAATATTAACACAAAACAATTTTTAAACACAAATAATAAAAAACATTTTCAAAATAAATTAAACAAAACAATTTGTTTGTTTGTGTCTTTCGGCTTTTCCCGGTTAGGGGTCTCCACAGCGGAACTCCGGTCCGCTAATGATTGGCAGTTGATTTTTACGTACCGGCTTGCCAGGCCTGACGCACAACCTTCAACGAAAGTACACCCATTCAAGCAGTCTCCACGCAGAAGACGCTCTAGCTGAGAATCGAACCAGACAGCGTCTTACTGTGAGGCGACAACGCTACTGCAGCAAAACAATGCCAGACTTAAAATCATTTGCTAAACCCAGGAAAGGCTTTCTGAAATGAATAGGTTTTCAGAGACACAAATGTAGGGAATTTTATTGAAGCAGAGCCTAGTTTGAGAAAAAAAATGAGGAACAGATGATTCAAGGTGCATCCAAAGAATCATTAGTAGCCCCCTGATGGCTACACCATGTGAAAAGGTACCAACAGCTCAAAGTAAGGTGGGGCCAAAATCATGCATGGTAAGGTATGTACAAGTACCTTGTATACAATCTACTAATGCCATCAGGCTGCACTGCAGGCTTTACAGAACAAAGGCAATATTAGCAGGACAGGCAGCCTGGCTGGTGCGTTTTCCACTATTGCTGGAGCTCAAGGCTAATATCTGAAAGTGAAAACGCAACAGGCAGGAAGAACATGTCTGATTTTGGCAAGGTTTCTTGGACAGAAACAATACATTTTTTAGATGACACTTGGTCTCTGACAACTAATTAAGATTAAGCTAGGATTTTACACCTTTGATATAAATTCCAGTGTGATTCCCTAACAGATTATACAGAAAACATATGAAACAGTGGAGGGTCTTAGCTCTGCATGAATGGTCACTACCTACATTTTAGCACAGCCTAGTTTTAAGCAACTATTCCGTATCTGTGATAAAATGGAGCAACACTACTTTAAAGGAATCAAAGCCTCACCATATATACTCTCGATGGAAGAGGTACAACAGGGTATAATCAACAGTGATAACATTTTAATCTTCCTTCTCAAATCACATCTTTTACACAGTGAAAAGAGGTCATGATAAATTTCTGTGGGAATCTGCAGTGCAGATGGTAATATGAGAATATTTTTTTTCACCTTAATCTCCAACTTACGGCTATTTCTTCTATTTAATTTATTTACTGCATATGTTTTATTGTTTTAGTTTCATACATCTGATTTGATTTTTTACATATAGCGCTTAGTTGATCATTTGAACCGGACTTTAATCCCTGACACCACCCTTTGCACATGCCTAAGAGGTAACAGGTGAACCAACAGAGGACTAAGTTAGACAGCAAGAGTCTATGGTCCAATGTGTCCCATGCAACAAGGAGAGATCAAGACAGACTACAACTATTTCTTACCAATACTAGGTTATTTACAGCACTATTAGGTGGTGTTGTGGGTGCTATAAAGCACCTTGAAACTGGATTGATACAGACCAAGTGGGATATTGGCTTTCAAAAAGGATACAAGGTCTACAAAAATAATCTTCAATAATACTTTAAACAGAAGACTAGTGATTCCAATTAAGAGATTAGAGAGTGTTGCACTCCTAGAATAAACAAGAGATACCAGATTAAAGCATTCCACTATACCCTCAGGCATAACTGCCCCCATCTTGATGTGGAAAATAGCACCAGTGATGGTAGATAAGGCACCCTGTAAGCCAAAACACAGCATCAATCCCAAAAACATCCAACCAGGCAAATCCTAACAAAATGCATGACTTCATAACTTCAACGTTTACTTGCTAGGTTAGAGGAACAGACAGAGAATGTGGTTTAGTCTTATGTCCACATGGCAAATGCCACAAGGGAGCTGGTGCATGATAAACACACTGGTGCAGAAATCTAGATGGAAATCCAAAGCAGTTTATATAAAAACTGAATGTGATGTAGGCTACACAGGTGCAACACATCACTAACAGCTCTGAAGTGTTGTCTGCTGTAAGTACATACTATTAGTGTAAAACAGCTGTCATTAAATTTACAGAAACTGAAAATGTTGCAGGAAAATGCCACTAAAAAGCCCTGGTAAATTGACAAAGTACACAGAATAAATATGGTATAACTCATAAACCTGAAGTCAGAGTTTTCTTACATATCTGTCATATATAACACCAGCTGTAATTACAGAAAAAAGTAGAAAGCTAAGCAAATACTCAGAGCACATCACAGACCTTCAAAAATGTGTTACAGCCAAAAGCCATTATGTTAACATACACAGTACTTGGGCACAGGTATCATAGTACAGTGAGAAAAACTAGTAAAAAATTTCTAAAGAGAATGTCGCTTCTTCTTTCGGCTTTTCCCAGTTATGGGTCGCCACAGCGGATCACCTGTCCACTCATGATTGGCAGGGGAGTTTTACAGTGCCGAGTTGCCAGCCCGGCGCCCAACCTTCCACAGAAAGCACACACACACGTAGTCACAACTAGGGCCAATTTAAAGTGTCCAATCCACCTACAGCATGTCTTTGGGATGTGGGAGGAAACCAGAGCACCCAGAGGAAACTGTCACTAAAAAAGTACAGTTGTGTACTCTTACCATAAATGTAGATGTTCAAGTGTGTTCACTGTTGCAGTTATGACTGTAGGGTTCTTCCTGCCAGCAGCAGCCCTCAATTGACCAGAATCCCAAAGTCTGAATTGGGCGTCAGCTGAGGTTGCTTTTATCCTGACGTCAATGCGCCAGGAAGTATAAAGACCTCAGCCGATGCCATTACCCCAGTTTTTCTTGCCCCAGATGTCAGGTGCCCAAAACCTGAGCAGCCAAAATGCCTCATAACAGACAATACTCAAAAGAAAAGAAACAAAAGTGGGGGTATGACGGAGGGTAACTCAGACTGCAACAGTGAACACACCAGAACATCTACATTTATGGTAAGAGTACACAACTGTATTATGTCCTTCGTGGTTCACTGCTGCAGTCATGACTGTAGGGTTGAGTCCCAAAGCTAAGAAAGGGTGGCTGGAGGAGAAACAGAAGGAGCGGCCACAAAACTTTGCAAAACCGCAGAAGCAAAACCGGACCTAGATTTAGAATAGAGAGGGAGGTTGTAATGCTTAGAAAAAGTATGCACAGAACTCCAAGTAGCAGTCTCTAAAATATCCTTGGGAGGAACCCCGCAAGGAAAGGCTGCTGAAGTAGCAGTAGCCCGGGTAGAATGAGTCCTAATATTAACAGGAACTGGATTGCCATGAAAAGAATAACAGAACTTGATGCAGTGGACAATCCACTTAGAAATAGTTTGCTTAGTGACTGCTTTCCCTAGAACAGTAGGAGCATAAGCGACAAATAATTGGTCAGATTTTCTGAATATGTTGGTCCTGTCCAGGTAAAAATGAAGCTGCCTGTGCACGTCCAAAGAGTGCAAAAGACTTTCTTCCTCACTTTGAGGATTAGGATAAAAAGTAGGCAAATGAATAGTCTGATTCAAGGCCACTGCCGAAACCACCTTAGGCATAAAGGTGGGATTAGTCCTTAGGGAAACCCTGTTCCGATGAAAAATAATGAAGGGTTCCACAGCCATGAGTGCTTGCAATTCCGTAATCCTTCTAGCAGAGGTTATAGCTAAAAGAAAAGCAGTTTTCCAAGACAAAAATTTAAAATCTGTGGAAGCTGCAGGTTCAAAAGGAGACAAGGTTAATTTTTCCAAAACATAGTTAACATCCCAAGTGGGAACAGGTGCTATTATAGGGGACCGAACATTCTTAGCCCCTCTAAAAAATTGTTTAAGTAATGAATGAGAAAAATCGGAGGATCCGTATTGTAATGTGCAGAAATAGCAGAAGCATGAAGCTTGATAGATGAAAAAGATAGGCCTGTATGTAACAACTCTGCCAGATACTTTAAAATCAGAGGAATGTTCGGAACAGCAGAATTACCACCTTGGACCCGATTCCAGGAGCAAAATCTTTTCCATTTACCTGCATAAGATTTCCTAGTGCTGGGCCGTCTAGCTTCAAGAATTACATCCATTACCTGTTTGGAAAGAGTAGAGGTGTTTACAGACCCTGGATCCACCAGGCAGCTAGATTCAGAGTTTTGACATAACTGTGCAGGATCCGGCCGTCCTGTTGAGACAGTAGATGAGGGATTTGAGGCTTGAAACTGTAGTTTGATTGGCCATTTTGGGTCAATTCCAAAACTCCTTCATCTTCCTCTCTTAAAACCTGGTTGCCTCGTGGTTTTGGCATCTTTTCAGGCTTGATGGCTGTTGGTGAAGCACCCACCAAGAGGAGAAAACGCTGAGAGAAGAAAGGAGCCGCTTTTGAGATTTTAAGTATTCTTCCTCTGTTTATTTGCTAAGTTTTTCTGCACAGCCGCCTATTTTGAGCATTTTCTGGCTTGTTAAACTTTATTTCTGCATTAGTAACTGTATTTAGAGCACAACCTAGAGCTGTTTACTGAATTTCCTGTTTGCACTTATTTTTAAAATCGTTTTTTCCTCAAAACTTGCATTTTATCTGTCTTTGGCCTAGCACTCTTGTGTGGGGTCATTTACTGCACTGTTATAACTTGTTGATACTTGTGAACCTCTGCTATCTCTGAAAAAACAAACAAATCTTGCTTTTTCCCCACTTTTCTGAGATTTAAAAAAGTTCAGTTACAGGCTTGCTGTTCTTGAACTGTTTGTAAGTTTCTGTGAGGCCATTTTTTGCTTGGGATAAAGGGAAGTCTCTCTGTTGATCAGTGGCAGTGAAAAACATTGAGCAGCCTGCCTGCCCCTGTGGGAGTGGTTACTGACTTGAAACTGTAGTTTTATTGGCCATTTTGGGTCAATTCCAAAACTCCTTCATCTTCCTCTCTTAAAACCCTGTTTTGCACGGTTTTGTGCATAGCGGGCAGCACCGCCTAATTGGGTTTAAACTATTCTTGGCTCCACAAAGTCTGCTCTTCACTTTTTCCCTTAGAACTGCTCTATCTCTCAATTTAAACACCATATTCTCATTCTAAGGCTCTTCACTGGTCCAATTAAGTAATCCTTCAAGTTAGCACTATTAAACCATAAGCACTACTTACTCTTATACTCTCTACGATTACCCTGTCCTCTATTGGTCCGTCTTAAGTTCAGTTTCCCTATATTACTCTAGCATAGACGTGTCCAGCATGCGGCCCTCAGAGCTCTTCCATGCGGCCCTCAACCTCTAACTGCAACATCGATGTATGCACGCCCCAAAACACTTTTTTTGTTTTGTGTTTTTCACTCCCGTGACCTGTAATGATAATGTCAGTGTGCGCATGCACCAAAGCACCCTTCTAGTTTTTTTTTTTGAGCCAAAAAAGGGTCGGTGTGTTTACGCCATTATTTTGCGCCGAACAATCAGTGTGTGTGTGTGTGTGTGTGTGTGTGTGTGTTCTCGCTGAAGAGGGACTCATGTATGGATTTGCCTCTGTTGCCTTTGAAAAGGACAGCAATTACCTGTGTTAATAGGCAAGTACGGAGTGAGCGAGTGCATACATGAAAGCAGAATTGTGTGCGTGAAAGTAGAAGAGTGTATGTGTGTATATGTGTGCATGACCGAGAGAGATGCACGCACAAAGAGACTACAATGATCAGTCTACCTACTGAACACAAACAAGTTAGCTCACAAATACATCATACATTAAGAGTACACTTTTATTAAATTGCGGCTTTCCTGACAGGGAGAGTGTTGTATTGAACATGAACACATACCTCCTAACTGTATGGATTTTCAAAGAATGTCTGGATTTTTGCCTCATCTTCCAATTTGTGTCTTTTGCTTAGGAAATAAAAGTAGTCATCCAAGGTAATGCAGTTCCAGGGAGTAAGAATGAGACAGCAGCCTAGGGTTAATGGGTCAGTAGTGGACTGACTATGTGGGACTGTAGCATATAAAGTTGTATTGTTTTTTTCAGACAAACAAAAAAGCACCTAGTACTGTTTTTTTCATTGGTGGGTTCTAAGCAGTGGTAGGTTGGACAACAGTAAGCATATATTTGGCGGATCATCAATACTGGCAAATCAAGTGGGCACAATGTCATTTTTTAAATGGTGGGGATTTTAGTGTGTGTGTGCTTATGTGTTGGGAGTGCTGCAACAGTAGATGATTATTAAAGACAGAGACTTACGGACTGTGGAGAATATGTTTCTTTGTTTCAAAATCTAATACTTGGGTAAGCTTGCCAGAAGTAGATTTTTTAAGACGTAGCTTCTTGCCATTTACAGTGGATGGATATTTACATTTAATGGTCAGTGTATTAGCGTGGGCCTGTGGGGTTCTGAAGGATGCCAAGTCTACCACTGCCAATGTCTTGTAAAGTGACCTGGAAATGGATATTGGGATGTTACTGAAAAAATATAGTAAGTGGAATTTAGAAATATAGTTTAATTAAACAAAGTGTACTTTCAATTTACAGGCCATAATTTAATTTATTTCAGGTAGTCCAGATACTAGTGGAATGTATACCATTAGACTTAATTAGAGAGAGCTGTTATTCTGGGGAAACAAGCAGCCCTAGTTTCAGTGAAAGCTCTGTGGTTGCTTGCAGGTAGGAAGTTGCAGGATGTTGATGCAATGTGTTTTATTTATTATTTTTAATGCATTTGTCATTTCAAAGCATGGTATTCTTTGATGCAAAAGAAGGCAAGACTGAATGAGCCATATAATGTTTAACTGACAATGATGGGATAGAAAGATTATAAGTGATGTATAATGTTTGCAGCTACAGTTGTTTCAATGGTGTCTGTGATGCACAACTATTTTTGGGCCTGTGTCCCACTTTTATTTTTAGCTTTGTCCAGATTTCTTGCTCTAAGGTTGAGCGGTATGGTTCCATGCTAAATCAGAAGTTGTATTTACCTTGGAAGACTTTTCGGCATAATTATGAAAAACAGAGACTTTTTAATATCTCTGCTTATTTCCAATATAAACTGCCATGTAACCTTGCAAATAACCTTCTTATTAAGCTACTTTACTTCTTTTGGAATTGACAGGTAAGATTCATCTGTTCGGACATAAGCATAGAGTGCTAATGTGACTTTGATTTCTTGCAGCAGTCTGTGGTTTACATAATCACAATAACTTTTCTGTGTTTCTGGGTGTGTAATCAATTTAACAGTTTTAAAGATGTTTTCCAAAAATAAATAAATATATAACAAATAAATAATCCTCTTTACACTTTGAGCTATTGACAAAGTCTGGGAATTTGTTTTTTTCAAAAGCGAAGTTCAGCATTACAGCTCAGTAAACTGTCAGTCTGTGAGTAACTTCTGCACAAATTAAAATGTCTGAATGTCAAATGGCTTTAGATTGGAGGGAAGTTTATTTTTATTTATTTTATTTTATTTTACATTTGTTTACCGGGAAAGTCCAACTGGACACATGTCCATTTTCAGCGGAGGCCCGTGGAGAAAAGCTCCAAAAATAACACAAAACAATATAATGCAATACATGAGAGAGAGAGAGACAGCAAATTATGGATGTAGTACTCATACAATATGGCAGAGATTACATCTCATAACAGTGAGAATCATTGAGGTACAGAATAAACTTAAAAAACATTTTTTTTTACAGTTATAATTACAGCAAGGAAAATATCAATGAGTTAAGTTTTTAGGAGAAAGCTGTTTGTACATAGCTGAAGCTCTGAAACAATCTTTTGGCATGGATTAACCTGGGGATTGACAAAAGTTATATGTTTACACCAATATTACGTTTTGCCGAGCAGTTGTTTGTTGATTTATTGATGGTCCTTTTGGTGGTTGGAAATTACATGGATGAATCCATCTCTATTATGATTTTTTTTTTCAGATATTTTGACTTCCAGACAATTTCATTCAGTGAGTGTCATGTGATTACTGAGGTTGCCTATTTTACAAGTAGGGGCTTTTTTGTGTGTGTGTAGGAGAGAGAGAGATTTAATATGTATACTGAATATAATTTTGCAAATTAAATTCTTAGTTAAACATGCCCCTCTTCTTGGGCAGCTAGACTAACCAATATTAGATCTTAGCCATCCAGCTGGGAAAGGTTAGTATGTGGATTTTCCATCTGGTTTGATGAAGGCTATGCTACTTACCCGAGGACTACATTTATGGCTATCCATCCAGCCATCGTGTTGCTGAACTACATTGTTTGATAATGAGAGGAGCTTTTTACAGAAGTTGAAGGTTTTTGTGTCAAGAACCTGACCATAAAAAGTGGCTTGTTTATGTTGCAGTGAAGGCTGTGGTCTTTGTAGTGAGCGTTTTAAGTATAACCAGTATTTCTGAGGTAGAGGACGTCTCTTAAGGCAGGAGCTTTCTTAGCCTGGAAAGCAAGCCAATGATGAAATTTATAGTGGCCAGTGAGAGACGAAGGAAAGCAAGAAGCGTTTTGGTCTGTTTGGATAACTAAGTGAACTTAGTCCTTTGACCTTTTTTGTCAGAAATGGTTGTAGTCTTTCTTTTGGCAGGGTGTTTTGCTGAAGCACATGCCAAAAGAGGCATTGCACTCAATAATGGCTCTTGTAAAGGAAGGATACAGGGATGTTATGACCTCCTTGTCCCTGGATGAGCTACCCTTACTAATGAAGTGGGCCATGTAAAAAGCTTTCCTTACAACGGAGACAAA
The DNA here is from genome assembly GCF_019279795.1 of Protopterus annectens. NCBI lineage: Eukaryota > Metazoa > Chordata > Ceratodontiformes > Protopteridae > Protopterus > Protopterus annectens. The sequence continues at coordinate 382,008,533 of NC_056737.1, read as the reverse complement.
GTGGTGATCAAAACTCAGGTTTCTATCAACCTGGGTGCCTAAGTACCATACGACTTATTGCGTGCTTACAAGATTGTTATTAATGTGATAATTTGTGGGGACATCACTCTCCTCAAAGGGGATGATGATGCATTTTTTGGCATTTAGCTTGAGGCCATATTTCTGGCACCAGTTATTTGTTTGGGTGAGACCCTCTTTGTAGCTTATTCAGAATTGTTTTATTAAGTCAGTAATGTGAATTCTTTACTTTATTGCAAATTTGTTGGGTTATTTTTGTGGATTATAGTATTGCAGGACTGCTGATGTTGACATTTTACGTAGTTGGACTGCTGGAATGGTTTTCCCAGTTTGAAATGCTAGTGCTGTAGTGAATATCTGTTTATTTGTAAAAAAAAAAAATATATATATATATAGATAGATAGATATATTAACTAAGATGTTAGAGTTAACTGTTAGATTAGAGAATTAGAATTAGAATGAGAATTAGAATTTTAAGGTAAATATTAGGCATTTATTACATTTATTCATTGTTCAAATGCACCTACAGTACAGCCAGGAGGTCGACTGTGGTCTTCCGGAGCAACAAAAGAGTTAACTATATGATATATTTTATATGTGGCCCCAAGACCATTTCTGTTCACTCAATGCGGCCCCAGCAAGCCAAAAGGTTGGACACCCCTGCTCTAGCATGTCCAAAGGTCAGTCAATGGTTTCCTCTCCAGTCCAGCTGGTGAATCTGGGAATTTTGAGGTAATGTTACAACTGTCTCATGTACACGGACAACCCTCTCCTCCTCCAAACAGGTTCAAATATATGTGAGAGATGCAACTATTTAGCCAAACTGGAGGCTGAGCTCTCTCATCTCAAAACTGGTGTAACCAGTCAGGAGGAGAAGGTAACCTCACATAACACAATTCCAGTATCACATAGTCCCACCACATCAGCGAACCAAACACATAAATACACAAAAACATACTCGGAGGCTCTAACTAAAAATCTAACTAAGCAACAGAGACCTCCAAAGCAGACATCCAAGCAAACGCTACCTCAAAACAAAACACGCACAACACATAGCCCACAAAGTCAGAGTGCCAAGCAGCCACAGCCCTTAAGGCTGAATAACACACCTGATACTCCTGTAATAGGTGACTCTATTGTCAGACACACTGACGTCCCGCTCACCAGGCTGAATAAAGAGAAGGTCACGGTGAGCTGCCTGTCGGGTGATAGGATCCGCCACATAACGCAAGCACTCAGGTCACTCCAAAGCAAATACAAATATGACTCAATCATTGTACATGCTGGTGTGAATGACCTGAGACGTACCTACCTGGACTACATGAAAAGAGACATAGAGGAGCTCTCTGATCATGTAGCCCAGGCTGGTATGACCCTGACCTTGAGCAGCATCTTACCCTCACCTAGAATGATGCCACAGTACAAAGACAAAATGATCGATTTTAACAATTGGCTAAAATTTTGGTGTCATTCAAAGGGGATCCAGTGTCTGTCAGCCTGGGATGACATGCTCGACAAGCCACGTTGCTTTGCTAGGGACAGCTTGCATCTGTCACCACTGGGCTTTTGGATATTGGCAAAGGCTCTTGTCACCCCCATAGTGCCTTTTTTAGGCAAGGCTCAAAAGTCAAACCCACCCCCATAGACAGCACAAGGAACAAGAAACTAAGGGTAATGCTGCTAAACGCCAGAAGTCTTAACCTCAAGATGCATGCACTCGAAGCTCTCCTCAGTATGGAGAACATCAATATCTGTGCAGTGACAGAAACCTGGCTCAAGGCTCCAGAGAGCACCCCAGCACTACCAGGCTATACCTCATATCATGCTTTTCAGCCCCAAAACCCAGACCGAACCACAAAAGGAGGGTGAGTTTCCATATTTATCAAGGATATCCACACCTCCAGGTTAGTGGCATTGCACGAAGTATCGGAGACCATCCATGTGCAACTAACAGCAGGCAAGACTGCTTTTCAGTTTATAGCATCCTACGGACCACCCTCTCAAAGTCAGGAATCCCACTCGGCTTTCCTGAAAACATTGGAGAACATGAAGATCTCTCCGAACACCATTATATTGGGCGACTTCAACTACCCAAACATTGACTGGGAGCACTACTCAAGCCCCAGCACCTTAGCCCAAAGGTTCCTGGAAATTATAAACTCAAATGCTATGGAACAACTAGTCACCACTCCCACAAGAGGGGACAACATACTAGACCTGATCATTACCAACATGGGGACTCTATGCTCCACACCAGAAGTATATCCCTCATTGGTAAGATCAGACCATAAATTAATTTCACTGGATGTCTACATCCCGACCCCACCCCCAGCCCAGAAAACCACAGTGAAAAACTTCTCAAAAGCGAACTTCTCACTTCTCAAAACCGAAGTGGAATCCTTCAAGGCCCCAGGACCAGTGGTAACTACGGCCCAAACTGCAGAATCCTATATAAACGCATTCTACGGACATCTCCAGGAATGCATGGATCATGCTATCCCAAACAAAACCAAGACCCAATCATCCAAAGGCAGGCGTCCAGTCTGGTGGACCCCCTGCCATAAATAAACTGTACAACAGAAGGAAGAAGCTACTACATGATAGAGCAAAATCCCTAATAGGGAAGGCATCTATGATCAGTACTAGCAAAAAATTACGATCCCTCATAAAATCCTCCAAGGCCAGCTTCGAGAGAAAAATTGCACAGGACACCAAAGACAATCATAAGGCTTTTTTCAGTTATGTTAGAAACCTGGGATGCGACTCCCAGACTTGTTCTGAGTTGATTCTAAATGACAAAAAATGCACTGAACCCACAGACATCGCCAATATCCTGGCAGACAGGTTCAGTGCAAACTTCTCCCCCCCTCACCCCCCAAAAGAGCAAGTATCTATCCCGGCAGAGGGCTGCCTCCCAAACATCTCTGATGCTCAGGTGAAGGCTGCCCTTTCCAAAGCAAAAAACACTGCTTCCATGGGACCAGATGGCATCCCAGGTTGCGTCCTACATGAACTCCAAGAGGAACTAATCCCTCAAATAAAACAGCTATACAATCTCAGCCTCACTACAGGATATGTGAACACAGAATGGCGTACAGCAACAGTGGTCCCACTCCACAAAGGTGGAGCCTCTACGGACCCTGGAAACTATCGCCCCATAAGCCTGACTAGCTTAGTCTGCAAGGCTATGGAGAGGATCATCATGGAACTCATAAACAAAGACACTGGGGACCTACAGACACTAGATCCTACCCAGTTTGGCTTTGTCAAGGGCAGATCCTGCCTTTTGAACCTGGCTGACTTCTTCGAAACAGTCACCAAAGCCATAGATGAAGGGAAGGTAGTCCACACAGCCTATCTGGACCTTGCAAAGGCATCTGACACAATACCCCACTCGGACATCATAGATAAGCTATCCAGCTTAAATATAAACCCCTATGTCACAAGATGGGTCGCAAACTGGCTCAAAGACAGAACCCACAGAGTGAGAGTTGCTGGAGCCATGTCAGACTCGAAACCGGTCACAAGTGGCGTCCCACAGGGTTCTGTCCTGGGACCACTCTTGTTTGGTATATACTTTTCCGAAGTACAGGCAAACGTGGGAGGACTATGGCTCACCAAGTTCGCAGACGACTGCAAACTGGGCGCCATAATCAACTCTCCAGCTGACACAAACATCCTTCAAAAAGTTCTCACAGAGACAGATAACTGGTGCCAGCGCCATGGTTTAAAGCTAAATGCCAAAAAATGTATAGTCATACCCTTTGGCAAAAACAATGTGCCCACAAATTACCACATAGGCAGAAACCCATTCAGGACAGAGAAAGTTATTAGGGACCTGGGGACCCAAGTTGATAGCAATCTCTCCTTTGAAAACCACATTGCCAAAGTGGTTAGAAAGACCTTCTAACATAGCCCACCTCATCACGAAGGGTTTCACATCTAGATCAAGAGAGGTAATCGTGCCCCTTTATTCATCCCTCATCAGGCCCATCATAGAATACAATGCCCCTTTTGGGATGTACCTTACCCGACACCTGCAGCAATTAGAAAGACCCCAAAAGTATCTCACCAAGAGGATCAAGGGTCTCAAACAGATGCCATATGCTGCTCGGTTAAAAAAACTCCAGCTCTACTCAGTTGCATACCGCCTACTTCGAGGCGATCTATGCCTGAAATACAAAGCTATGTCAAATCCAGAATTAATGGACATGCTCCACCTCAGTAAATCTAAATCCCTTAGAGCCACACGCTCAAGGGACTTGAACCTCAGCACAGAAATAAATAGAACTTGCTGGAGGGACAGGTTCATAACCCAGAGGCTCCCTTCGCTCTGGAATAGAATTCCAGTTCATGTGAGGCAGAGCACCTCACTGAATCTCTTCAAGAAGAATCTCTATAGGTGGATGGGGGATCGTAGGTTTGTCCCAGGGATTACTCCCGTGTCACTATTAGACAGAGGCACAGTAAACTAAACCTTAAAAAGGGCACAGTATACTCAAATCAAGGGGTGGCGTAAGCCATACAGAATCGGGCTAGGCTTATAATTGCCCCAGGGCAGATAGCCTAGTATGAACCTATGAACCTAATCCAGGTAGGCTCCTGAATTAGGTTCATCAGAGTGGAATACCAGAATTGTCGAGGCCAACTGGGAGCCAGTAAAATCATTTGCGGCCTGTCTTGTTTTATCTTCAGAAGTACCTGAGGTAGAAGAGGAAAAGGAGGAAAAGCATATACTGAGAGGTGTTTCCAACTGAAGGAGAGGGCATCCACTTTCCATGCTAGTTTGTGGTAGGTCCTTGTGCAGAATGTCAGAAGTTGATGATTCTGAGATCTATGTCCGGACATCCCCATGCCTGTATTATCATCCTGAATATCCGAACATCCAACATCCATTCGTGTGGATCCAAAAGTGTCCTGCTCAAAGTGTCTGCCAGAGTGTTGTCTTTTCCTGGCAGGAATTGTGCCTGTAAGTGGACTCTGCAGGTCAGTGCAGTGTACCACAGTGCCATGGCTAACCTGCACAGGGGGTAAGAGTGAGAGCCCCCCTGCTTGTTTATGTACCACATCACTGAAGTGTTGTCTGTCTTTATCAACAATTTCCCTGGTAGAAGAAAGTCCCTGAAGGCTATCAGAGTATTCTGTATAGCGAGAATCTCCTTCAAATTTATGTGCAGGTGAATTTGCTCCTTTGTCCAAACACCCTGAAGACATCTCCCATGCATGTGGGCTCCCCAGGCATAATCTGAAGCATCCGTTGTCAGAACTTGGTTGGTTGGTGGAGGACAAAAAGGCCTCCCCTTGTTCTGGAGACAGGCTTTGGCCCACCAAAGAAACTCTTGCTGTAGACAAGGCAAAATCGTGATTACTGTTTCCAAACTGTGGTAATGCTGAGACCACACACTCTTGAGGTACCACTGTAGTTTCCTCATATGCAGTCTTGCATATGGTATTAAGAGAATGCAGGAAGCCATGTAACCTAAAGCCTGCAGAACCTTTCTTGCATTCAGCTATTTCATTGAAGCCAGGTGTTGGAAAGAAGAAGCCAGTTGCGCTTTTTTGTCTGGTGTCAAGGAAGCCATCTGGATTGTAGTACTCAGAAGAGCACCCAGGAAAGTAATCTGTTGTGTGGGCACCAGATTTGACTTCTTTAGATTCACTGTGAATCCGAGGTACTGTAGAAGATGCTGCACAAAAGCTAGATGCTGAAGTAGAGTGTCTTTGTCATCCGCTTGAACAAGACAGTCGTCCAGATAAGGGTATATTTGAATCCCCTTCTGTCTGCAAAACGCCATTACAGGTGCCAGGCACTTTGTAAAGATCCTGGGCGCAGTAGATAAGCCAAAGGGCAGCACAGAGAACTGGTAATGCTTCGAGTCCGCTTTGAATCTCAGATACCTTCTGCACTCTCGCCTTATAGGAATATGCAGGTAAGCTAAGTCCAGAGTCACCATCCAAGCGTTCTTGCCCAACATAGGCAGCAGTTGCTGCAGAGTGAGCATCTTGAATTTTGGTACATCTAGGAAGGTGTTTAGCACAGAAAGGTCCAGGATTGGTCTCCACGAATTTTCCTTCCTGGGAACCAGGAAAAGTCTTGAATAAAAACCTTGCCCTATTTCTAAATTTGGTACCAAGTCTACGGCCCTCATAGCTAAGAGGGACTGAACCTGCAGTTGTGCCTCTGCCCATTGATGATTCGGCAGATCTGGCCAACCGTTCGGTCTTGGCAAGGTGTGGAAATGAAATCTGTAACCTCTTGAGACTATGTCCAGAACCCATTTGTCCTGGGTTATGTGGCCCCAATTTTGATAAAAAAGAGAAATCTTTCCTCCCAAAGGTGCTTCCAGGAGAGGAGCCCCTGGAACCAGAAAGGGAGAGTCATAAAGACTGTTTCCAGTAGGGTTGACACTTATCTTCACCACCTTTGGTAGAGGGGGCAGGCCACTGCCTATTCCTAAAAAGGGTTTGTGCCTGTCCCCTACCTCTGGAACGCCTGAATCTGCTTCTCTGAGGCCTGTCTGAGCTCGGAAAGGACCAAGGTTTAGCTGGCCAGTGCCTGCTAAATCTAGGAGGTTGCACCTGTAGAAAATCCTTAACCGTCTGCATAGATTTGGCTTTGTCCTCCATTTTCTTTAATACCTTTTCAGCTTTGGCCCCAAACAAAACATCATGCTGCAAAGGGGCATCCAAAAGTTTGGCTTTAACCTGATCCAGCAAGCTTTGTTCCTTTAACCAAGCATGTCTTCTAATAACTGTGCCAATTTGTCGCAGCCCTACAAGAAGCTTCCAAAGAATCAAAACCACAATGCAGGGTATGTTTACCCACTTGTTCAATAGCATGCAATAAATCCTGTAACGCCTTGTCATCCGCACCAATAGAAACAGCTGACATCTTTTGTTTAAATACAGATAAAAGGTATTGCTGATACTTTAGCATAGAAATTGACAGTTCAAAGCTCTAATAGAAAATGTAGCAGAAGTATAAACTTTTTTACCCCATCTTTCCAAAGCCCTGGACTCTCGGTCAGAGGGAATAGGATGTTTAGCAGGGGCCGCCTTAACACCCTTAGGGCCCTGAGAAATTGTTTCTGGATCAGGTGAAACAGAAAGAAACTTGTGAGAATCTGGAACCCTATAATACCTATCTGGTTTGACCAGAGTAGGGGGAAAAAATCAGGAGAGAGGGAAGCTTCTGAAAAAACATCATCTACAATGATCAATACAGGAGGAATAGCAAGAGGCTTATGCTGATGGAGAAGAAAATCCCTATGCCTTTTCCTGGTTTCAGAGAATTCCTGCCCTTCCCAGTGAAAATGCTCCCTCATATCATGCAAAGTTTCACCAAAAGAATAATCCTCAGGAGGAGAGGCTGAAGGAAAGGAATCTTCAGCATCAGAATCCTCATAAGGAGGAAAGGAACAATCATGCTCAAGGGAAGAAGCAGAAGAAACAGAAATTTGGTCTGAAGAATCATAATCGGACTGTAATCTAGGCTTTTTGTCAGGAGGGGGATGAGAACCCCTGATCATAGATAACAAATCTTCAGTCATCCTAAGCATCTGCCTTTGAGGCCTAGGACCCTGATCAAAAGGCGTCTGTGCTTGCCATTTCTTTTTAGCTGGAGCCGTAGTCATTGTCTTAGAATGCAAAACTGAATCCATATTGACATGAAGCTGTGAAGGCTTGAAAACTCCCTCAGAAGCCGGTACCTGCCTACTGGCTCCGGACCCAACTGAGGGAGTAGTATCCGAAGGTCCATTCCCTGGCAATACTGAAGGCCCCATCAGCTCCACACTGGAGTTGGTACAGGCAGTTGGTTCAAAAGAGTCAGACGACAGGGGCTGCAAAGGCGCCTCACTGACGACCGATGAACCAGCAACTGGCAATAACTGAGTAATATCCTCTGCTTTGGACCTCGAAGGCCTGTCTTTATCTTTGCACCTCTTACACACACCAGAAGCTGGAAAAGAATCCAAAGACATATTATAATTAAACCTTTTAGCAAAATAGTAGAAGGCAAAGTTGTATCTACACCTAATAGTACGCTGATTAAATCTAGCACAAAACCCACAATTAGCAACGTCGTGGTCAGGCCCCAGGCAGGGAATACAATAAGAGTGAAAATCCCTATGAGGTATTTGTTTCCCACAAGAAATACAATTATTAACTTTTTCTGACATCCGACTGGAGCAAGAAAAAGACCTCCCCAACAGGGTATTTATCTTAAAAAATGAAAAATCCTGGAAGTAAATCCAAAAACAGACAGGAGTAGGCCGACCGGCATAAGCGAACTGCTCAGGGTACCGCGTGGCAAGAAAGACTGGGGTAATGACATCGGCTGAGGTCTTTATACTTCCTGGCGCATTGACGTCAGGATAGAAGCGACCTCAGCTGACGCCCAATCCAGACTTTGGGATACTGGCTGATCGAGGGCTGCTGCTGGCAGGAAGAACCCTACAGTCATGATTGCAACAGTGAACCACGAAGGACATCTATTAATGCTAAAATACGGTATGCAACTCTTAAAGGATGAGCTGAATTAAACTGGTTAGCTCACATTAGCCCCAGCAAAACTATGCCTATAAACATTACTGAGAAAGTGGAGATGATATGAAATTAGCAGCCATGAGAAATAATGTCTGTGCACTGAATGGCAGTTCTCAAGAGCAGCTAGGTTAACTCAATAAACAAAAAAGATAAGCAGACATGTCAAGAACAAGCAGCTTACTTCTACTGGTGGCTGTGTGTGTTAAATATCTGCAACAAAACCACTTATCACATATGAAAAAATACACAAACATAAGCACTTAAAATTGTCTTACTGGAATTTGTATACATATATAAATATTCCAGATCACTTCTTTTGGATTTGGTAACATCCTACAATACATGGTAACATCCTACAATACAGAAAGAATACTCCACAAAGAGGGCATTTGCGCTGGATACATATCTTTCATGACAGTGTGGTACTTTTTGGGACAATAGAAAGGCCTTATAATCTGCTCAGCCAGATGACTTGTGAATTAAAAAAAAATGGCTTTTAATTTATACAACACAAAGGAAATATGTCATCAAGCTAAACAGATTGAACATGGCCTAATATAAATGTATAATTTCGTTAAATGACCTCGTCCACTGGAATTTGCCTCCTTTGTGAAATGAAAGTCAGAGAGGAGTAAGCAGGGCCCAGATGTGGAAAAGATGCCTTTTCATAGGCAGGAAGTTTAAAGAACCCAACTGATATTCATAAGAGGAGGCAAGGTTAGAAACACAGTTTAGGGGAAAAGTGAAGTCTTGCTAATCTATAAAGGTGACTGTAGCAGGGTCTAGCAAGGAATTTCATGTTCTCTCTTAGTGATGCTTTGCCTTTTCTGAAAACCAGGAAGTGTAGGCAAAGACAAATATATGACAATTTTTAAGGATGGTTCCGCAAAAGGATGGCATGGAATCGAGAAAGTTTGCCCTATTCAGTTAGACTGGCAGTCACTTCCTGTTTGTGCAATGGGGTCTCTAGAAAGTAGGGTACACTTTCAGGAGTGAATTAAATGGGCAAAAAGCACAGCATGCTCATCCCCTCCAGTCACTAGCATGGACAGGCTTTTTGTGAATCAGGGGAACTACGTGCAATTTTGGATATAGAATGATGTGTGGCCCTTCTGTGCATTGTGTGTACTGTACCTTTGGTAATCTGGTGACTAGGGATTTAAGTTTGACAAACAGTGCTGTGGTCGATTTATTCCAAAATATAGTGTGTGTGTTTATCTGGTAGGTATCTGTAAATGTATCCACATCCAAAGGCAACATTAACATACTTTAAATGCAATGTAGTTGTCAGGTTACTATACCTTTCAAACCAAGACTTAACAGCTAGCATTAGAGATTCGTCTGGGAAGATCTGGTTGTCACGAAGTAATAAGAGTGTGTTAATAAGCTTGGTTGTGTAATCAGTGTCACTAAAATTTCGACCACTACTAAAAAGGGCCTCTATAGTCTCCAAATTTGGAATTAAATTACTTCTCAGCATCTCCTCATATAAACTCCAAGCAGTATTTGCCTCTTTTTGAGCAAGAGCACAGACCATTACATCACCGTAGTTCCTTGATGACGGAGTGATAACTTTTTTTATGGACTCTAAACATGACAAACACTCAGCCAAACGTTCTGTCCTACTAAAACCTTTAATAAGAAGTCTGTAAGCTCCTGTATCCAGCGTCTTGAACGCAGTTTTCATTATATCATACACATCGAAAATCTCCGCTGAATTATTCTGTTGAACACACAGTGCCAAATATTTCAGCAGTAGCTCATATTCTATAGTGCCGTTTTCTACCACAACGAAATTCAGCAGCGATTTTCCAACACTTATATCACCATTTTTAGACAGTAAAAGTTCCATTACTCGTATTTCAAACCTTCGGAGATTGCCACTTTCATCTTTTAATTCTTTCCATTCTCGAACGTTTAGAGGACTCGTTGGTATTTTTATACGTTCAGTTTTAGGCTCCACGTCTGTGATAGCCAGCTTGTTGTAGCCATTTACATTATTTTCTGCCCGTCTTTTAGCAGAACCTGCTAAAAATACTGAAACACATCCTCTATCACGTTTTCCAAATTTGAGTTTAACATTTTCAGTTCTTACTTTTTTTCTTTCAGTGCTATCTTTGCACTCCTTTAGTGCCTGGAATCGTGAGGTTGAAAAACGAAAATGTGAACTAGTAAAATACACGTATTTAGAAGACTGCAATGCATCCACAAGCACCTGTTCTGTTACGTTAAAACCTTTTAAGCAAGCTTGAAGTAATACGTTCATTGTGATGACTAACAGCACCTTTATGGGGTTATTCAATTTCCGATTCAAATATCTGTAGTAATAATTTTAATAAGCAGGGTGTTGCAAGTTGTTACATCAACAGAAACCTCCAAAAGGACCTAACGTTAAAGTTCAAAATTACAGAGTATCATACACCGCGGTAAGCGTACAATGGTCCAACAGTCGCTAGGAGTATCGTACCGCTACAAGCAAAAACAACTTTTATTAAAAAAAAAAATAATAAATAAACAACACAAACATGTGCAAATTTAATACAAATGCGGCGCGCATTTTGTACGTCATCGGGAGGTGGCGTGGGTATGGCTAGAGTAAAACGGGCAAATCGATATGCCCTTTTGGGTGTATTTTTATGTTGGTTGAACCAATGGGACTGTCAAGCGGAAGGGTGCGAGAAAATTGTTGTAGTAACTAGACTGTAGCAACTTTGGCTTTGTTTTTCTGCTATTAACGTTATTTTTGTGATAATGGATTGGAAACGGACCCTGAAAAGTCATCTAGCTAAAACTAGTAAACGTAAGTGCTATTAGTTTGGGAAGTAAACTATGTAAAACATTACGATATGTTGTTGATTGCATTGAGTAATAATAATACTCGGACTTCTGTGTAAGCTGTCAATAGGGGAGTTGTTAACACTGACTGCACATATGTTCCAGAAGATTTTCGCAGAACGTCCATATTTTTTGGTTTGTTCCTCCTAAAAATGTGTTATTTTTCTGGATTTTTGCTGCAAATCAGTGAGGATTGGATTCACTAAATAATGACAGGCATTTGAGTTTCAGACTTCATTTCCTTCAGAAAAAAATGCATGGTAACACAAGACCTTTTTATGCTATCAACTTTCTAAGTTTATAAGAGCAGTATTTAAAATATGGCAATTTTTCTGTGGGGGGAGTTGTGGGGGTTGTTCCCCTATTATTTTTGGCTTTGTCCAGATTTTTTTTTTTTTTGTTAAAAGGTTGGGAGCTGTGCTTATGATGTGATATAACAGAAAATAAACTTGCTGTTTCTTACATACTTGTTCGGGGGGAAATGGCAACAGCTGTGCATGTATTGTGCCAGTCAAATAAACTGTATCAAATGCCAGTCAATTTGCCAGTCATTGAATATTCAGATATGCACAAAGGGCAGACCTTGGAATGAGCACCAGTAAAGCCATACACCACTGAACTTAGTAATCCATGTAAAATACTCAACCAACACCAATGGCTGAAGAAATCAACAAACCAATCACTGAAACAGTCCCCTGTTATCAACACCAAATGGCTGAAGAGGATCTGCAACATGGAAGTGTCAAGCTGTGACCTCCCCACCTGTCAGTTACCACCAGTCATAGCTCTCAGCTGTCCAGATTTTCACCTAATATTTTTGGTCTTTTCCTTATAAAAATTTTGGATTTTTGGCAAATCATTTGCAAGTAATTGAGAGCTGAAGTCAGAAGATAATGACAGTCATTTCAGTTTCAGACTTCATACTCTTCATGCTAGTAAAAATCTGTTCTTCTATCAACCTTGTAAGTTTGCAATAATTTAAAAATTGTACCTATTTTTGGGTCTCTATCCCCTGCTCAATTATTTATGACTTTGTCTAGATTTCCTTGTCAGAGTAAGTGGAGGCCAAGCTGTCTCCTCCTGTATCTCCCCTTCATCAACCTCCCCATTTTGAAATTTAGTTATACAAATCTGCCCTTCCGCAAAAGAAGGATGACATGTCACCCTCTCTCCCCAAGCACATCTGTTAACATGTCATAAAATTCCATCTCGGGACATTCATAAACTGCTGCATTAGTAGTCATGGAAGAAACTCCTATCTTTTCTATAAATTTCAGGTGAGTATGGTAGTATCTGCATATTACACACATTCTTTCAGTGCTCAGTCCAATGACTCATAAACAAGTTTGGGAGGAAATTAACCTTCTCAGTTTGCCTGCCCCTTTTTTCATCCCTGCCAGGCCTGTCTTTGGATAATATCTGACAGAATTCACTTGTTCATTGGTCATTTCTAAGCCGTCTGATGCAACAAGTACACAGTCTGTTAGCTAAAGGATAACAGTGGGTTGTGAGTGACATCATTCCTCCCTTAACATTGCACAACATCTGGTTCAGGTAATTTCCTAGCATGTGGCCTGTGCCTGAGCAAGTTTGTGGATGACTGTAAGTTGGGTGCTGTTATTGACTCCCCAAATTATGTTAATATACTGAAAGGGGGTCTCACAGCAACAGTGACTGGTGTCAAAGTCATGGCGTTAAGGTAAATGCAAAAAAAATGTATTATCATACCATTCGGCAAAAACATGGCCCCTACTGATTACTACATTGATGGATACCCCCTAAGCACACAACCTGTTATGAGAGACCAGCGTACTCAGATTAACAACAGTCTCGCATTTGACCATCATGTAGTGGCAGTGGTCAGAAAAGCCTTTTACCTGGTTCATCTCATAAGTAAAGGAATTGTATCCAGAAAAAAGGTTATTACCTCTCTGTACTCCTCCCTCATTAGGCCTATAATTGAGTATAACACCCCATTTGGTATGTACCTCTCAAAACACCTGCACCAACAGGAAAGGCCACAGAAATACTTTCCAAAGAGAATCCATGGCCTCCAACACCTGTCCTATGCAGGCAGCCTCAATTCACTGTCGCTCTACTCAGTATCGTACAGATTGCTCAGAGGTGATCTGTGTCTCGTCTACAAGGCGATATCGGACCCTGCCCTACTAGAGGTGCTCCGTATCCTTAACTCTAACTCCTCGCACATTACCCGCTCGAAAGGCCTAAATCTAATATGCAACATCAACAAAACCTGATGGAGAGACAGGTTTGTCTCCCAGAGGCTGCCCCGTCTCTTGAATAGTCTTCCCAAACATGTCAAAGTAGTTCGCTGACCCTCTTCAAACACAACCTTGATGAGTGGATGGGAAACCACAGATTTGTCCCAGGGGAGGGGTTCCACCTATGTCCCTCATTGACAGGGGCGACAGGTGCTGACTGAGGTTTCTTTTTTTGGGGATAAACACTTGGCTAGGCTTGCGAGGACCCCAGGACTATTAGCCTAGTAACGTCTTATGATCCTATGTCCCATTAGAGCTTTTGACAGGTGTTCCTATTTTATCCCTTCACTTGCCAGCCATTGTACCTGTACAGCTTTCTCAATGAATCATGGGATGTTCCTGCCTGTTATGTCATGCTGTTGACCTACGTGATAAAAATTTGAATAAGTGAGTATCCATTTTCCATCCAGGACTTCTTGTTATCTGTAAAAAGAGAATATCCAATTAGAACTATTGCAGTCCTTCATGTCTAGTACATGCCTGTAATTACCACCAAGCTAAATGCTTTACTTTTCACTGATGTTTCTTTAGTGCATGCAGCATCTGCATTCTAAATTAATGCATTCATCTTTCTACTATCTAATCAATGCTTTCCAGTGTCTGTCAGCACTACCCTGAATTTGAAATTACTTGGTGAGTCATCCTTATGGCGTAGAATGGAGCCACCTGGCACGAATCCTGAGTTTCCTGATCCAGCCTACTACACCACACTCAATACCCAGCAGAGCATTGAGTTTCCACTACACCCCTTTTCTTTTTTGGTCTCTTTTTTGCTACCATTGATTCCAGTGTCATCAGTGTCAGTTTGGACTTAGTTGGTTTCACACATACAGGGTTGGCTGTTACATTTACTATGCTGCACAGCAGTGATATAAGATATGTCATGAGGAAGGTCTGTGATCTGCTTCTTGGAATAACTATAGCTTGTAGTGTGAGTTGCTTACCCCTTTCAACCCCTCGCAGAAGTACATCTAAATTGTTTGGCCCCACTGGAAAATGTGCATTCCCACCTCTTGGTTTCATCCTTGATCAGCCGTGAAATTTCTTTCTGACTTTGAATGCTTGTACTGTGTCTTACCATCCATGGGCCCTCTGATACCAGCTAATTGCTGTGATGTGTACCCTCTGATCTACTCTCAGGCTAAAATGAAGCTTAACAATTTGAGTCACTGACATAGACTACACCACTTTCCATCTCATGCTGTCTCCAGTTTTGATAACTCGCACCTTGCAATTTCTGTACCATGCCCTTGTTCTTGGGTGCAGCATCCTTTCTATGATTCCCCTAAATCTGTTTACTTTCCTGTCCAAGAGCTGGTCCACAGTCCTCAATGGACTTGAGTATGCCAGTGATGCTAGTCTTATGAATTTGTCCCACTGAGAGCCTGAAGTCCGCAGTGACATTATCCACACCTTGAAATATGCCTTGCTGAGTACATACACTCTGCTAGTCCCACCTATGTGCTTATTTAACTAGTTGCCCACTCCTGTGTTGTGCTCCTGAACATGCTTTGTTTGCCTTTCAGCTCCCTCACCCCAATTTGTCCCACTGAGAGCCTGAAGTCCGCAGTGACATTATCCACACCTTGAAATATGCCTTGCTGAGTACATACACTCTGCTAGTCCTACCTATGTGCTTATTTAACTAGTTGCCCACTCCTGTGTTGTGCTCCTGAACATGCTTTGTTTGCCTTTCAGCTCCCTCACCCCAATGTTGTCCCTACTAGTAGGAAGAATTTCAACATCATGACAGATACCAGACTGTGCCCATGTTAACATTCCCTAGGTCAGCACTCCGCAAACTATTTCCTGTTTAGTAACCCCACAAAATTGATGACACCTGCTGCACCTGTAAATAGCTGAATCAGTAATTCTACATGACAAAAGACATAATAAATTCACGTTATCTTATTTCAATGTAAAAGATTTTGCATACTATCAATTACTCAGGCTTCAGGAAAAGAATTCTGACTTCACTGCAAACATCTGTGTAAACAGCAGTGTTGGGATCCTCTATTGTTATAGCATTATTCAGTTTAACCTTTCCTGGTAGTTCAGTCAAACCCTAAGTTAGACTTTGTGCACCTGTTTCAATGCAAATCATTGCAGAGGAAGCTAGAAATATATCCCTTTCTGCATCTGTCACATCCACTACCACTCAGTACTAGGATATTCCCAAATATGACTTCTTTCTGATGCTGGACCTTACGATACAGTTTTCTGCAGTATATACAAGGCCATGCTATAACATTTGCATTGGTTAATATTACAGCCTTTGCCTCCTCAAAGCCTGACCATGGACTCTGTAGTGTGACAGACTTCACCCTGTTTAGATGTATGCAGGTTCCTGCCTCACACTGCTTTTTTCTATACCTGCAGTTACGCTTGCGTGCATTTTTTTTTAAGATTGGTAACTGTACCTGCAAAAATTTAATTTATTCCAGCAGCTTTCCTTTGCAGTTATCTATTCATTCACTTGACTCTTTTATTCCTGAACGTTTCTGAAACTGGTTGTATTCTGAGAAATCCCCCCTGTTGTCTGCACCTCTTATCTAGCCAGTCTCCCCTCGTATTACTTGAAAATGGACTGTGCTTGCAGAATCTTCCATTTGTAAACTTAAAAGAGAACCACACCCACAGACTCAAAAAACATGTTTATTTCATCATGGTTTGGTGTTTCCTACATTTTAACATCACTCTGGGACTATTTACAGGTTTTTAAATATTTTTATACATAATTTCTGAGTCTGACCACACGGGGTCTAGCATCTTGAAGTGATCCTGATTGTTTAGTCTGCCTCTAGGTATCCCACAATGCCGTGCTTGTATATAAAACATTACACCACACAGGCCTTTTTCTTCCTTAAGTTCCTGTCACTGCATTGATTTTAAATGCATACAGTTACTTTTAAGTAACATTTCATGCTGTCAAGGGTGCCGGAACCATAGAGCAAGGGGGGAGGAGCACCCCCCCCACACTTTTATAGCTGCAAGACCATGGTTGCAACATGTTCTGCGGTCCCATATATCTATGCATGCGTGCATTCCTTCTGCCTGTGCAATTTTAAAATATGTTACAGTATAGTTTTCTGCTCACATCTGCTGCCCAATTGCCCAAGTGTTTTTGCTGCTTCCAGGTAAGGAGAGTTTTCAGTCACATTAGTTGTTGCCTAAGTGTTTTTGCTGGGGGGGAGGGGTTGTTGCTTTTATGCTGTGTGGATCTGCTCACATATGCTGTCCGATTGCCCAAGTGTTTTTGCTGCTTCCAGGTAAGGAGAGTTTTTGATCACATTAGTCGTTGCCGCAGTGTTTTTGCTGGGGGAGGTTGTTGCTTTTATGCTGATTGTTTTCTGTGAGGTGGGGGCTTGGTGCTTTTATGGTGTGTGTGTGTAAAATGACCCAGTTAGTACACCTGTGGTTATTGTTGCTCAGGCTCAAACCCTATACCTTGGGTACAAGAAACAAGAGCCGGAATTCTCT
Source organism: Protopterus annectens (assembly GCF_019279795.1). Taxonomy (NCBI): domain Eukaryota; kingdom Metazoa; phylum Chordata; order Ceratodontiformes; family Protopteridae; genus Protopterus; species Protopterus annectens. The sequence continues at coordinate 381,991,371 of NC_056737.1, read as the reverse complement.
ACCCATACCACCACTTGTGATTCAAGGAGTTGAGTCCATAGCTTTCAACTGTCTAGATTTTCACAGACTGTTTGGCTCATATTTTTGGTCTGTTCCTCTTAACATTTGTGGTTTTCTGGCAAATCGGTGAGAACTGAATTCACTAAATAATGATAGCCCTTTAAGTTCTAGTCTTCCTGTCTTTCAGGAATGCATGGTATTATTCTAGCACCTTTCTAAGATTACACAAGCATTGTTTAAAATGTGTCCCTGGTTTGCCCCCCCCCCCCCAAAAAAAATAATTTTTGGCTTTTTCCAGATTTCTTGTGCTGCAAAGTTGAGAGATTTAGTTGTGTCAAGTGGATTTTACAAGGAGCTGAGAACTTCAGGGGAAGAGAAGTTTAGTGCTGATTATGCCAAGTCTGTTTGCATTGTTAGTAGCACAACAGGTATTATACTTGCTTTTAATGCAGAAGGTTGTGGGTTCTACTCCCACAGTGGGCAGATAGATTGCTGATACTGTACTGTATTGTACTTTAAAGGGAGTGGATGCTGCAGTCATGTGAATGTCCTCCTTTGGAGGAGTTATCTAATAACTATGAACTTGTTATCAGTTTGCCATCCATTCCCTATTGCAATATTACTAGCGTATCATTTTTTAATGTAACATAGGCAATTCTTCAAGGGAAACGGGCACTTTTTGTAGATGAAACAATGAAATATAAAGTTGTTTACTAGCAGCAACTTGTTCATTAGTTACAGATCTCTTTAATGTGGAATTATTTAGATGACATTTACTTCTGCAGAGATTGCGCATATTTACTGATATTGGTGGATTGTAATGACAGAAGCTTGTATAGATTTTTATGATAGAAAATGTTCTGAGTTGGGCAGTTTTGTCATTATTGGGTCACAAATCTTGTTTCATTGCTGGAAAATTGTTAAAAATAATAAATTTAAAACACGCTTTAACAAGTGTGGTGTATTATACAAGAAATATAATTTAATACAATCAGGAAGGTGAATGAAAGAAGGCATACATGTATGCATGGCCCTAAAAATTTATAAGGAGCCTATGGTTTGCAAACAGCCCAAAGGTACGCTTAGTCCTCCACTGGCCAGATGCAAAATTAATGTGGGTTTTCATGCCATTTCAATGAATGAGTTTAAAACGCAGAGGAGTTTACTGCTCATGCTAAGTCTGTTTTCATTGCGAGACTGTATTGTTTGTTTAGCAAATGACTATCAGTGTTTGTGCTATTTTATTTCAATATCTGTAATAATTGTAGAAGTAAATAAGAAAACAGTATGCACACTGACAGGTTTGAATGTTGGTTATGGTAATTGAGGAGAAATAGCCAAGTAATGGAACACTGGAGTGGCTGGTGAGGGGGCTGCTGGTGGAGGGGTAGGAGGTTGCTGCAGGAGGGGATGCTCTGGGGGGGCAATCTTTTTACCCTGCTTAGGGCCCCATTTAACCATGATCCAGTTCTGATATTTTGCACTGTTATTTACTATAAAATGATCAAGTTGTAATGAAACAACAAAGTTTCAGTTGTAAAAAAATAATAAGCACTTTTGTTCTGTGTTTGACAATCAAGGAAAACAAGCACTTATTATTTTTTACAACTAGTACTTTGTTGTTTCATTCCAACTGCTGATAGTTTATGGTTTTCATTGTTATTTTAATAATTAATAACAGTCATATTGTTGAACATGTCGGTGCAGTTCCGTGGATTGTGGACCTCAAGTTACCTCTACAAAGAAACCAGTCACCAATTGAGTCCCCCAGGATTCAGTGTTGAGACTTTCTGTTTGGCATATACATCTCAAAAGTAAAAAGAAATACCAAAGGGCTTTGGCCGACTAAGTTTGAGATGACTGCAAGCTAGGCGCAGTTACTGAATCCCCAAATGACTTAACCTTCATGCAGGAAACTGGTGCCAGAATCATGAATTGAAACTAAACTCCAAAAAATACATTATCATATCCTTTAGGAAGTCATTTACTTCAGGGAAACTGCCAAATTGACAATACCCCCAGAGAAGTGACCCAGTTGTTTGACACTTGGGAACTTGTGTGTACAGTGACCTAACTTTTGACCAACATGTGCCCAGAGTCATAAAGTCTGTATTGCACCGCTTATAAACAAATTGATTGTGGCTAGATCTAGAGATGTTATTGTCCCCCTTTACAAAACCCTCATTAGGTCAATCATTTTGTATAATCCTCCCACCCAATATTGATGGACCTACTGAACATCAGCAAGTTAAATGGCATCAGAAATACTCAGTCCAGGTATCTAAACTGAATGTTGTGGAGAGGTGGATATATATTACAGAGGCTACCACTGTTCTGGAACAGACTATCAATTCAAGTAAACAAAGCTCATCCCTGTCCATATTCAAATGCAACTTGGATACAAGGCTGGGTAATAGAAAATCTACTCCAGGATTCCCCCTTGTGCCTCTAATGGATGGAGGCATTTCCTAAATGCTGCATCCCTTACATGTGTCCCCTCAAAGTATCTATGGTTTGATCACAGTTATTCTCACTATGGCTAATATACAGTTATCAGCCATGGGAAATGTTAATTCAAGCACCAAAATGGAAATTGGCTAAGCTTAAAATGTCCTCCAAGTGAACCTATATTGTGGTAGTAAATAGTTTAAAAAAAAATGCACTTTTTAGATCACAAAAGCACCTCTGCATGCCATTGAATACTTTAAAACACAAACCATGCAAATGCCATAGAACAGACTTTCAAAGTGCTTTTTACTGTTGCTTCTCTTTAAAATGGCGAAATTGCAGTCTTTTGTGAATCCTGAATTGTATTACTTTGACTCCTTTCCCATTCCCCTTCACACCTAACTTCCCTAGCTGTCAAAGGACTAAGGGTAATTTGAGCTGTTACCCGCTGACAGGAAATGACTCATGTACTGTATCTTTGTTCTAGCCTTTACTTTCTGTATGGGTAGGAGAAGGACCAGAAAGCTGTGACATCACAGCATGGGTGGGTTTTTTGGACGGTCGTGATAATGTCAGTTTGGGGAGGGACTTGGCCAGAAAACTACCATATTCATTGGCCTTAATGACATCAATGAATTGGAGACTGCAGCAAGCTTTTCCAGGGCGGGATACATTTTTTTTAAAGTTAAACCACCACAGTACATTAACGTACTGTTCTAGTGGAGAGAAACAGTCGATTTAAAATATTTTAAATGCTGTATTGTTTATTCATAGCAGGGAGTGTAAATAGGGAGAAAACGAACAGAGAAGTTAAGCATTTAATAATAGAATCCTGTTGTTGTCTTTTAATTATCCCCAGTTCCCCAAGCAGACCTACCCATGTTTGCTCTGTTATTACACATATGCAAAGTGACAAACTGGAGGGGCTACAGTCTGTTGCTGTTCTGACACTTAAATCCTGTTAGTTTCTCTTCATAAGCTGCAGAGGCCCAGAAAAGCCATTTCCTTCTAGGGTTTAGGTTCAGCCCAAGGATAAGTAGATCTGCATTTTATGAGAAAATCTAAACAGTGCCAATCCTTTAATCTATTATCTAGGTTACTGCTTAATATGACCTTACTGCACCAACTACTAAGTATGACTTGTTTTGCTTTCTTCGGCTAATCATTTCATATTGTTTAACTAAACCAGTAACCTGTTCCCCATTGATCACTGCTGTACGTGAGCAATGTGTCGGCAATAGATATCGCATTGAATCATACTGCAAAATGCTGATTGCTGCTTATCAAGGCTGTCATCTGGCTATTTTCTCTACATGTGTTCGTTTATGCTGAAAGATTTATAGAATCTGGCTGTCACACCAAGGCAGTTGATAATAAAACATTTATCTAAACAATGTCATAACCTGTGGACTCATTGAGAAAGTGTAGGACACCACAACTTTGGCAATAAGCTCCTTTGGGTTTCTTAAGCTACCATTGTGTGATGTCACCTTTTATTTACCCAGTTGCTAGCCAAAAAAGTAGGGCTGGTTCTAGCCCCAACCCATACACCATAAAGTCCTCAACATAAATATATGAAGAATAATAATACAGAAGTGATTTGAAGTGATTGCCAAACTAGTCTTAACATCAGGCTTCACAATGCCTTTTAAGAATGATTGCTTTTTTTCTGCCGAATTTGTATGAGGCTTGTTGGCAGAGCTTTCACTTTTTGTGCATCTCCTTTATACCCTATTCAGTACTTGATAGTCTGAGCTTATAGCATCAATTTTAGTCTTGTGATACTTAAGCTTAATACAAACTCTCCATTTTTTTTCAAACTACGTATTGCTATGAGTGAAGTCTGTGACTTTTTTGTATCTTAGCATAAGCATGAGTTCAGACTACCATTTATCTCTGAACTACACCCTCTTTTTTTCTGTAAAATGTTTCATGATTGTGCCTCATTTTTGCCTTGTTCCCCCTAAAATTTTTGATTTTCTAATAAGACACTGGTAGTTACAGTCAGTGATGCCAGGCAGAGTTTCATGCTTATGCTTAGTTTGTTGATGTAAAACCTGATTTTCTTTTAACTTTTTAAGTGAATTACAGTAATATTTAAAAATTGCCCCGATATTTGGCTTTGTCCAAAACACTTGACCCAGAACATTGAGAAGATTTGTGCAACTTTCTGCATCAAAACTTGAAATTGCAGGGACCTTCTATATTATCAGGTTGAAGATATTTTTCTTATAACTATACATATTCCTGCCAAATTTGTAAATAAATCTGCAGTACTCTGAAAGTACCATTTGCTTCTACTTGACTACGTTTTCTTAGTTGTGTTTTACTGAGTTCTCCCACGCAAACTGATATCCAAATGCCAATTGTTGCATATTAGTGTGCTTGCAAATGCATAAGCTAAACCTGTGAGAATGAGTTATGCTAACACCAATGTTTGCTAATCAAGTTTACAATTTAAGGGCACTTGTCTAATCTTGATAATTTGCAGTGTGTGTATATAATCCCCCCCAACTGGAAATGTATGTGGGGAACCATAAATCTTCTCTCTCTTTTTTTAACTTCATCATGTTGTCTATTTTGTCTACATTTATCCCATCCACCTGTAAAATGTAATAAGTCTGGATGGGGAAAACGTTCATTTAAAATCAAATTAACAAATCAGTTTTACACTTCTTATAAAACCCTTTGCAGTTCATAGGCCAAGATGGTGATCAGAAAGTTGCAGCAAGAAAAAAACACTTGCAATAAAAAACAAGACGGATAGAATCTAAAAGGCAAGTTAAAACTATGTCCTACTCTGAAATATTCCAGCTTTCTTTGAACAGAATTTTTCTCACACCCATTTCTTAATTATTTTATTTTATTTTATTTTTTGTGTGGTGGTGGGCAGGATAAGTTAAAATCAATAAGGATGAAACCGGTACAGTACTCTGCCATGTAGCCCCAGGGCTGAAAGCATATGGATGATCCCCTTTTCCTAAAAAAGTGTTAGAAATTTGAAGAAACCCATAGGATCATCAATTCTAAGGTGCCCCTTTACGTTTGAGAAACTGTTTGGAGGTGGATTGTTATGCAGTCTCCATCTTGGCAATGTCTGTCATGTGGTTCTGAACAAAGAGCATCCAGAAAAGTTTAGGGTAGCTTCACACTATTCATACATTTCTAGCTAATGATATCCATTTGTTCATTTATCATATTCAAGTGCCTACAAGTCCCAGTGGATTTATTTTAATAAGACCCACCTTACACTTATTGTAGCAATAAGCCTTGTGTACCTAATGGCATCAGCTAAATAGTACACATTTTATTTTGTTTGGAAAAGTAATTAACCAAACTTGATTTACTGTATCTTACACTAAGCAGCAAAGTAATACAGATTTTTAAAGTAATTAATCAAGCCTTGTTTACCTTGCATTAAACACTCAAGTTCAAAGTCTTAATAATTCCCAATATTTTCATATGATACTGAACTGTCTTCAGGAATTCAGTGATTTTATATTCTTCAAAATGTTGTACATCTTGTAAACTAGTTTACTTTCAATCAACTTACTTTTGTGTAGTATTCCTCATGTCACTTGACCCAGTCGGACCACACTGGTAAACAAATGTCAAATACATACATACATAAATAAATGTTTCTTTGTTGCTTATTTCCTGTTTTTCCTTTATATTCCTGTCTTTCTTCTTTCTTTTTTTCTCTGTTCTTCTTCTTCTTCTTAGACTTCCATCTAAAGGGGTTTGCACTCTGTACCCACCCCATTTTTATCTGTTTTTCTTCATTACCCAGCTGCCCCTGTGTATCTCTCTCCCCTTCCTGTCTCTCCCATTGCCTTACTTTTCTACTCCCTCACACGCATGTACAGCTTGCTGTTTTCACCCAGGCGGTTCTGTTGAGCCTGTGGTACTTTGGCTCCCCTCTTACACTATATGTTACAGTTATAAGCCAGACAGTTTTGTATTTAATCAAGGTATTCAATTTTAAAAAGTAAAATAGCCAAAAAAAAGTTTAACAAAGTTTTGAAGACTTTGAGGCAGCTAGGATGCCGTTTAAAATAAATTTAATGGGATAGTAAGATAACTTTTGTGTACTATAATATAGCTTTTGAGGAAAAGAAAATTAATTTGTTTGTTAGAATGACTGCATTCATATTTTACAGTTTGTTAAACATTTAAACCTACTAGTTTCTTTGAACCTTTTTACAGGCATGGCTTAGACTGTATTTAGTGAAAAGTGGGAGAAGTATGATATGGCAATAAGGGAAAGCAGAATAAACAAATAAGAATTTTAGGTTGGAAATTTGCATTTGTTAGTACATTTCCATTATTTATTGTTATGATTTGTCAATGCTTTGTATGCAAGAGACCAGATGGAAGGGGAGCAAGGCTAGGTGTATCGGAGGCGAGTTCAAATTGTTTTATCATGGTGTGGATGGGAGGAGAAATGGCGTAGGCATTATCCTGAAGGAACAGTATGCTAAGAGTGTTTTGGAGGTGAAAAGAGTGTTGGATGGAGTGATGTTTATGAAGCTGGAAATTGATGGTGTAATGATGAATGTTGTTAGTGCATATGCTCCACAAGTTGGGTGTGCGATGGATGAGAAAGAAGAATTTTGGAGAGATTTGGATGAAGTGGTGATGACTGTACCCAAGGGTGAGAGACTGGTAATTGGAGCAGATTTCAATGGGCATGTTGGTGAAGGGAACAGAGGGGATGAGGAAGTGATGGGTAGGTATGGTGTTAAGCAAAGGAATGCAGAAGGTCAGATGGTAGTGGATTTTGCGAGAAGGATGGACATGGCTGTGTTGAATATGTATTTTAACAAGAGGGAGGAGCATAGGGGGACATACAAGAGTGGAGGAAGATACACACAGATGGATTATATCTTATGTAGAAGGGCCAGTCTGAAGGAGATTGGAGACTGTAAAGTGGTGGCAGGGGAAAGTGTAGTTAGGCAGCATAGGATGGTGGTTTGTAGGATGACATTGGTGATCAAGAAGAGGAGGATGAGTGTGAGGGCAGCACCAAGGATCAAATGGTGGAAATTGAAAAATGGTAATTGTGAGGTGATGTTCAGGGAAGAGTTAAGACAGGCACTGGGTGGCAGTGAAGAGTTACCGAATAGCTGGGTAACTACAGCAGAGCTAGTAAGAGAGATGGCTAGAAAGGTGCTTGGGTGTGACATCTGGAAAGAGGAAGGAGGACAAGGAGACCTGGTGGTGGAATGAAGAAGTACAGGAGAGTATACAGAGAAAGAAGTTGGCGAAGAAGAAGTGGGATTGTCAGAGAGATGAAAAAAGTAGACGAGTATAAGGAGATGAGGTGCATGGCAAAGAGAGAGGTGGCGAAGTCTAAGGATAAGGCGTATGACGAGTTGTATAAAAGGTTGGACACTATGGAGGGAGAAAAGGACCTGTACCGATTGGCTAGACAGAGGGACCAAGCTAGTAAAGATGTGCAGCAGGTAAGAGTGATAAAGGATAATGAGGGAAATGTACTCACAAGTGAGGAGAGTGTGTTGAGCAGATGGAAAGAGTACTTTGAGGGGCTGATTAATGAAGAGAATGAGAAGGAGAGAAGGTTGGATGATGTGCTGATAGTGAATCATGAAGTGCAGTGGATTAGCAAGGAGGAAGTAAGGATAGCTATGAAGAGGATGAAGAATGGAAAGGCTGTTGGTCCAGATGACATACCTGTGAAAGCATGGAGGTGTTTAGGTGAAATGGCAGTGGAGTTTTTAACTAGATTGTTTAATGAAATCTTGGAAAGTGAGAGGATGCCTGAGGAATGGAGAAAGTGTTTTGGTACCGATTTTTAAGAATAAGGGTGATGTGCAGAGCTGTAGTAACTACAGAGGGATTAAATTGATCAATCACATCATGAAGTTATAGAAAAGAGTAGTGGAAGCTAGGTTAAGAAGGGAGGTGATGATTAGTGATCAGTATGGTTTCATGCCAGGAAAGAGCACTACAGATGCGATGTTTGCTTTGAGAGTGTTGATGGAGAAGTACAGAGAAGGTCAGAAGGAGTTGTATTGTGTTTTTGTGGATTTAGAGAAAGCATATGACAGGGTGCCTAGAGAGGAGTTGTGGTATTGTATGAGGAAGTTGGGAGTGTCAGAGAAGCATGTAAGAGTCGTACAGGATATGTACGAGGGTAGTGTGACAGCGGTGAGGTCTGCGATTGGGAGTGACGGATGCGTTTAAGGTGGAGGTGGGATTACATCAAGGATCAGCTCTGAGCCCATTCTTATTTGTAATGGTGATGAACAGGTTGACAGACGAGATCAGACAGGAGTCCCCATGGACTATGATGTTTGCAGATGACACTGTGATCTGTAGTGAGAGTAGGGAACAGGTGGAGTAGACCCTGGAGAGGTGGAGATATGCTCTAGAGAGAAGAGGAATGAAGATCAGCAGGACTAAGACAGAATGTATGTGTGTGAATGAGAGGGAGGATAGAGGAATGGTGAGGATGCAGGGAGTAGAGGTGGCAAAGGTGGATGAGTTTAAATACTTGGGATCAACAGTTCTGAGTAATGGTGAGTGTGGAAGAGAGGTGAAGAAGAGAGTACAGGCAGGATGGAGTGGGTGGAGAAGAGTGTCAGGAGTGATTTGTGACAGACGAGTACCAGTAAGAGTGAAAGGGAAGGTCTACAAGAGGGTAGTGAGACCAGCTATGTTATATGGGTTGGAGACAGTGGCATTGACAAAAAGGCAGGAGTCAGAGCTTGACGTGGCAGAGCTGAAGATGTTAAGATTTGCACTGGGTGTGACGAGGATGGACAGGATTAGGAATAAGTATATTAGAGGGTCAGCCCAGGTTGGAAGGTTTGGAGACAAAGCCAGAGTGGCAAGATTATGTTGGGTTGGACATGTGCTGAGGAGGGATGCAGAGTATATTGGGAAAAAGATGCTAAGGATGAAGCTGCCAGGTAACAGGAAAAGGGGAAGGCCTAAGATAAGGTTTATGGAAGTGGTGAGAGAGGACATGCAGGTGGTTGGTGTGACAGAGCAAGATGCAGAGGACAGGAAGAAATGGAAACAGTTGATCTGCTGTGGCGACCCCTGACTGGAGCAGCCGAAAGAAGACAAAAAGAAGTGCCAGATGTCATTTGTATTCAAAAACAGAAAGAATCTGGGTTGACATTTCCTGTTCTGCCACTGTATCTTGGAAGATCACATCTTCCTGCCTTCCTGCTTACTGCAGTCTCCACCTCGCACCCTATGTTAAGCCATCTGTAAATAAAAGCAGCTAATATGAGGCTATTTTGCTGACCAGTTTTCTCCTGAGAGTGTTAATGTCAGTGGCAGAAATAAATAAACTTAATCACTAACATGCACAGATCATAGGCGTTCTGGTCCTTCCACAGTGTGCATGAGCACACTGATTAGTTAGTGCTGCTTTTGTTTCTTGTAAAGCTCTTGGCAGTGGTCTTTGAAATTACGCTTATCCAAATAATTTTTGCACATCCAAGGACATAACTAAGCTGGGTCTAGCAGCGCTCCTAACATCTACAGTAGCATCCTGGCTCCATAAAGTCTTCTCTTCAAATTTTCCCTTAGAGCTAGCCAGTTTTTTAGTTTTAACACTCAAATGTGTTTCTTTGAGCTCAGCACTTGTTCCGAACTCGTTGTAAGCACTAAATAAGCTACAAATTAGTACAGCACTGAACTTTTCTCACTTATCTAGAGGAAAACAGTTTTAGTACATAATAAATAAGCACCTATCCAGACATGTCTAAGGGTCAGCTCCCGGTGTTTTCCCCTGTCTACCTGATGAATCTGGGCATCTTGGGGCAATGCAGCAATTGCCTTATGTACACAGACAACCCTCACCTCCTACCACCCAACACTACAACCTGTGAGAGATGCACTTATATAGCCGAACTGGAAGCAAAGCTCTCTTCACCCAAGACTAGACTAGACAGTCAAGAGGAGAAGCTAAACACTTGCACCATACCACACTCATCACATAGTCCCTCAAAACCTATACCACCAAAACACACACTTAGCAACACAAAACACACACCTACATTCTGCACAAGCAACGGAGACCTCCAAAGCAGAAATGCATGCAACCTCCACCCCAAAACACAACCCAAATGACACCTAGCACACAAACACAGTGTACCACTCAACCACAGCCCGTAAGGCATAACAACGTACCCAACACTCTAGTCATAGGTGACACTATAGTCAGGCACACTGATGTTCCACTTACCAGGCTAAACAAAGAGAAAGTTACTGTCAGCTGCCTGTCGGGTGCCAGGATCCACCACATAACACATATATTCTGCACAAGCAACAGAGACCTCCAAAGCAGAAACGCATGCCATCTCCACCCCACAACACAACCCAAATGACACCTAGCCCACAAACTCAGTGTACCACTCAACCACAGCCCATAAGGCATAACAACGTACCCAACACTCTAGTCATAGGTGACTCTATAGTCAGGCACACTGATGTTCCACTTACCAGGCTAAACAAAGAAAAAGTTACTGTCAGCTGCCTGTAGGGTGCCAGGATCCACCACATAACACACTCCACAACACGTACAAATATGACTTTGTCATTGTGTATGTTGGTGTGAATGACCTGAGACGTACCTCCCTGGACTACATGAAAAGAGACATGGAGGAGCTGTCTGATCTTGTAGCCCAGGCAGGTATGACCCTAGCCCTGAGTAGCATCCTGCCATCACCCAGAATGATACCACAGTACAAGGACAAACATGATTGACTTCAACAATTGGCTAAGCTTCTGGTGTCATTCTAAGGGGATCCAGTGTTTGTCTGCCTGGGATGACGTGATCGACAGACCACGATGCTTTGCCAGAGATGGCCTGGACCTGTCGCCCTTGGGATTCCAGATACAGGCTAAGGCTCTTGCCACCCCTATAGTGCCTTTTTTAGGCAAGGTTCAAATGACAAATTCACCACCGTTAACAGGTACAAGCAAGCAAAATCTGTGGGTAATGCTACTCGGTGCTAGAAGTCTAAACCTCAAAATGCATTCACTCGAGGCACTCCTTAAAATGGAAAACATTGACATCTTTGTAGTGACAGAGACCTGGTTCAAGGCTCCAGAGAGCACCCCTGCATTACCAGGCAATAATTCATATCACACCTTTCAGCCACCTAACCTGGACCGAAACACTAAAGGTGGAGGAGTGTCCATATTCATTAAGGATATCCACACCTCCAGGCTAGTTGCTCAGCATAATGCATTCAAGAATATCCAAGTGCAACTAACTCTGGGCAAGACTGCAATCCAAATTGTAACTTGCTACAAATCCCCCACCATGCCCCAGGATTCCCACTCCTCATTTCTTGATACACTAGAAAATATTACGGTACAACCCAACACCCTAATAATGGGCAATTTCAACTGTCCCACCATTAACTGGGAAAACTACTCCTGTACCAACTCTTTTGCTCAACGTTTTATGGAATTCATAAATTTCAATGCCTTGGATCAACTTATCCACACCCCCACCAGGGGAAGCAATATCCTAGACCTGGTCATTACCAATATAGGTGGCCGGTGTTCCACACCAGAGGTCAGTTCCTTCTTGGTCAGATCCGACCACAAGCTAATCAACCTAGACATCCACATCCCGCCCCCACCCCCATTAGGGAAACCACCGTAAAAAATTTCTCCAAAGCCAACTTTACGCTTCTAAAGACAGAAGTGGCAAACTTCACGACACCCATGCAGACGGACAGTAGAGGTACGACTGCTGAATCCTCCACAAATGCACTTATTAGCACTTACACGAGTACATGGATTGTGCTATCCCTAGCAGAACCAAGATGCTATCCTGCAAAAAAAGGAAGCCAATCTGGTGGTCCCCTGCCATAAACAACCTCTACAACAGAAGAAAGAAACTGTTGCAAAAAAGAGTAAAATCCCATGACTGGAAGAACTCCGATCCCTCACAAAATCCTCCAAAGCTAGTTATGAAAACAAAATCGCCACTGATTCTAAAGACAACCACAAAGCATTCTATAGCTATGTCAAGAATTTCAATGGCAACACTCAGATCTGCTCTGAGTTACAGCACAATGGCACTAAATATACAGAACCAACTGATATTTCCAACATTCTGGCAGATAGGTTCAGTGCTAACTTTACCCCCCCCCCCACACCCCCTTAAAGGGCATATCTCTATATCGGAAGAATGCAAAGTTCCTGTAATCACGACTGCCCAGGTAAAAAACACACTCTCCAAAGCCAAGAACACAGCATCCATGGGACCTGACAACATCCCAGGCTGAGTTCTACATGAACTACAGAATGAACTGGCACCCCCCTAAGCACCATGTTCAGTCATAGCCTCACCTCAGGCTTTGTGCCCACTGAATGGCGCACAGCGACGGTTATCCCACTCCACAAAGGGAGAGCCAGCACAGACCCCAGGAACTACTGCACCCAGGAACTACTGCACCATTAGCCTAACAAGCCTGGTCTGCAAGGCCATGGAATGTATCCTCATGGAACTCATAAACAAAGACATTGGTAATCTCCATACTCTGGATCCCACCCAGTTCGGGTTTGTAAAATGCAGATCTTGTCTCCTAAACCTGATTACGGCTTTGGTGACTGCTTCAAAGAAGTCAGACGAGGGTAAGGTGGTTCACACAGCCTATTTAGATCTTGCCAAGGCTTTTGACACCATTCCCCACTCTGGAATTATAGATTAACTCACTAAACTAGGTGTAAATCCCTATGTCACAAGGTGGATTGCCAACTGACTCACTGACAGAACCCTCACTGTGAAAGTAGCAGACTCCAAATCCGACTTCAGACCAGTGACAAGTGAAGTACCATAGGGTTCAGTCCTGGGTCCTCTCCTGTTTGGTATCTACTTTTTTGAAATACAGGCTAACAGAGAAGGTCTTTGGCTAACGAAGTTTGCAGATGACTGCAAACTAGGAGCCATAATTGAAACTTCTAACGATGTGGACATCCTACAAAAGGGCCTCACTGAGACAGATGCCTGGTGTCAAAGCCATGGCCTCAAGCTTAATACCAAAAAGTGCATTGTCATCCCCTTTGGTAAAAACTCTGTACCCATGAGCTACCACATAGGTGGTAGTCTACTTAACACCAAAAGTGTGTTAAGAGACCTTGGGACACAGGTGAACAGTAGTCTCTCTGCTTTGATAATCACATCGCCACAGTAGTCAGGAAATCCTTCTACGTGGCACACCTCATCACAAAAGGTTTCTCATCCAGGAAAAAAGAGGTCATTGTTCCCCTCTGTTCGTCACTCATTAGACCCATTATAGAGTACAGGGCCCCTTTTGGTATGTACCTCACATGACATCTACAACAACTGGAAAGGCCACAGAAATACCTCACAAAGAGGATTACCAGCCTCAAACAGATGCCCTACGCAGACAGTCTCAAAAACCTCCAGCTTTATTGCGTCACATATCACCTACTCAGAGGCGATCTCTGCCTAACATACAAAGCTATGTTAAACCCAGAGCTTTTGGACATGCTCCACTTAAAGAAATCCCAATCCCTCCGAGCTACACGCTCTAGGGACCTAAACCTTGTCACCACAATAAACAGAACATGCTGGAGGGATAGATTCCTGTCCCAGAGACTTTTCATACTCTGGAACAAGCTTACTATCTATATCAAACAAAGCTCCTCATTAGCACTCTTCAAGGAAAATCTTGATGATTGGATGGGAAATAGGAAATTCACCCTGGGGATCACCTCTGTGGCTCTACACAACAGGGGCACAGGAAAATAATTTTTCTTGGGTGGCGAAAGCCAAGGTACCTTTTTGGCTAGGCTTGTACAGGCCCTAGGGCCGATAGCCTAGTACCTACCTATTAACCTGTTAAACGTCTCTCCCAAACATCCCCACATTCTTCTGTTTTCAAAGGATGAAGGTACAACTTTTTGTATTGTATATATTTTTGCTGTGTCAGGTAAACACTAAAAGGACTCTGTCAACTGAATTACTACCAGATGGTGATTTCCATTTCCCATCCTGCAACAGTATGAACTGTTGTATGTTTTTCTGAAGTATGATCAAACTAATTTCAGTAAACTGCAGCAGCCTGTTCTTCTTAGAGATGTTTCCCTGCATGTATCTCAGTTTACATTGTCACTAAGCTGCAAGACAGTGTTCATTAAATTTGTTACTTTATCCACATTAAAACTTTGATAGAAACATACTCTCTGCTGCTTTCCTTGTCGGCATACTGATCACTACCTTTTGTCCTGCTGATAGTTCTTTATTGGTAGTAGTGCATGGAAGGGATCACACTGACTTCATTTCAGAGTATTTTACAGAATTTGCTTTTCATTTGTTTTAAAGGTAGTGAGCTAAGTTAGGTGTACTCTGTGAAAGCATATTCCCTCTGTAAACTGTTGATAGGTTAATAGGTGTGTATTAAACCAATGGCCCTGGAGCCTTTACAACCCTAGCCTATAGAAGTGCCCTGGCATCATGCTGCCCAACATTAGTTCCCAGTGCCTCTGTCAAGTAGAGTCACTGGAGTGATCCCCGGGGTGAACTTTCTATTACCCATCCACTCATCAAGATTTCTCTTGAAGAGCGACAGCGAGGTGCTCTGCTTGACATGTATGGGAAGTCTGTTCCAGAGCATGGGCAGTCTCTGGGTGAGGAACATATCCTTCCAGCATGTTCTGTTGATTGTGGTAATGAGGTTGAGGTCTCTGGAGTGTATGGTGCAGAGAGATTGGGATTTCTTTACATGTAGCATTTCTAACAGAGATGGGTCAGACATGGCTTTGTAAGTCAAGCAGAGATCACCTCTAAGTAGGTGATATGAGACAGAGAATAGCTGGAGTTTTTTGAGAGTGTCCATGTAGGACATGTGTTTAATGCCTGGGATCCCCTTCGTGAGGTACTTTGGTGGCCTCTCCAGCTGTTGCAGGTGTCTAGTGAGGTACATGCCAAATGGGGCATTATACTCGATTGGTTTAATGAGGGAAGAGTAGAAATTGACGATGACCTCTTTCTTCCTGGATGTAAAACCCTTGGTAATGAGATGTGCCACATAGAAGGACTTTCTAACCACAGTGAGAATGTGGAACGAGAGGTTGCTGTCAAACCTGCGTCCCCATAATGCTTTCAGTGTTCAGTGGGCTCCCATCGATGTGGTAATTAGTGGGAAATGAGTTTTTACCAAAGGGGATGGCAACACATTTTTTGGCATTAAGCTTAAGGCCATGATTTCTACACCAGTCATTGGTCTCAGTGAAGCCTTTCTGTAGGATGTCTGCATCACTTGGGGAGTTAATAATGGCTCCCAGCTTGCAGTCATCTGCGAACTTGGTCAGCCAGAGTCCCTTTGTGTTGGTCTGGACTTATGAGAAGTAGATGCCGAACAGGAGAGGACCCAAGACTGATCCTTGTGGGACTCCACTCGTGACTGGTCAGCAGTCTGACTTCGAGTTTGCTACTTTCACACACAATCTGAGAAACAATTTACAACCCACCTAGTGATATAGGGGTTCATGCCGAGTTTGGTGAGTTTATCAATAATTTCCGAGTGAGGAACATTATCAAAGGCCTTGGTCAGATTGAGGTAGGCTGTATGCACTGTCTTACCTTCGTTCACCGTCCTGGTGACTGACTCAAAGAAGTCAACCAGGTTGAGCAGGCATGATCTCCCTTTCACAAAGCCAAACTGCGTGGGGTCCAGAGTTTGGAGATTTCCTATATCTTTGCTAATCAGGTTCATGATGATGCGCTCCATAGCTTTACACATCAGACTTGTCAGGCTAATGGGGCGAAAATTCCCAGGGTCTGTAGTCGCTCCACCTTTATGGAGAGGGATGACTGTAGCAGTGCGCCATTTGGTAGGGACAAAGTCTGAGGTGAGGCTGTAACTGAACAGGGCACACAGTTGTCGTGCCAGTTCGCTTTGTAGTTCATATAGAACACAGCCAAGAATATTATCAGGTCCCAGGGGAAACTGTATTCTTGGGCTTGGACAATGCAGCTTTCACCTGTGCTGCAGTAATGCTGGGTGCCTGGCATTCTTCCAGTATTGTGATTGGCCCTTTGGGGGGGAAGAGGGGTAAAGCTGGCACTGAATCTGTCAGCCAGTCTCAGTATAGGAGGTACCACTGTGCAGTAACTTGGAGCAAATCTGGGTATTGCCATGGAGTTTCTTGATATAACTATAGAAGGCTTTGTGATTGTTTTTAATATCTGCCGCAATTATGCCTTCATAGCTGGCTTTAGAGGATTTGATGAGGGATCTGAACTTTTTATTGAGGCTAATAAGGGAGTTTTTCCAGTCTTGGGACTTCACCTTTTTCTGCAACAGTTTCTTCCGTCTGTTGTAGAGTTTAATGGCAGGGGACCACCAGATTGGATTCCTTTTTTTTGTTTGGAGGAGAGCGTCTTGGTTCTGTTGGGTATGGCTAGTTCCATGCATTTATGTACATGTTCGTACAGTGCATTGGTGTATGATTTGGCAGTCATGCAGCTATTTTCCACTGGCATGGGTGCCGTGAAGTTAGACACCTCTGTTTTAAGGACTCAAATGTTAGCTTTGGAGAAGTTTTTCAAGGTGGTTACCTTTGCAGGGGGTGTGTGTGAGATGTGGATTTCCATGGTAATTAGTTTATAGTCTGATCTGACCAGGGAGGGATTGACTGTTGGTATAGACAGTCGCCCATGTTAGTAATAACCAGGTCAATGATGTTGCTTCCTCTAGTGGGAGTCAGAATGAGCTGGTAAAGGGCATTGGAACTGATGAATTCCAAGAAGCGTTGGGCCAGTGTATTGGTGCTTGAGAAGTTTTCCTAGTTGATGGAGGTTAGTTTAAGTCTCCTAGTATGAGAGTGTTGAGTTGGACCTTGATAAATTCCATGGTGAATAATCAGCCCTGCCAAATCTTGAACCTGGTATGCTGTGCACTACAATCACAGCAACATACTACTACACCATCTGAGCTACAATTCCCTACTCTTTTTTTTTATCTCACTTATTTTTATTTATTTTATTTTACATTTGTTGACCGAGATTGTCCGACTGAGCTAAAATAGCTAAGTAGTAAATTGTTGATTTTTATGACAGTTTTTCTTCTAAATTACTACATTTTTAGTCAAGTTAGCCTTTTATCACCGTCGCCTATAACCTAGGCCTATTTCCTACTCTTTTCCTTGGTAATTTAATTTTTAACCTTTTTTATTACTGTCCCTCTCTCCTGTCTTTGACAGGTCTTCCCTTTTTACTAGTGGTATTCCTTAACATAGCATCACTGGTATTGTCTTCCTTATTTTTTCTGTAGGATAGCATTGTTTCCTTACCATGTCAGACAAAACCAAGTTGGGTTTTAAATAGTGTGACAAGTGTGGATTTAAGATGCCCAACTCGGATTCACATCTGTTGTGTCTACTGTTTGGGTGTGGATCATATTAAAGCTGATTGTGACATTTGTGCTAGTTTTAGTAATTGGACACTAGCAGAACGTAAGAATAAACTTATTTTAAAAGGTTTACTCAAGACACCTTTTTCGGATGCACTATCTAGGTCGGAGGTCTCACCCCCTCCTAAGACCAAAAATATAAGGAAAAATGGAGTCACTCGGTTCCTGCATCTCCGTCAGTTATGGAACTGAGTCGGCTCCGTGCTTCACCGGCGCCCTCAGTGCAGACCTCTTTGGCACCAGGATTTGTGTCCTCTCCCTCGGTGCTGACCATGGTATTCACTCCTATTTCGGTTCCAACTATGGCACCACTGACTTTGGTGCTGTCCTTGGTTCCCACATCGGCTCCGATGACTGTACATAGCTCTGCTCCATCCCCATCCACGGTGCCAACAGCTTCTTCAGCTCCATGGGCTCCGATGACTGTACATGCCTTGGCACCATCACCCGGCCACGGTGCCGACAGTTTCTTCGGCTCCAAAATTCAAATACCTGCCAAGGACAAGATATTCTCCAACTTACGACCCTTTTTTGGGGCAGAGGTTTAGCCCCTTTCTAGAAAGACCTGATTCCCCTTCAGCAGCCTCCTTTAGATCCACTAGGAGTTCTGAACTAGACCTAGTGCGGGTTGTGGACCAGCTTCTGGCAGCTAGGGGATTGCTCATTCCAGCTAAACCTTCCGTCCCTCCTGGCTCGGAATCTTTTACCTCATCTTCCCCTGCTTATCTTCCTCCAGCATCCACCCTGATCCTGGTACCGATGTCTGCTTTGGTACATACTGTCTCTGCTCCGACAGCAGTGTCTCCCCTGTTGGCAGCACCCTTGCTGCATTGGCTGCGATGGAGCCGATGCTTTCGCGGAGCAGTGCTTGGACCATCCGTACCTTGGTACCAATCTGGCACCTATTTTCTCGCTGGCACCGTCTGTGTTCACGGTTCTGACAGCTTCCAGTTCTCTCAGAACCCCTCAATTGGAGGTGGGCTTGAGTGGGCCTGCTGTACAGGTGATGGAAAGGGTCCTTCATTCCTAAGGCTCACAGCCAGCACCTAGGACACCAGTATCAGATACCTCCCCTAGCATGCACCTCTCCCAACCCGCTATGTCGGGTCCCCAGGCACGTGAGTCACAAGAACCCCCTGTGAAGGGAACCCCTTCTCCGGAGTCCTCCTCAGAAGATCCCACTGGAGAGCCACCCCGAAAGAAATGGTGCAAGAGGAAGCACCTTGACTCCCCAGAGGAATCTATCACAGAAGACACTGATTGTGATGAGGGGGAAGGGTCTCCATGTTCTCCTCCAGATGACATTTCGTTCGGAGACATTCTGGAAATCCTCAAACAGCAGGGGGAATGAAATCCTCTAACCCTTCTGAGGAATCGGTGTTTCTGCAGCCCTTCTGTGCCCGGCCATCTACTTCCTAGGTGCCCCACCAGCAGATGATCTTGTTAAACTAATTGTGCAGCATGCCTAGAAGGCCCCGGACAATGTTAAACCTGTCCCCCGGAGGCCGGACAAAATTTTATCTATACCTGAAGACCAGCCCCACTGGTCCAAGTAGCTGACAGTTGATTGTATGGTCGTGGCAGTGGCCACCAGGAGGGAAATGGCAGAAGATAGTTCCACTGTCCATTCTCCAAACAGGGAGTTCCAGACCATGGACAGACTAGGGAAGAGGACCTATGCTTCAGCGACCTTCGCCATTCGGTCGTTGAATTAATTTCTGAAATGTCTTCCTCTTTGGTGGGGGTACTGCCTGATGAGGTGCGTGACACTGTCGCCTCACAGCTAGCTATCCTTGAATCCATCTTGAACTCCTCGATGCGTTTGATATCTCACACCACCGAGGAGGCAGCTTGAGCTGCCGCATCTGGTCTTGTCATGAGACATAATGCTTGGATGCGGTTGTGTGACTTCGCAGACTCTATTAAATCTTCCTTCATCAATGCACCTGTCGACGAATCTGCACTTTTTGGACCCAAGGTATGAGACACACTTGCACATAGTGAGAAAGACGAAAAGACCTTGTCTGCTGTGGGCATACGCTTTTCCAACCTCCAGAGGTCCTACTCCAGGAGCCAGAAGGGAGGAAAGATATGGTTCAAGAAATCCCAAGGATCCTTTCTTGACACTCATGGTGAACAATCCCCCTGGGGCAGAGGGGGCAACTCGTATGGAAGACTCACCTTTCAGGGTAGAGGGGGTCCGCGTAACCATGGAGCCAGAGATTCCTTCTCCGGCAGACCCTACCAGCACTCCTGAGCAGCGGCCCAATTGCTTTCCTCTGGAAGCAGTCGGGGATTGTTTTTCTCTGCCTCTACCAGCCTGGCATCTTATTACTACCAATGTTTGGGTGCAGAGAATAATATTCAGAGGCTACCAAATACCTTTTGTCTTAACTCTCAGACCTGTCAAACGAATCCCCGATGTACCACCCAATCAGAGGGAATTAGCAGCCTTAGAAATAGAAAAACTGCTAAGAAAAAGAGTCCTCTAACCAGTCCCACCAGAACAGACAGGATTCCGGTTTTACTCGAGGTTCCTTTTAGCGCCAAAAAAGACAGGGGACTGGAGACCAATCCTGGATCTCAGCTTACTGAACAAATTTATCAAACCTCAAAAATTCTGGATGGTCACAGTACAGTCCATTCTTCCCTTCCTAGGGAGGGACAGTTGGATGTGCTCTGTAGACCTACAGGAGGCGTACTACCACATAAAGATGGCTCACTGCTCCCGGAGGTTTCTCCGCTTCCGGCTGGGAGCCAATCACTGCCAGTTCAGGGCACTGCCATTCGGTCTCTCGACAGCCCCCCCCCCAAGTGTTCACCAAATGTATGGCAGTTGTGGTAGCTCATCTTCGACTAAAAGGATTCCAGGTGTTTCCCTATCTAGACGACTGGCTCCTTACCGCTCTGACCAGGAATATCCTAGTCCGCAGCCTCTCTTACACTCAAGGTCTCGCTCTCCACTTGGGGATTACAGTCAACAAAGACAAATCTCAGATGTCCCCAGTGAAGACACTGGAATTTAGTGGAGCGGTCTTCGACACAGCATCCTGTCAAGCTTCTCTCCCCCTCACAGGCTTTTGAAGATAAGACACCAAATTCAAGACCTTCTTCCTCACGTTTGTACCAGCACGTCTTGTACTGCAACTCTTGGGATCCATGGCAGCTGCCATTACTTTAGTACCACTAGCGAGACTGCACATGAGAATCCTGCAGTGGCTCCTTTCTGCCCAATGGTCGTTGTTAACCCACACACTCAACCACATGATACGCCTTACAAACTGTTGCAAGGAAGAAATGCTATGGTGGATGGAGCCACAAAAGAATCTTTGGTGTTGACCGTTCTGTCTTCCCCAGCCCATGGCCACGGTGACCACGGACGCTTCACTGTTGGGGGGGGGGGCATTTTCAGGGAAAGACTGTCCAAGGCACCTGGACCCCCCCATTGAGGCCAACTTGCACATAATGTCCTGGAAATGAGGGCAGTTCTCTTAGCATTGCAAGCATTCTATGCAGCCCTACCCTCGGGGACCATTGCAATTCAGTCAGACAACATGTCAGTCATCTGGTATATCAACAAGCAAGGTAGAACCAGATCTTACCTCCTGTGTCGGGAAGCCATGAGGATTTGGCACTGGTGATAGCTTCCAATCGCTTTCTTATAGCAACGCACATTCCCAGGAGTTCCAACCTTATTGCGGACAATCTGAGCAGGAACATCCTGATGCCTCACGAGTGGTCCCTCGACCCTGTAATAGCAGCTCGGATCTTCCAACATTGGGGCAAGCCTTGCTGCGACCTGTTTGCTTCTCCCCTGAATTACAAATGCAGGAGTTATTTTGCTTTGGTCCCCCCTCAGGGGGAACCACAGAGGGAAGCTCTAATGCACGATTGGCCCCCGGGTCTTCTGTATGCCTTTCCCCCATTTCCCCTCATTCCAAAATTTCTCCAGAAAGCTCAGCGGTTGAAATGCAAAGTGATCCTCATTGCCCCCTACTGGCCACGTCAAGTCTGGTTCCCATTTCTATGGCCTCATCTGATTCACAGCCCGTGGATCCTGGATCATTCCCAGGACCTGTTATCCCATCCTCAGGGATTGATTCATCCAAACCTGCATAGTCTCAAGCTCACAGCCTAGTTCCTCCACTTCCAGTGATTGCCAGGCTGCCTGACATCCCGTCTCCTGTTCATGAAATTCTTCTGGCCTCACACAAACCTTCCACTAGAAAGGTTTGTTCTAGTAAATGGACTAGGTTCTCTGTTTGGGTCAAAGACCAGAACTTAGACACTTTCTCTATGCCTATTCAAAAGATTTTACAGTACTTGACTACTCTTCCACATGCAGGAGCCTCAGCTTCAACGATCACTGTACATTTAGCAGCTATCGCCAGTTTTCATAATGGTCTTGATAATTCTTGTGTCACACCACCTGTGCAAGACCTTTTTGAAGGGAGTATTACATGTTAAACCTCCGGTCAAGCCTCCCTTAGAACCCTGGGACTTGACTCTGGTGCATCAATCTCTTACAGGCTCTCCCTTCAAGCCCTTTGATTCATGTGATTTGAAGTTTTTGTCATGGAAAACCATACTTTTAGTAGCACTCACCTCAGTGAGAAGTGTATCTGAGCTGCAGGCCTTGCATGTCAAATGTCCTTACTTGATGTTGCACACGGATAGGGTGTCCCTTTGTACTGACCCTTCTTTCTTGCCCAAGGTCATTTCTGGCTTTTCCAATCTATTGACCAACCGGTTTTCTTCCCAAGGCATTCTAATAGAGGGGAGTACCTTTTGCACACCCTTGATGTGCACCTGCAGCTTCGTTGTTATTTGGACAGGACTAAATCTTTCAGGAAAACAGATCAGTTGTTTGTGGCCTTTGCAGGACCCAGATTGGGTAAACCTGTTTCCAAAGTGACTTTATCCTCTTGGCTTAGAAACGTCATTACCTTTATCTACCAACAGAGTAAGCTACCCTTACCTTCCAGAATAAAGGCTCATTCTACCAGATCTATGGCTACTTCTGTACCTTTTCATTCCAGAGCCTCTATGGATGATATATGCGCAGCAGCCACTTGGGCAAGACCTCATACCTTCATATCTCATTACAAATTGGATTTGGCCTCCAGGGGACGAGCATCTTTTGGTTCTATGGTGCTCAGGAATATCCTTCCTTAGGGCCTCTCAGGACTCAAGTAGCTGGGGACCCAGTCCTATCTGTAATGAATGAACAAAGATTTACAGCATCAGATAAAGAAGTTATGTCTTACCGTAATGTTCCATCTGTTGTAGATCTTTGTTCATTCATTACTTCCTGCCTTCCTTCCCCCTGTCTGGATTCCTGGTGGACTTTAGAAACTCCTGGCTAGGGTATTTGCTCAGACAGAGCCTCCTACTATTTTTCCTATTACTACATTTTTTTTATCTAGGGCAGGCAAACTCAATCTGGAGTATCTAGGAGAGGGGCATTGTGGATCGGTTCTTGGCTGAGAGTTTTTGGCTTGCGCGAGCTGGGAACGGCCATATCGGTTCCAAGGACGTAAACGAGGTCCTATCTGTAATGAATGAACAAAGATCTACAGCACAGATGGAACATTATGGTAAGACATAACTTCTTTTTTTCCAGCAGAGGCCCGGGGAGAAAAGCTCCACAAACATTACAATGAAGGTTAACCATTGAAAGAATTGAAAATATTTGCAGTTAGTTTTGCTTTTGGCTTTTCCCGGTTAGGAGTCGCCACAGTGGAACTCCAGTCCGCTAATGATTGGCAGTCGATTTTTATGGTGCTGAGGTGCCAGTCCGATGCCCAACCTTCAATGAAGGCACGCCCATTCACATATGTCTTTCGAATGCCACTCGACTGCGGGGAGGACATGCAGATTCAACACAGAAGGCACTCCAGCAGAGAATCAAACTGGAGAACCTCTTGCTGTGAGGCGACAACGCTACCGCTGCACCACCGCGGCTTCAATTGAAAATATTTACAGTACATGTCAATAAATAAAGCACTATAACAAAGTAATATGATTTTTACATCTATAGCAGAAATAAAGGAAATTCTAATATAATTACTGTTACTGTATATTTCAAAAGTTGGAGAGAGATGCATATTTTAGTAGTAGTAAGAGGAGGTTACTGTTCACCTCTCTTGTACCGGGCGTCTTTACCATGAAGAAGGCTAGGAAGAGCTATCAGGTATAAAAGTAGTAGAGGTCAGTTAAGGAAGACAGCATAGTAGGCAGAGCACTGTTTTAGGCATAGTAGAGAAGATTAGGAAGGGTGAGTACAGTGACAGAACCAGTGACTTTTTAAATATTCCTTGGTAACTGTTTTGAATTGTTTAAGTTGATTGAGGGACCTAGTTTCTAATGGAAGCTTGTTCCAAAAAATGGCAGGATGGTAACTATAGAGTTTGCATCCCATTTTGGTTTTGGGTTTATAAATCTGTAGAACGTCTTGGTCTGAGTTGTGTAGAGATCTGGTGTGAGAATAATGAGAGCTAAGAAGAGATAAGCTGGGGCAGTAGGAAGACTGATGTAGAATGGAATGAATACTCAGGAGCTGAGAGAGAAGAAGCTGGTGTGGTAATTCAAGCCAGTTTAAGTATTTTAGTGAGAGACAGTGATGGGATTTATATGTTTGGTGCGCTGCAAAATCTAACTACTTTGTTACAGGCTGATTCTAATTTAGTAAGGAGAGAGGAGTTGAGATTTGTCAGGATTTGACAACTATACAATAGTCTGGGTAGGAGGTAAGCATGAGAGAGGTTACTTTTGCTTTGTTAGTGAGAAACTTTATTTCTATACAGGAGGCCAAGTTTTAGGTGGGTCTTCTGAATACAGATATTAACATGTAAGTCAAACTTTAGTTGATCATCTATGATGCACCCAAGAGTTTTGCGCTTGGTTCAACTTCAATGAAAGTGTTGTTGAGACTGAATAGAGAAGGTATGTTTAAGGTGGTTGACATTTTTGGGTAAGAAAAGTAGTTTTTTGTTTTCTTTGGGTCAGAATAAGCAGAGTTTTTTGAGAGCAAGGTTTCTACTGAGTTAAAGGATGCTTGAGTGGTAGAGATGAGTTCAGAGGAGGTGTTAGCAATGGTGATGACAGTGATGTCATCAGCATATTGGATCAGTGATGATTGGGGGCAGGAAGTATAGAGTTGGTTAGTAAAGATATTGAAAAGTAATGGGCCAAGAATAGGGCCCTGGGGACACCCATTTTAACAGAGAGAGACAAGGGGAGAGAACAGAAAGCCATCTAACTGATTGCAGTCGATCAGTGAGGCAGCTGGAAAACCAGGCAAAAGCAGAAATAGTGAAGTTAAGATTAGACAGCAGAAGTGAGTGAGACACAGTGTCAAAAGTTTTACAAAGGTCTAAGAAAAGACAAGAGACGAGTCTGTTATCTCTGGCTAGAGAGATAGTGTTAAGGAAGGATATAAGGGCAGTAGTAGTAGTACTGTGTTTAGGGCGAAAGCCATGTTGTGTGGGTGTGAGCAGGTTTTCCTGTACTAGGTATTACATGACTTGCTTATGCATGCATTTTTCCAGTACTTTTGAGAGTGGAGATAGGATGGCGATGGGTCTAAAGTTGGTGATTTCAGTGGAGTTACCTCCTTTATGTATAGGTAGAGTGTAAAAATTCTTTCCAGATAGAAGGCACCTTTGACTCACTGATAGAGCGATTTATCAAGTTAGACACTGGAAGAGCAAGTGAGTCAGCTGCTAATTGCAGGAAATAGGAATATTGTCAGCAGATGTGGAACAGGGTTTTAGTTTGGAGAGTAGAGATTGTATATAGCTGGTAGGAACAGATCTAAGGGAGAAAGTATTAGAAGAGTTTAAAGCTGGACAGGGTTCAGAGGAGTTAGTAGACCAGTTGATACTAGAGTTTGTTGTGTTAGGGGAAGAGGGGTCAGAGGTAAACATTTTAGATATGGATTCGATGAAGTAGTTATTAAAGATGGCATCAGTTTCCTCAGGTGTCTTGTTGGGACAGGGATTAGGAGAAGAAGGGTTCCCAGGATGTAATATTAGGTTAATGGAATGCCAGAATTTTTTGGGATTGGACCATTTGAGCTGTGGAAGGGTTAAAGTAGAATTATTTTTTTATCCTTCATAATGTGTTTTTGTCAGATTTCTGAGTTCTTTGTATTTTTGTAAATCTGTAGTGAACGTAGTTTTCATCCATGTTTTCCACATCCTGTCTCTAGATTTCATTACGATGCGAGTTGCGTTTGTTAGCCATGGGGATTTGTTTGATTTTATATGGACTCTGCATAGAGGTGCAAGGCTGTTGAGAATATTAAGAGAGGTAGATTTAAATAAGTGGACTGCTTCATCAAGGGGAAGTTGGGTTAGATAGGTCCAATTGATTCTGGAGAGGAGTGCTTTAAAAGTCTCAGGACAGAAGTTAGTTTGCGACAGGTGATGTATCTGTGTGGCCTTGTAAAGTGAGGAGTGAATCTTGGAGCTTTTACTGAGGAGTGGTCACTTAGGGAGTTTGGGAGGGTTTCAGAGTTATGGTATTTGCGTGGTTCATGTACTAGGATCCAGTCTGTAAGAGTGCTCAGGATTTTTGGATTGTTGATATGGGTAAGGGTCAGTTATGAGTTGAATAAACCCATGTAAGTTTTTAGATGTGGTAGAGTTAGAAGAGCAAAGGGTAAGCCAGTTAATATTTACATACCCAAGGAGGATTGTTTCATTAGGGATATGTTATGAGAGTTATGAGAGAATATTTTTTAGTACAGGAATGTTGTCACCTGGAGGGATATAAATGGCTGCTACAGTGATAATTATACAATTATTAAGTTTTAAGTTGGCTGTCAGAATTTCAGCAGGAGGATAAGATGGGCTAGGTTTGTTAGAACATGTAAGAGTGAGTTTGTTGGAGTAAACTATTGCAACTCCACCCTCTTTATTTCTTTTGGCGATTTAGGCAAAGGATATTGTAACCAGGAGGGAGTATTTGTTTATCAAGGTTTCAAGGATTCAGCCAGGTTTCAGTAAGGGAGATTATATCAGGATTGTGGTTCGCAATCCAGGCTTGGAATTCACTGACTTTAAGTACACTTTGAATATTCATAGAGTAGAATGAAATATGTTTATTGGGATGTGTGGGGTGTGTTACGTTAGGGGTAGTAGCTCCTTTGGTGGGAGGGTGCAGGGTTGGACCTGGATTAGGATGAATGTCACCTGACAAGAGTAAGGCAAGTGGCAGGAAGTAGAGTTTGTGTTTGTATGGGTGATAGAGGAGGAGTTTAGTTTTGCCTTTGGAATAACTAGTGTAGGAAAGAGCGTAAATCACACCAGGAAACTAATCTATGTACACAATACCTATTAAATATATCTAACCCCTGCAAGCTGTTAAATCTACTGAACAGTATCTACAACCTAATGATAAAAACCATATATATCAAGTCTGATAATCGGACAACCACTTCAAGATTTCCAAATTTACACTTTGCATTGCGGTTTTCCATCAAATGTCTTGAAAGGGCATTATTGATGTCACATTTCCTTATGCAATAGGTGTGTGAAATATCCTATTCTTTAGGCATTTTAAGTTGTTGCCAGTCTTATGGACAAAATGTGGTCTAGATGTCACTTTGTTGTCTAACAGGACTAAATTAGTATATATAGGGGTCGCGTCCCCATAGCTCACGCTTTTCTTTTTTTTAATGTAATATTCCTCTAAAAAATGTGTCCATGAATTCCATCAACATAGAAATGACATCCTGCCCAGGCCACTTTATCCTGGAAATACTCCTATTAAATCTGTCAAGCCATCCTCTTTTAGGAATGAAAAAAATAAATCCTGTATGTCATAAACAAAAAAATAAAGGTTAGCAAATCCAATCCTGCTTGAAGATACCTAGCTCCAGATATGAATCAATGCGTCATGCAATATTGATATACCCCTCCCTTATCAGCGCCATAATCCTTATATTTTTTTATCACACAGGATTCTATCAAATCCATAATTTCATTTGTGGACTGTTTATCATCTTAGAATACCTATGTCTTTGTATAAGGCATATATCTCTGCATTGACCATTTTTTTCAAAATGTCAAGAAATGTGCACATAGGGGAGTAAGTACTTTTTTCTTTATTCATCTCTCCATGATGAATTTTTAAAGCTTCTTTCATTTCTTAAAGAAAATCCTAAATTAGAATCTCTAGAATAATTCAAGAAAAAAAACAGTCATCCAAGCTGAAGTCAGGTTTTAACTCGCCACACATAATAAACTATCCCCCACATTGTCAATAATGTACTAATTTTAAAATCATTACATTCTATTATAAACAACATGAATTTCTTGCCAAAATCATCTTTAATGAAGGATATCCACCAGCCTTCCTTCCCTGATTACATGTTGATGGAATTCATGGACATAGTGTTGGACCATAATTACACCTGCCAAAATGGTGAAGGACATTACACATATTATATTAAGGATGGGGACACAAATACAACCCCCCCTATTTGGATCAATAAGTATGTCAAGAGGCAGTGTAGAGGCAGTGACAGTGGTATGCGCCAAAAGAATATAAAGTGACATCTAGACCACATTTTGTCCATAAAGACTGCAAACAACTTAAAAAGAATTTGAAAAATCAAATCTAAATACCAACAACAAAGAAAAACAGCTTGCAGGGGTTAGATATATTTAAGGTATTGTCACATTACGCTTTTTGGGCATAAGGATTTGAAAAAACTAGTGTAGGAAAGAGGGATTTTTACCTTAAGAAGAGTATGCAAGGGGAAGATAGATGAGCAGATTACAAAAGACTGTAATGGGGAGAGAAGTTATTTGTTTATTTGCAGGATCATTGTATATTGGAGTTAAATGGTAGGTATAGGAGGGAAGACTAGAGAGGGGAAGTAGGTAGAGAATGGAGTAGACTGAGAAAGTCATATTTAAGTGGAATGTGGGCATTTTATAAATTGAAGAACCTAGTGCTAGAGTGTTATGGAAGGTATAGTGCTGGAGATATAGGAGTGTGAGAGGAGACTGGGAGAAGTCACCAGTAGAGGGAGATGATGTAGGTCAGAAGGAATAGGCATCTGAAAGAGTCTAGTGTATAAAGTGTTTGAGAGGAGGGGAGGAGTTTAGGAATTTTCCAGAAGATGGGAAGGGGTGGGTCTGGAGGGAGTTCCTGAGAGGTTAGGTGTAAAGGAAATGATATGGGGGGTGGGTGGGAATGGGGGTGGATAAGGAAGCGGAGTGAGCCTGAACGCAACGAGTTGAGCCTGAGAAGTTGAATTGCCTAGTGTAAAACAAAAAACAATCAACAACACAGGCTTGGTGGGTTTCCGGAGTTTAGGTAAGCTGTCTTTGAGGCTAAAAGGAGAGTATTATGGCAGTAGAGCAGACCGATTACTGGGAGAATGTATCTAGTACTAATATATGGGGTTTAATATACAATTTAACATATTGGAGGGTGATTTAGAAGGTTTCTCTCATTGCAATAAAAGGGATCAGATTATACAGAGAGAAAAGTAGTTGGTGAGGATAGGAATCCAGAGACGTTTCAGTGGAGGAGATATAGGGCCAGTGGAATAGAGTAGCCGCTATTATACAGTAAAAGTAAAGGTTATATGTTTTGTAGCATAAACATACAGAGGTAGTTTGGAGATTCTTTGGCAGTGCGAAGCCTGGGCTTGAGCTAGGATGCAGAGGTAGCACACTTTGGTTCAATTTTCCCAGGCAGGGTACACAGCAGAAACCAGAGCTGTATACTGGTATTTCCTAAGTTAAGGAGAGAGTGGGGAGAGATTAAAGGTAAGTAGAAGTACCAATGGGAGAGACAAAATGATTATTCATAGGAGAGAGCCAGTAGAAAGATAAAGTGGGGGAGTATAAGAGAAAATAGGAAACAGTGAAGGGGGTATGAGAGAAAGCAGCTAGAAAGCAGTTGAGGTATTACATCTCAGTGGAGGCAGATGAGGTAGGAAAGTGAGTGTAAGAGGTGCATGGAGTCTGGTGAAGATCTTACTAGAGTAAGAAGAGTTTAGTACATAGGTAGAGCTCTAGCAGCAGTCTATTGCATAGGAAGAGTAGGAAAAGGAGGGTCTTCGAGATTCATTACCATAATTGTATTACTCCATGTACAGCAAGAAAGGCAAGTGGGTTGTGGTGGAGACTATGAAAAGTAAAGATAAAAACACGGGAGAGTGATAATACAGGTAAATGAGGATTATGCAGTATCAGTGACGTTAATAGCAGATGAATAGTGATTATAACAATAGCTGAGCGATACACAATGCCTGTTTATACACTCTACATAGTCAGCATTGTATGTGCAGTAAATCACAATCAGACAAAAGTAGCAGTCAACTCTTCCTAAGCTCATTTTAACTTAACATTCTAATATTTCTGTTAAAATGTGATAGATCTGAATAAACTGTGTGGCAGGAAACACGGCAACTTTAAGGAGAACTTTCAGTTAAAACAGTAGTTACAGTGAGCATTATTATACACTTGGCACCGCTAAACAACAGGCAGAATGAACCAGTACAATAAGAAAATCACAACTTTGCAGTCAACAACAGGTACTTGTACTGTAACACCTCCTTGGGGCAGAATGTCCCAATCCCAGATATCTAACCAGTTAAGCTGTTTCCTCAAGCATTTGTACAGAGCACAGCATTAATAATTGAGCAGGATCAAGTCATACAAACATCCCTGCAGTAAAACCGCGCCAAGAGGGGATAACAGTCAGATATAAGACACTGTGCTTTTTGTAAACACACACAGGTCAGGATGTAATATGGGAAACATAGCTAGCCACTATTAGTTAAAACAGAAAAAGGTAGTCCCATATTGTGACCTTTAAAATGTACATTGTTAACATAAAGTGTTTTTGTGTTTGATTTAGGTGGAAACAGCAGTATTATAATCTGCAGGTATTGCAAATGGGAGATTACCATACTTTAAACAATCCTGTACTGCACGTGCTCTTGCTGCTCTATTCCACAGATGCAACTCCCCTCACCACAACTCGCTAGGTTCTGCGAACAGTCAGGGGAGAAAAAATATTATTCAAAGATTTAAATTTTTTTTTTCAGCTGTAACCTGGTCTCCAATTGCTAGTAACAATTCTTGATACTCTGTACCTTTAGACCCTGTGCCTAAAAGAAGCTGCTGCCCAGAATACTATCAAGGAATCGTGCTTATTGGGAGAATTAACAACTAACTGTTTGTAGGTAGTGTATCAAGAGATATTTGGTTGTTCATAGGTAGGTACAAGGCTATTGGCCCTAGGGCCTATATAAGCCTAGCCAAAAAGGTACCCTGGCTTTCGCCACCCAAGAAAATAATTTTCCTGTGCCCCTGTCGAGCAGAGCCCCAGAGGTGATCCCCGGGTTGAATTTCCTATTTTCCATCCAATCATCAAGATTTTTTTGAAGAGTGCTAATGAGGAGCTTTGTTTGATATAGATAGGTAGTTTGTTCCAGAGTATGGGAAGTCTCTGGGACAGGAATCTATCCCTCCAGCATGTTCTGTTTATTGCGGTGACAAGGTTTAGTTCCCTAGAGCGTGTAGATTAGATTTAGATTAGATTAGGTTCATAGATTAGTACCAGGCTAACTGCCCTTTTGGGCCATTTGAAGCCTAGCCAGTTACCCCATGTGAGAATCAAACCCTGCACCTTGTGTCTTTAAGGTAAACACCTTAACCATTATGGTATCCTCCCACCCTGTAGCTCGGAGGGATTGGGATTTCTTTAAGTGGAGCATGTTCAACAACTCTGGGTTTGACATAGCTTTGTATGTTAGGCAGAGATCGCCTCTGAGTAGGCAAAATGCGATGGAGTAACGCTGAAGTGTTTTGAGATGGTCTGCGTAGGGCATCTGTTTGAGGCCGGTAATCCTCTTTGTGAGGTATTTCTGCTGCCTTTCCTCTTGTAGATGTCTTATGAGGTACATACCAAAAGGGGCGCTGTATTCTATAATGGGTCTAATGAGTGATGAGTAGAGGGGAGCAATGAGCTCTTTTTTTTCCTGGATGAGAAACCTTTTGTGATGAGGTGTGCCACATAGAAGGATTTCCTGACTACTGTGGCAATGTGATTATCAAAGTAGAGACTACAGTTCACCTGTGTCCCAAGGTCTATTATCACACTTTCAGTGTTAAGTAGACTACCGCCTATGTGGTAGTTCATGAGTACAGAGTTTTTACCAAAAGGGATGACAGTACACTTTTTGGCATTGAGCTTGAGGCCATGGCTTTGACGCCAGGCATCTGTCTCAGTGAGGCCCTTTTGTAGGATGTCCACATCGTTAGAAGTTTCGATTATGGCTCCTTGTGATTTATCCATTACTGGTAATTTACGTATGAATACTTACTGTATTTCTACTTACACATGCTGTGTAACCATTGTATCTTTTATGAGGGATTTCTGAAGCTTGACCTGATATAGAGAGAAGTTAAACCCTGTCTTCCATATGAAAACAGTAGTCAAACTCCATCACGAACCTGCAGAGATTACAAGTTTACTGGTCCTGCCATAGAGTGTGCATGTGTACATTGATTAGCTACAGCTGTTTCTGTTTCTGCCTCCTGATATCCTATATTTATAGTTAAGAACAGCTCCGCCCACTTCTCAGGCTACCCCTAGCATTTTTGTGACTCTCTGGTCACCGCTAATTATTAATAAACCCCACCCTCAGAAACCACTAACCCTATTCTGAAATCTTTGCATTTGAAGCATACTTGCAGTCTTGTCATGATATATTGGTCAGTAATGCCACCTAAATTGCGTGGCACTAATACCTCAAACCTGCATCCATTATAACCATTTAATAGGCATTATCTTCCATAATTTTGACCCTTTCACTAATTTTTCTCCCGTCTCTGATTTTGGCCCCTAATACAGGTACATGCAATGCCCTCTTAGCACGTCACATGCACTACAGTTCACCCACTCCACAGCAACGCACAAATAATTCACAGCACCCTGTCATGCATCCCCTATAGTCCCTTCACATTTCAGAAACCTACAAATCACACTCCTGCTGTACCACTGCCCTTATGCATCCCCAATAAGAGGGAAAAAAAAACAACCATCCTTATTACCTTATCTAGCCTACCCACTCATTCTACATTCAAATGCTGCCTGCATTTGGCAGGCAACATAAAAGAAATTGAACAAGCAGACTTCTTTCTACATTCACATACATCAGACATTCTGCCTGTCATAAAATCCTGGATTAAAAATGACATCCCCATCAATTAACACATTCGAGGCTACAACTATGTCTTAATTAACTCACCTGGAACTAAGGGCAGAGGAAGGAAGCATGATCCCACACAAAACTAAAATCCATTTTAAAAGCATTTCATAAGAAGCATCTTCATCTGGATAGTAACCCCAATCCCTTTCCCGGGACCCAGATCTTTACATTGCCCGAGCTTACTTTCCACTTTCCTGTCTCTTAAGTACAAGTTAAGTGCCTCCTTAACACAATGTCTAAAATAAGTCTTAGGAGGGAGATTTAAATCTAAAAATTCTTGACAAAAATATTGATAACTTAAATGAACTGACTTATAGCTCTTGCAAACTGTCAAAAAAAAGTACAGTCCAAACACAAAATCTAACTACAACCAACTTTTAATTATTGTCATAACCGACGTCCTAGATAAAGTCTCCAAAGTAGCAATACTCACCCCTCTAAGTGACCACTGCACCAACAGCATAGCCATAAAACAAGAAACACAAATAATCTCATTTAAGCCACAATCTCATAAACACTTCTCAGACATGCAGACCACCACAGCCTAATCAGAGTTGTCACCCATTCTGTCCTGCAGTGACCTTAAGATAGCAGCCAACATTGTCACCATTACACTGTTGTCAATATAAAATAAACTCTTTCCAATTATCATATGCCTGTATAAGCCAAATCTAAATAGATTACTAACAAAAAAACCCTTAACTATCTATGTCAGCTTAGGAGCAACTCCTAGAAAGCCTGGAAATCAGCAAGTGAACTAGAAAAAAAAAGAGAAAAATTCCCAACAGTCAGCAACCAAACCAAAAACAGCATCAGAAGACATAAAGCCTAGTATCTTAAAAAAACACCAAGAATCCCTCCTTAGTTTGCCACCCCACAATCTAGTCCCAAGTTAGTAAAGCTGTAAGGAGGCAAAAAAGGTATTCCCACACAAACCAGTTATCCACCAGGGTTTTACCACACCAGAGGAATTCCTAAGAGACATAGCCCATCTCCCATGTACCTTTTAAGCTGCTGAGCCAAAACTCCTTCTCAGTACCCCCCACACACACACACACACTAATAAGAATTTTGGCAGCCACCACTTATTCAGTACTAGGATCAAAACTGTGGGGAGCCATTCCCTCTTCCATGATGGGTACAACAGACTTATCAGGCTTCCAAAATTACCCTGAGCAACACTTGGT